>NC_056736.1:490390000-490717500 GCF_019279795.1 Protopterus annectens | reverse complement strand
CCTGGCTTCTTTGCAAATGTTTTTTTCACTGTGACAAGATGTGAGCAGCTAACTAAGAAGCCAAATTAATAAATAAATACTCAACTAGACACTAGTAGAAGTGTGCTACAACTTATCCACATGAATGCTGCAGGGTCTACAGTTCATCTAGTCACATCAATCACCATATAATGCTTGCAATACTTCTTCAATAATCTTTTACAGAATTTAAGTACAGGGAGCCGGGGCACATAGACCTAGCTGTGAGATGGGATGTAAATTCCAGTCACTATGGTGCCAGTGTGAGTAGCAGTGAGAAGTGGTGCCCCAGCATCACAGTGAATGATAAGGGATGTAGCTGGGATGTCCCAACAGCATACCGAATGATAAGGGATGGGGTTGATGTCTCAACATCATAGTGAATGATAAGAGATGGAGCTGGGATGTCCCAACACCTTACCGAATGACAAGGCATGGAGCTGGGATGTCCCAACACCTTACTGAATGATAAGGGATGGGGCTGTGATGTTTCAACATCATAGTGAATGATAAGGAATGGAGCTGGGATATCCCAATACCTTACCAAATGATAAGCCATGGAGCTGGGATGTCCCAACACCTTACTTAATAACAAGGTATGGAGCTGGGATGTCCCATCACCTTACTGAATGATAAGGGATAGGGCTGTGATGTTTCAACATCATAGTGAATGATAAGGAATGGAGCTGGGATGTCCCAACACCTTACCGAATTACAAAGCATGGAGCTGGGATGTCTCAACACCTTACTGAATAATAAGGCATAGAGCTGGGATGTCCCATCACCTTACTGAATGATAAGGGATGGGGCTGTGATGTCTCAACATCATAGTGAATGATAAGGGATGGAACTGGGATGTCCCAACACCATACTGAATAATAAGGGATGGAGCCGGGAGAGGACAGCTTTTGTCTGTATCCATAACTATCTATCTATCTATCTATAGAGACTTAGTGCAGTTCTGCATCCTTATCTATCTATCCATCTATCTAATATATCTATCTATCTATAGAGAGATAGAGCAATTCTATTTGGCTGATTTGTCTCTAAAAGCAAATTCTTTTATTGCACAGTACTGACTACTGAAAATTTTGAGCAGAGTACAGCGGGCTCTTTATAGTTTTACAAAATACCCACAGGAGATAAAATACCATGACAGCACTGAAATTGAGAATAACAAGTTATTTTTATTTCTCCACATGATTGTGTACTGACTTCAGGATGCAGTTTTATCATAAAAAAGAAAAACAAATATTCAAAGCTGTGATTAAGTGTTGAACTTTGAAAAGCTTCTTGATATTATGTCTTCATAATAAAACTTCATGTATGCTGGGGGCTCTTCTGCTCTGAGGAAGAAAATCAGTCCACAAGGAATGTTGAGCTATATTCCAAGCGGCTACTGATCAAAGAAAAGTTGAATCCAATTCTGTAGATGACAAATACTGTAGAGATAGTAGTCAGGCTTCCAGCCTTTACTTGCAGTGCAGTTGTATTGAAGATCACTTTGATCTGGAGTGCTGTTTGTGCTATCTGAGGCTGAAAGACTTTAATTTCTTTCATTTATGGAATTAAAAAAAACATACGCATTCAAGCAGAGGATGTTTTTTCCTCTTTTATTTCAGTATTCACAATAATTAATGCTTGACGTGTCAGCTTTTATTTTTAGGACAGCTTTTTCTGAAACTGATTTTTTTGAAGCTTGGTGCTAAATATACAGTGCAGTCTAGACAGAATAGATCACCGCTCTGAACACAGTTGAGTGCAGGCACAACAAGGTACATGATCCAGCAGCTTACTAATCTGAGTCTTTTTTACCTGTGCCATGTTTATCGTGCACTGTAGCAGAATGAACATCATACCAAAGTTCCATTCACCTTTGCTCTTAACTCTTCCGTCATTTAATTTAGCTCTTCATTTGACCCATTGTTAGTTATAAGTTGGGCAAAAAACTGAAGAATACACATACATATACATACATACATAGATATATATATAAAATATAGATAGATATAGAGATAGAGATATATAGACATCTATATACATAGATAGCTAGATAGACAGATAAGGAAAAAGAGTAAGAGAGAAAGAGGTGGAGAAGCCCTATAGCTGAAGCACTGGATTGTCCTTACAGGTTATTTGTATATATCTAATGGCCCTTCATTATAGAAGCTTTACAATTTTACACAAAGAAGACTGCAGCTTGTAGTTTTTACTGAAGGGTTTGTTTTTGTGACCTTTTCTACTCTGATATGAATGTTACTTGGGATATTTTGCAGTCACCCTAATGTTTCTTGATATCAGGTTTTTAAGCTCTGTGTTGTTAATTTTTTCCTGACTATTTGTGTATGCTGTACTGATAACACCAAAAAAAAAAAAAAAAAAAGTTGAAACATGCATGTCTATACCTACTGGAGTTGACTTCATTGTCCTGAATATATCCAGTAAGAATCCATAAATAAAAAGCAGGAAAAAAAAAGTCAGTGGCATTCAAAAGCCATGTAGTTGAAACCCTGGTATGTGCTTTAAGTTGTTATTGGTATATTGCTCATAGGGCCTTTACTAGAGAATGTTTAAGATGTTACACAGTAAAGACACTAGCATGTCTGCATCCTTAAAAAGAAGGGAAAGAAAAAAGAAAAGAAAGAAATTGAGTAAATGAATCCTTACTGAAATGGCCTGAATAGGAATGCATTTCAAATAAACAGTGGAAACATGTCCTTGGAATGGAAGGACATCAGAAAAATAAAACAGATCAAGATCAGTGTTGCTCTTCTGAATGTTGGTGGCAACACAAAAGACAGACAACTAGACAAAGAAAATATTCTTGGCGTAGAAGTGTTAAAGAATGACATATCCATGGAACCATACATTGCTAAGACAGCCTTTTTACAATTACTAAAAATGTAGCATTTCTTAAACAATTAAGCATGCCAGCTAGAGTATCTGCATAATCAATGGTATTATCATGTTTCATTCAATTTTATTTTAGTAATTGTTACTTCATGACATCTATTTTGAACTGACTTCAAAATGTATTGTTTATAGTATTATATTTTATGTTTCATTATTCATATTTCATTATTTCATTATTCATAAATACATAAAAAAATACAAGTAAAAATAGCTATTTGTAATTATATATAATATAACAATATTTTTGTTGGTGTTGTAGTTGTATAACAAGGTATGGGTCAAAAGATCTGCATCTTACTGTATTAATAAATTAGTAAATAAAATAAAAATAAACAAATACACGGTACAATTTTAAACTTACCTCTTTAAAAATAAACAAACATATCCTGTAACTTTGAATTTACCTTTTTCAAGCTAGATGTGGTTTACGTGAGAATCTGTGCAGCATACAGTTCTGGAAATATCTTCAGTAAAAAATAGTTTCCCAAGGTACAGTAATGTGTCTTGAAAGGATGTTTGGTGATTTATCTTTATATCTGCCTGTGTCCCACTCCTGCCTTCTAAACATTTCCCTTCCACTGGTGGGATCTCAACATGTGCAACAAGCAATATCACAGATAACACATACTTAGCCGTAGGGTAAGACCAGGGAGCATAAATGGCTGATCAAAGGTTTGAACATTTCTAATTCAAACTGCAGGCATGTAGGTCTGCTTATGAAAAACAGCATGGTTCAGTATCAGATTTTGAGGATTATGAGACAGCCACAGAGCAGCAACTGACCTAAAATATTACAAAGTATGATAGCAGGGACAACCAGATATTTATGTATTTATACATCCATTCAGGGGGGAACACATATGCACAAAGAGACACCAGCATATGCACATAACGCACACATGCAAACAAACACGCACACACACCTGCCGCACGTGCAGACACACAAACACACATACACACGCACACACACACACACACACACACACACACACACACACACACACACACATATCTGTGTGTCTGCATTTGTATCTATGGTTGCATAAGACAAAGAGAAATATAAATTAATTTCTTTCTTTATACTTAAAAAATAAAAACCTAAGATACATGAAAGAAGTGCTTCTGGATATTTCTAACCAAAAGTCATAAGAATTGTTTTATTTCTCATAAAAGGAAGGTTGTAAATTAACTACAAATCTCTTTTTCACAAGTATTTGTCTCTTTAATTTTGCTCACTCATTTTTTGCTGCTTCTCTCTCCTTGATCTTTAATCTCTCTTCTTGGTATTAAACCACGTTAGTATGTTCATCTTGATGTTACTTTCTCCCTAGAAAGTCAACTTCCTCTTCTTTCTTTTGACAACTTTCTTTCATTTCTCTTGCCCTGCTCTTACTCTTAGTATTCTTGTTTTAGAAATAGGTAATAATGTGTATTATGATATTTGTGTTTAAAATGTACTTCCTTTTGTTTAAATGTGGAGCTTTTCTCCCCGGGCCTCTGCTGAAAATGGAAATATATCCAGTTGGACTAGCCCGGTCAACAAATGTAAAATAAAAAATAAAATAAAAATAAATAATTACATGAAATGCCTGACAAGTCCTATTTTAGTATCTCTGGACTATTCCCATAAGCAAAAATACATTCAGCATACGAGAAACAATGTATGTTAAAGATAATTTTAAGCAATTAAGACTGATTGTAGGAAAGCATATGACTGTTTCTCCTTTTCAGCCTGAAATGCAACCACACAAAATTCATCTGTTCAACCCTCAATGCAGGATGCTATCTATTTAGTACTTAAGCTTCCATGCTAGAAATACTGAAGCTGGGATTTACTTCTGTGCAAAAACATACCATCTGCAATTTCAAAAGTAAAAATATTGTTTTTCAAATAGAAAATAACCCTTGCATCCCAAAGGGGGTAGCTTCTACTCTCACACCCACATATGTTATTTTTCTCACTGGAAGGTAATTCACTGCAATTCAGATAAAATCAAAAATCAAGTAATAATAACAATAATAGGGTCTATATTAAATCAGCAAATGTTTAAAAAAGCGAACGCTGATTTATGTAAGCGAAAGCTTAAAATCCCAAACACTTAGAACAGTGATTTTTTTCCCAGGGAAATAATCTGGGGGAAAAAATACAAACCCCTGCTGGGGGCCGACAGTGAAACAACTAAAGGGTCTAGTGACACTGTGGCCACTATGGAGACTAGTAAATTTAATAGAGCATGTACATTGCAATTTATTCCCTTTATCAAGGACATAAAAAATATTATAGAAAGAAATTGGAATATACTGAGGTGTGATGAAGGCGTCCACAAATTACTAGAGAAGAAACCCCATTTTGTACACAAGACGAGTTGTAACTTGAAAAGGAAAACTGAAACAACTTTTAAACCTAGAGGAAATGGAACGAAGGACAAGGGGGATACTAGTAAATGTGGACATTGTAACCAGTGCCATGCAGTGATGGAAGAAAATACTCTTATATTAGGGAACATTAATAGGACAGTGATTAAGTTTAAGACAGGTAATTGTCAGACATAACATGTGGTCTGTTTAGCCACATGTACAAACTGTCCAAGTTTCTATATAGGCAAGATCGACAGGTGTTTTAGAAATAGAATATATGACCACCTGTATTGTATCAGGAAAAAAATATTTGAACAATGCTTTATACAAGCATTTAGAAGCAAGTGTCACCTGCAACACATTTAAATTTGTAATTTTAGAACAAGTTAGGAATAATCCTAGGGGAGGTATTGTCAAGGTAAAGTTGGAGGAAAGGGAAGTGAAATGGCAAATTTTACTCAATGCCACTTCTCCCCCTGGAATAAACAAATGTATACCCACAAAACCTCTGTTAGAAGTTCAAGCATAAAGCATAAAATATTGAGTTTAGATTGTTTTTTAATTGAGCTAACATATATTTATTGCTTTAACATTTTGTATACATTGTACTAATGTGTATACTTTATTGTTTTTAAAATTTTTTAAACTGTTATTTAGAGTTCTAAAGGAAACTTTACATGAAAATGTTTTTGTAATTGATTTTGACTTAGGATGTCTCTTTAAGATTCCACCTTATGGATATGTATTAATTATACGAATATGTATGAGATTAATTGGTTGCGTGATGTGATTGGGAGGAAACTGTTATTTAACTTGGGTTAGTGATGAAAACAGTGTTCTGATGAAGTTTACTGTGAGTAGATGAAAGCGCTTAACCTTTGTTTTGTACAATTAAAGAGTTTGCTTCACGGCCCGAGCTCTAAGCTATGTATGGGAAGTGATTCTGTTATTACAACTAGTGATTGACTTTTTTATTTTGTTGGACTGAGTTGACCTTTGCTGGTAGCTGTAGTGTTGGTTATATTAGTCATGGTATCATGGGTTCCCTTGATGAGTTGCCGTCCATGTTTTCGCCAGTGAGAAGGGATGAGCTACATAAATTAAATTTGGAGGTTGCCATTCTGACGGGGGAGTTAACTCAACTCCTTGACTTGATGAGCCAATCAGATGGGCAAACTGAAGGTATGCACAGTAGGATGATGTCATCACGTATAGCAACTGGAGATATTGCCTCTGCTGGCATCCCTAACACTCAAGGTAATGGTGGAGTAACAGTTGAGTGTGTAAACAGACCCTCTTATGGGATTATTGCCGAGCATATTGGAGGTTCTATTAAGGGAACAGATGTTACAGTATCAGCTTGCAACATTTCAGAGGATGAATACACAATGTTGGGGGCCAAACTGAGACGTACTGTACCGAAAAAGACATACTCTGTGGTAGCAGGTCAGCAAGCTAAATGTACTGTTTCTCAACCTGTTAGTAGCAAAATTATTGATTTAAATGGTATTGGAAACACAATTAAAGAGCGTAAAGGGCTGGATGCATTTTTAAAAATCAATTTTGATTTCCAAGTGAACAAGACTGTATCAAAGAACATGGACACCGATGGGGAAGCCTGAATGAAATAATTTTGAAAGATTTACTTTTTTCTCAATGGGAAACACTGTATAGCAAACAATTTGATGTTGTAGAGAAAAACAGTAACAAAATATTTGACAGGAAGTGTCACAAATTGAGAAGGGACATTGAGCAATATGAAAAATGTACAGCATATCGGTGGAACAAAGGGAAAGATACAGGTGGAGGAATAAATACAAAAGAAAAGGGTCAAAAAGAAAATAGTGAACACTACACATACAAAGGGTATTATAATAGTAGTAATAAGGCCAACAGACATTTTTAGGAGGAAGGAAACAGAATTGGATGGGGGAACACAGGAAACAGGACAACAGAAAGTGGGAATATCAACCGTACAACAGGGGATGGAGAAATACGAATCAAGAAGGATACCTGTGGAACAGGAGATAATTCAGCAAAATGGGGTAACATACAGTATGGGGGATTTTAGTATATTTAACTACACATAGTATAAACTTGAAAAAGGGCACTTTTTACTATTTGCTAGGGGTATGAAATATGTTCTAAACAGCAAATTTGATGTAGTAGATAATTTAGTAGAATTCAAATTATTTTTGAGAAAATTAAATTTAGAGCTTTATTTTCATTATAAGAAGGAGGTAAATATGAATAATGAATTAAAAAAGAAAAGTTATTTTACGCCCCCTATGCACAACACTCTTTCTGCTTATGAAATGTTAGTGACAGTTGAATTATATAGGTATCAGGAAAAGAGCAAGAAAAACTAGGATGAAATTTAATATTAGCAAAAGGGAATATCAAATTTTAAATGAAATATGTAGTAATAATGATATCCGAATAATGAAACCAGACAAGGGAGTGGGTATCGTTTTCTAAGATACCACTGAATACATTAATAAAATATATGATATCTTAAACAATTCAGGGAAGTATGAAACTTCTTCGATTAATCAAATTAATATAGCCCATTGGTGAATTGATTCATACTTAGAAGAATTTTTATTGGATAATAGAATAGATATAGATATTTACACATTTTTACGAGTTGAATATCCAGTTTTAGCTACTACTGTGGGAATTCCTAAAGTGCATAAAAATTTGGATGATCCCCCTTTTCATCCCATAATATCAGGCAGTAAAAGTAAAACCATTCCCTTCGGTATGGTGATTGACAGATGGTTGCAACCTATAAATGAAAAAGTCCCACACATAGTGAAGGATTCTTGGGATTTCCTTAGTCAATTAAAACCCCATTTGTGGAAGGAAAAATGTAACATATTTAGCCATTGATGTAGTGGACCTGTTCTCATGTATACCTAAATATGAGGGCTTGGTTAGATTTAGTAATAGTATACAAAGATACACACAGCTTGATTGGGACAAAGTGAACTTATTAGGGGAATTCATGTGTTTGGTTTTGGACAACAGCTACATATATCATGAAGGAGAGTACTTCAGGCAAACTCGGGGGTTGCTATGGGCGCTGCATGCGCCCCTGTTTACGCCAACTTAGTGTTTTTGTAATGGGAGGAGGAACACATTTTTAAAAATGCATGGTATCAACATGTTAGATGTTACGTCAGATTGTTGGACGATATATTTATCTTATGGACTGGTTCTGTTAAAAAGATGGGGACCTTTATGTACATATCTTAAATTTACACACAATTTTAGCAGTAAGGGTATATCTTATTTAGATACGTACATTTATTTGGCTTCAGGGGGCTTCAAGTCCAAAATTCATAGAAAGCAGACTTTTAGCAACTCCTATTTAGAGTTTTCCAGTAGCCACCCTAGTAGCCAGAAGAGGAGTATTCTTAATGGACAATGTATCAGAGCTGCTCGTATGACATCAGACTACAGGGAGATGGTACATGAAATAGATAATATTGGTAACATGTTTAGAGAGAGAGAGGATATCCCAATGCACTTATAGATGATATCACCAATTATGCTAAGCAGGAGTGGGGGGGAAATACAAACCCCTGCTGGGGGCCGACTGTGAAACAACTAAAGGGTCTAGTAACACTGTGGTCACTATGGAGACTAGTAAATTTAATAGTGCATGTATATTGCAATTTAATCCCTTTGTCAAGGACATAAAAAATATTATAGAAAGAAATTGGAATATACTGAGGTGTGATGAAGGTGTCCACAAATTACTAGGGAAGAAACCCCATTTTGTATACAAGACGGGTTGTAACTTGAAAAGAAAATTTGAAACAACCTTTATACTGTGAGGAAATGGAACGAAGGACAAGGGGGGTACTAGTAAATGTGGACATTGTAACCAGTGCCATGCAGTGATGGAAGAAAATGCTCTTATATTAGGGAACATTAATAGGACAGTTATTAAGTTTAAGAAAGGTAATTGTCAGACACAACATGTGGTCTGTTTAGCCATGTACAATTTGTCCAAGTTTCTATGTAGGCAAGACCGACAGGCATTTGAGAAATCAAATATATGACCACCTGTATTGCATTAGGAAAAAAGCTTTGAGCAATGCTTTATACAGGCATTTAGAAGCAAGTGTCACCTGCAACACATTTAAATTTGTAATTTTAGAACAAGTTAGGAATAATCCTAGGGGAGGTAATGTGAAGGTAAAGTTGGGGAAAGGGGAAGTGAAATGGCAAATTTTACTCAATGCCACTTCTCCCCCTGGAATAAATGAATGTATACCCAGAAAACCTCTGTTAGAAGTTCAAGCATAAAGCATAAAATATTGAGTTTAGATTGTTTTTATAATTGAGCTAATGTATATTTATTGTTTAACATTTTGTATAGATTGTACTAATGTGTATACTTTATTGTTTTTAAAATTTTTAAAACTGTTATCTAGAGTTCTAAAGGAAACCTTACATGAAATTTTTTTTATAATTGATTTTGACTTAGGATGTCTCTTTAAGATTCCACCTTATGAATATGTATTAATTATATGAATATGTATGAGATTAATTGGCTGCTTGATGTGATTGGGAGGAAACTGTTATTTAGCTTGGGTTAGTGAGGAAAATAGTGTTCTAAAGTGAGGAAAATAGTGTTCTAAAGTCTACTGTGAGTAGATGAAAGTGCTTAACCTTTGTTTTGTACAATTAAAGAGTTTGCTTCAATGGCCTGAGCTCTAAGTGTGGTGTATGGGAAGTGATACTGTTAGAACTAGCAATTGACTTTTTTATTTTGTTGGACTGAGTTGACCTTTGCTGGTAGCTGTTGTGTTGTTTATATTAAGTGCATACATGGTGGTATATGCAAGATTTATTGTAGGGTTAGAAGTAGGGTTCAGTTTAGGGTTAGAAGTAGGGTTTTGGTTAGTGTATGTATGTGGTTTATTTCGTTTGTTTGTATAGGTAGTATGTAGAGGGCGGTGGAATGGGATAACTATGATATTTCGAGTTTTTGAATTTCGCGGTTTAGGACGTTCGGTGTATTTGCAGTTCGCGGAATATGTTTCGGCATTTAGGTGTTCGGGTAAGTAAACATTTGTGTTTTTAATATAGACCCAAGACATTTTGGAAGTAAATAAACAAGAGAAAACCTAACTCTGAACTCAAGGTATCTAAACATCAACAATATAAACATGAACAGCTGAAGCGAAACTTGTCAGCTACAAGTGGCTGCGCATCCTGCAAAAAAATGAAAAATTACTTGCAAGAAACCTTTAACACAACTGTCTTAATGCAAGCCCATTTCAAGAGCCACAAAACCTGTTAAGAATATTTAAAAATTGGAATTGGCATCAACCCTCTTTTTCCCATTTTATACATGGAGTTCGGGTGTCACACAATCCAATAATGCCAATCCTTTGCAATCACTTTTTTGTCTTATTTTATTTTGTTAAACCACAGTTCAACAGTGTGCAGGAGCTACAGTTATTTATGTATAACAACATCCACATCAGCATTTACAGCTACATCTCATGGAGCCTCTACCTCTAAGCCCATATGGGAAGCCACCACACAATCCAACATTCTAGTTATTGGAGATGCCATTGTGAGACACACTGATGTCCCTCTCACCAGGCTGAGTAAAGAGAACGTCATGACCAGTTGCTTATAAGGGGCTAGGATCCAGCACATTATGCACGCACTCACATCATTGGACCACAGTTACCAATGTGACTCAGTCATAGTTCATGCAGGTGTAAAGGACCTGAGATGTACCCCCCTAGACTATATGAAGAGACATCATGGAGCTCTCAGATTATGGTTCTCAGGCTGGTATGAACCTAGCATTGAGCAGCATTTTACCTTCGCCAAGGATGCCAAAATATGAACAAAAGATGATTGACTTTAATAATTGGCTTAGTTTCTGGTGTCATTCTAAGGGGGTGCAGTATTTGTCAGCATGTAAGCAGATGGTCAATAGACTACGCTGCTTTTCCAGGGATGGTCTGCACCTCTCCCCCTTGGCTTTTGAATATTAGCTAAAACATTGTCTTCCCCCACAGTGCCTTTTTTAAGCAATGCCAAACTGAAAGTACTTCCGACATAGCAAATCAAAACCAAGAAAATCTAAAGGTATTACTGCTCAATGCTAGGAGTCTAAATAAAAAAAAATCCATTCCCTAGAAGCTCTCTTTACCCTAGAGAATGCTGATGTCTGTGTGGTCACTGAGACATGGTTTAAAGCCTTAGAGAGCACACCAACAGTGCAAGGTTATAATGCTTTCCACCCATTTAGGCCAACTACTTCACAGACAAGGACTAAAGGTGAAGGTCTCTATTTACGTCAAAAATAAATATACTTCAAGGCTCGTCAAACAGGACAATGCAACTGAGCTGCTCCATGTTTAAATTACCATAGGCAAAATCCAGTGCCACTTCCTTGCAAGTTATAGGTCCTCCTCTATGACCTAGGAAACCCATATCATGTATTTAAACTTTTTAGAAACACTAACTATCAAACCCATTACCATATTCACAGGTGACTTTAATTACCCAACTATTAACTGGGAATCGCATACGACACCAAACATACATACACAGAGATTCATGGATTTTGTAAACACAACCTCCTTGGGCCAGATAGTCAATACACCAACCTGGGGTGCAACCATACTGGATCTGGTCCTCACTAATATGGGAGAGTGCCGCACACCCCCGACTGTAATGCCTTCAGTGGTTAGGTCAGACCACACAATGGTCTCCTTTGAAGTAAAAAATAAATCTGGACCCCCAGCTAAACCTGGAATATTCACTAACTATTCTAAGGCTAATCTCTTGCTATTAAGCGAGAGCCTGGTGAAATTTCAAGACCCATAAACCCTAAGAACACCGCTGCCTAAGCAGAACTGTTCACAGAAACCCTGCACAAGCATGGTAAAAGGTGCATAGAGGCAGCTATAACCACCAAGAACAAGTACAGAGCTAACTCAAAAAACAAGCTACCCTGGTGAAATCTCAAAATCAACAGGAGGAAGAAAATCATGGCACAAATTAGGAGGTGTAGCACCCAGCAGAATAAAAGCACTCTCATCAAACTAAACAAACTCAGAGGACAAATAACATCTATCAAAGCCAAATTTGAGGTAAGTTTGGCCTCCCAGGCCAAGGACAACCATAAAGCATTCTTTAGCTATGTCTGCACCCTGAAAGGCAATACACAACTGTGTGCAGGGCTCATTGTAAACTGAGTCACCTATACTGTGCCAGAAGATATTGCAAACCTCCTGGCTGATAAATTCAGTTCCAACTTTATCCCTCTCTCCCCTTCAACCTTCCCTCAGGAAATATCATCAAATATAAGTCCCCTGCTATCACTACAGAACAGGTCCTTAATGCTCTCTCTAAGACCAAGAACACTGCATGAATGGGCCCAGCCAATATCCCAGGATGCCTTCTAAATAGCATGATACATGATCTATCAGGGCCTCTGGAATAAGTCTTTAACTGTAGTCTCCAAACAGGCATTGTGCCTCATGAATGGAGAAATGCAATAGTCATCCCTCTGCACAAAGTTGGGCCATCTACAGACCCTGGAAACTACAGAACCATAAGTCTCACCAGTCTTACATGTAAAGCCATGTAAAGAATTATCATGGAGATGATCAACAGAGATATAGTAAACCTCCAGACACTGGACCCAACCCACTTTGGTTTCATCAAGGACAGATCGTGCCTACTCAATCTGGTCACCAAAACAATGGATGAGGGCAAAATCATTAACACTGCCTACCTTGACCTGGCCAAGGCGTTTGACACAATACCCCACTCAGACATTGTTGACAAACTCAAGAAGTTAGGTACAAAGCCATATGTCACCCAGTGGATAGCCAACTGGCTCACAGCCAGGACCCATAAAGTTAGAATTCGGGAGTCCACCTCTACAAACAGGCCAGTCACAAGTGGAGTCCCTGAAAGATTAGTCTCTCGACTGCTCCTTTTTAGCATTTACTTTTCAGAAGTCATGGCCACTGTAAGTGGTCTCTGGCTGACTAAATGTGCAGATGATTGCAAATAAGGAACTGTAATTGAATCTCACACTGACATAACTGTTCTCCAGGCAAACAACTGGTGTCAGAGCCATGGACTAAAACTAAATGCCAAGAAATGCATAATAGTATCCTTTGGGAAGTCATCCATCCCTGGTAGTTTTCATATTGACAACATACTCCTTAGAGGTGACCAAGTAGTCAGGGACTTAGGTATACACATAGATACAATCTAGCCTTTGACCATCACATGTCTACAGTGGTGAGGAAATCATTCTATGTTGCTCAACTTATAAACAAAGGTATGGCATCTAAGATCAAGGAAGTCATTGTTCCACTGTATTCGGCATTCATCAGACCTGTCAATGAGTACAATGCCCCATTTGGTATGCACCTAACCAGGCATATCCAACAACTGGAATGCCCACAGAGGTTCCTCACTAAAAGAATACAGGGCATAAGGAAAATGTCCTATGCAGACCACCACAAGGCCCTATCCCTCTATTCTGTCTCCTACAGGCTTTTGAGGGGAGATCTATGCCTGACATAACAGAGCATTGTCAGACCCCACTCTGACGGATCTCCTGCATATCCACAAAACACACAGCACCAGAATTACCTGTTCTAAAGACTTAAACCTTGCCTGTCATATAAATATGATCTGGTGGAGAGATAGGCATGTATCCCAGAGACTACCCCATCTATGGAACAGGCTCCCAATCCATGTGAAGCAGAGTGCCTCCCTAACCCAATTCAAGTGCAACTTGCACAATTGGATGGGAAACCAGAAAGTCATCTCTCGTTTGGCACCTATGTCTCTAATGGGCACTGGTAACTTGTAAATGGTTAATCTCCCAGGCCCATGCTTACACTTATCAAGGGTATCAGAACTTGTCAAAGATCTGGGATGCATGGCTAGACTTAAAAACGCCTTTGTGGTCATTAGCCTAGTAAACACCAAAGAAGCTATGAACCTATTCTTAATGGCATAGTTGTATATGCCAAGAGGGCATAGCATTCTGTAGCACCTGCCTTATTGACTTAAAACAGAACTTCTGAGTCTAGCATCTAAGTAAATACAGGCACTCATATTTTTATGCTGAAAAAAAATGATTATAAGCTTCAAGGTAATTATAGTTCATGCTCACTGTTACTTCTTCTTCTTCTTTCGGCTTTTCCCGGTTAGGGGTCACCACAGTGGATCACCTGTCCGCTCATGATTGGCAGTGGAGTTTTACGGTGTTAAGTTGCCAGCCCGGCACCCAACCTTCCATGGAAGGCACACACAAGCACGCACTCATGCCTAGGGCCAATTTAGAGAGTCCAATTCACCTACAGCATATCTTTGGGAGGAAACCAGAGCATCCAGAGGAAACCCACGTGACCACAGGGAGGACATGCAGACTCTGCAGAGAAGGCACCCCAGCCGAGGATCGAACCGGAGAACCTCTTGCAGTGAGTCAACACCGCTAATCGCTGCACCACCGTGGCTGCCCTTTCATGCTTACTGTTACTGACCACTGAAAAAGCCAGCTTGGAGGTGCTATTATGTCTACGAAAGATCAGCGGGTGAGATTCTATGGAGCACATTATTACTCAGATGTTAGAAACAATGGACTACAGTACACTTCAAAGCTGAATGTGGACATTTAGCACTGGACTGGTCTAATAGTATTTTTACAAAGGATGGTTACTACTAAACTGAAGAGATTACTTCAACAAATATAAAAAGAAAAAGAAAAAAAAAACAAAGCTATCAAGTGTTAAAGACCCCCTTTTTAGAACCCTCCTCGACTTCTGGTCATTTTCACAGTTTCTTTCATTACTGGAGTCATATTTGAGGCAAATGTCTATAAAAAAATGTACAATGTTGATAAATTGGACAGATCAAAGAATGATGCTAAGTGGGGTCTAGGCAGGCCAACTTAATTTTTTAATACAGAAATATATACAGACGGTTGTTTCATTTTTTACTGATGATAGTTTGAAGTCTGATGAATATATTCCATTAAATTGTTGAACCACTCGTTAGCCATGTTTTGGGTCTCCCCCATCTTACAAATAAATTATACTGCCCGGAAGTCTGGTTAATTTATTCCTACTATATATTTATGGTGCTAGACTCTCTGATCTTTTGCAAATCAAAAAGATTCAATGCCATACCTTTGAAATGAGCATTTCTGTTTATTATGCCAACCATTATATCAGAGGATATGTAACTAATTCCTGGAAACCACTGTACTGTAAACAACAAGCTAAGTCAGCTCTACCAATTTTACAACTGTACTTAACAAAAAGAAATACCAAAAGGAACAGGCAGCTCTAGTCATTCATTTAGATATTTAAATAATAATGCTAAAGCCATGAGGGCAAAGTCTGAACATTCTTTCATGCAACAGAAACCAAAATCCCATTTGCCTTCTCCATTATATTCCAAATCCCCTGAATTGACAAGCCATAAAAAAGTAGATAGGATATGTAGATCTATTCTATATACCTGTTTTATGACAACATTTCATCTTGTATTGAGATAATTCTTGCTTATGTCTTGCACAATTATATAACTTTGTGGCTTGGGTTGTGGCTGATAAAGATCAAAGGACTTGCTAATTTCCATGGCTAACAAATACATAAATAAGGTAAAAAAATGGTGGTAGACTGAAAGGCCAGATTGAGGTAGGCAGTTCATACAACCTACCTCAATCTGGCCAAGGCCTTTTATACCATTCCCGACTCAGGAATTATTGATAAACTCACCAAACTAGGCATCAAACCCTATATCACTAGGTGGGTTTCAAATTGGCTCATAGATAGAACCCACAGTGTGGAAGTAGCAGACTCCAAGTCAGACTGCCAACCAGTCATGAGTGGAGTCCAACAGGGATCAGTCATGGGTCCTCTCCTGTTTGGCATCTACTTCTCAGAAGTCAAGGCCAACATGGAGGGACCCTGGCTGAGCAAGTTTGCAGACGACTGCAAGCTGGGAGCCATTATTAACTCCCCAAGTGATGTAGACTTCCTACAAAAAGGCCTCACTGAGACCAATTACTGGTGTTGAAACCATGGCCTTAAGCTTAATGCCAAAAAATGCATCATCATCACCTTTGGGAAGGAAGGAGAGAAAGAGGTCATCATCTCTCTCTACTCTTCCCTCATTAGACCAATCATCAAGTACAATTCCCTGTTTGGCATGTACCTCACTAGACACATGTAACAGCTGGAAAAGCCACAAAAGTACCTCATGAAGAGGATCCTAGGCCTTAAACACATGTCCTACATGGACAGACTCAAAAATCTCCAGCTATTCTCTGTCTCATATCGTCTACTAAGAGGTGACCTCTGCTTGACTTACAAAGCCATGACTGACCCAGCTCTGCTAGAAAGGCTACATCTAAAGAAATCCCAGTCCCCCTGCACCACACACTCAAGAGACCTCAACCTCATTACCACAATCAACAGAACATGCTGGAGGGACAGGTTCATAACCCAGAGACTGCCTGTGCTCTGGAATAGACTTCCCATATATGTCAAACTGAGCACCTCACTGGCCGGCTTCAAGAGAAATCTTGATGAGTGGATGGAAAATAGAAAGTTCACCCCAGGGATCACTCCAGTGGCTCTACTTGATAGAGGCACTAGGAACTAACGTCGGGTAGCATGCCAAAGCACTTCTATGGGTTAGGCTTGTAAAGGCTCTGGGGCCATTAGTCTAGTACACACATATGAACCTATGTAATTGTGGCATCTTCTGCATTCAAGAATTAGGCATACAGTTCACAGAAATATTCAGAGTGAGTGTGATCAGTAACTAGCAATAGATCTACTTCAGTAGCTTGAAATACCATAGGAATGAAATTTAGAAATCTGAGACGAAAAGACTGCACATTAAGGGCAGTGAATCTTAACACAGATGAAATAATTAAACATTGAAGCACCTAATGTGCATGCCCAGAAGAAGCATGGAGATCAAACTGAACTCATAAAAACAACTCAAACATTAACATACATAACTTAAAAAAAAAACTTTTTAAACATTTTTGCAAGGGAGCAAGCACCCCTGCACACCCCATGTGGGTGGTTGTGCCTCCCACACCACCTGCAAATTGTATATGCCAACAACGAGATTGCACTACAGTAGGGAAAAGGGTAAATTTCCCAATCCTCACTGTACATGATCTCCATTCATTCCATCTCAATGTTTCTCTTACATATTATGTTTATACAAAGAAGATGTCTTTCTAAGTACAGCGCGATCACCATTCAAAATCTCCATGTACTTCCAGACCTGCAAATTAGATGTTTCTGTGTTTGATAATTTCATCATTGTTAAGATTTGTTGATGTTAATATGCTGTCTTTTCATCTCAGCTTTTTAAATTTCGTTCTTTTGGTACTTTCATCTGCTGAAGTAGATCCCTAGCAATATGCTGTGTCTACACCTCTTTTCAAAGGAATGCTGGACTGAAATCTCTTGTTCAAAAAAAGAAGTCCTAAACATTCAAAAAATGTCCACGTTGCTCAGTATTCATAAAGGACACAAATAACATGCTTCACTGCAGATTTCCTGCTCATGCACTAATTTCAGCCTAATGAACTGTTGGCAAAGGCAATATAAATGAATAATGCTTTATGATCCTCACGCAATTTGATCAGGGAAAGAGAATGACCAGTAAGACCAGATATTGGTATTCTGGGCCTGGTTTGTAAATGGGCATACTTGCCCTTGCTTAAACATCTAAAAGATATTTTTTTTTATTTCGTTGAGAGCTGGATGCATCTGTAGCTGGTTTATTAAATCTGCTGTGCTCCTGTCATGACAGTCGCACTTCTACTTTATCATTCTTGACAATTTTTGTAGAACTATAATAAAGGCAATGTGCCAGATACTGATACAAATTATACAACGAACCCCCCATTAATATTCCAAAACGTGCACACTGATTGGTCAGCATGCACGTTGTTAATTAGACTTATACTAATGGAAAAAGGTCCAGTCGCCTGGACTTTTTCCATTAGTATGTTTTTTTTTTTTTTACAGCAATGGAGAATGCAAGATCTCCGTTGCTTTTTAGAAACTGTCTCGCTATGTTAAACTCCTTTAACATAGCGAGGCAGCTTTAAAAAAAGTAACAGAGATCTTCCTTTCTCCGTTGCTCTTTTTAAAGCTGTCTCGCTATGTTAAATGGATTTAACATCGCGAGACAGCTTTAAAAAAAAGCAATGGAGATTCTTTGTTGTTTTTTTAAAGCTATCTTGCTATGTTAAACTCCTTTAACATAGCAAGACACTTTGTAAAAAGCATCGGAGATCTTGCTTTCTCCGTTGCTTCCACCCACAGCTCTGATGTACTGCGTAAGCATACGCACGTGCAGTACATCAGAAATGCCGCAGAATACCAGACAGCTGCGGAAGGGCAGCACGGAGGCATTATTCAATGCCATTATTTAAGAAAAGTAAGTATTTTTTTTCTTAAATAATGTCATTGTATAATAGCAATAACCCACTTCTGGGTGTGGGTAATGCTGGATTTACCCATGTTTGTCTTTGTTTGGCCATTCAGGTTTCACCCTCATGACCAAACCACACCAACCGTGGTTAAATCCAGCTCCCTGGCATGGATTATTGCTTAATTAGAAAATGGAATTTTCAAGTAGATCTAGAACTGCTTAAAGAAAAAAGTAAAATTTCTGTCTTTAGTTTTTGCTCTTCAGGTAGTAATTAGTTTAGTACCACTCCATGTTTCACTCTGTTTATTTATTTATTTATTCTCTTTTATTTGTGTATTTATACTTATAAAAATAGATAAAACAATTAAAATTACACATTGACAACATTACACACAATTTCCATAAAATATTGTTTCTGCAAGCTTCATAAACATCAACTGCATTCAACAGTCTCATTTTTATATAAAATGAAGATGCTCAGTATTAAATAATTCTGAATTACAGCTATCTAATAAAATGATATAAACCATGGGGAATAATTTCTGTCTTTGGATGACTCTGGATTCTTTCTATTCCAAATACTGTGGATTATGACAGGGTGTCGGATCATCAAGGTAGGGATGTCAAGAAGTTAATTTTGAGAGCAGAGTGAGCTGAAGCTATGAAGAAGAACCTTAACATCCATGTCAAGAACGTATAGCAAGTGTGTTTTGTTCAGAGACACCTCATCATAATCCTATGGAGTACATGCAGCTTTAGTTGCCCCAAAGTTGTATTAGCTAAAAAAAGTGTAGAAGCTTGAAAAGTGCTGTAGATTTGAAAGTTGTAATTTATTAAGTTCTGTGTGTGCAGAGTGCTGTCGCTAAGCTTGTATAAAGCTCTAAAACATGTTGTACTGCCAAAACCAAATAAATGGAACATGGCAGTCCAAAGTGGTTTACAGCTTTCAGTGCTGTTTTAGGTTTGCCTCTGTTCTGCTGTGGATGTTGCTTATGATCTACCATGAGGCTACAGCTTATTAGTGCTGAAAAGTCTCCAATAAAACTTTGTTAAGCACAATTCTTACTTTACACAAGTCTTTAACAAAGTTGGACTTTTTCCTGAAATTTAGCACTTCATGTACTTATAATAACATTTCATAACAAAGTTTGATGAACTTTATAGAGAAATAAACCTGTTCTCCAATGTGTTATACCTGCGTGGAATACTTCAAACTATGTAGGACATGGGTAGGTAGTACAAATGGAGTTAAGGCTCATTGATAAAGAACTATCAAGCTCTTGGCAGTACTGTTATACGTTGATAAACCGAATAACTCAAGTTATTGTGATCATGAATAAATAAAAACAGTGCTTTTTCCAATAATGTTCTGACTTTTACAGTGGGTCACTTCTTAAATGAATAAAATGAGATTAAATTTTCCCAAGTCTACTTTCCCAGATGGAAGAATGAAAGAAAATAGCTTATTTCCATCTCTAAGTATATTATAACTTTATTCAAATCAGAGTAAATAGAATCAGTCTGCTCACATGTCATCTGGTGAAATCAGAGAAGGCTCAGAAATGGAATCAAAATAATCTTATGACTTAGTTTGTTTGTTTGCTTGTTTGTGTCTTTTGGCTTTTCCTGGTTAGGGGTTGCCACAGCGAAACTCCGGTCTGCTAATCAGTGGCAGTAGAATTTTACGTACTTGCTTGCCGGGCCTAACGCACAACCTTCAACGAAGGAACGCCCATTCACGCATGTCGCTACACAGAAGACGCTCTAACTGAGAATTGAATGGGCAACGTCTAACTGTGAGGCAACAACGCTACCACAGCACCACCACCGTCGTTATAGTAATCTTATGACTTAGTATTGTAGCAAAAGACAACAAATTTTTCCCTTCTCTGTATCATATTGCCTTCTTAAAGGAGACGTTCCTGAGATGCAGAGGTTTAAAAGAATCCTTTCATTTTTAATCCACTTGTTTAAAATACCTCTCTGGGAACATTTACAAAACAGAACACTCAGCCTCATTACTAATATCAGCCATACTATGAAATGTGACAAGATCATATCTCAAGGAGTTCCATGCCTATGATACCAAGTGACCTCTGTTCCATTCAGTTCATCAGTTCATACCCTCAAGAAGGAAACGAAAGACATCACATTTCCTGACAGTTTCCAAATGGGATCTATATCAGTCTCCATAATGGCCAACAGACATTGAGCTTGTTGACATTTTACACTAACTTCAGGAGAGTCAGAACAAAAGTGTCTAGTTCTGTGTATTTTTTATTAATATAAATTTAGGTACAATGGCCCCTGATCATTCACAGAAAATGATCTTATTGACAGAAAGTCAGCAAGCAGATCAAATGCACCGATGTCTGCATAGATGACATCTCTCAATGTAAGGGATCTGAGGGAAGATTTCTTAGACCCAGGGAACAGATAGGCTTAAGTAGAACAGGTTCTGGTTTAATGGCTGGTAAGACAGAGAAGGAAAAGCATAGAGGAAAAGCAAAGTTCTTTGTACATTGTTGGTACATCAGTCTGATGTTACACAATATAATGCTTTTAAAATGAGCAACATACGCACATGTACATATTTCTTTAACCTTAAGATTGGCAAAGTCCATGCCAACAACAAAATAGAAAGAGGTCTTCAGCTAAAGAGGTCTTCAGCTAATGGCCAGCTTCATGCTGTAGCTGGTTTGACTCTGTCAGCTTCTACTCATTAATATATTACTGTGGACACTCACTGAACCACACAGTATTAATGGTTCACCCTAAAAGGCATTTGTTTCACATGCACTTAAAAGTTTAAATGATGATTAACAGTGTGCATTTCTGAGCCACAACCATAAGTGCTGTTATTTTATACCCTGTGTTATATGTGAAGAAGGCCTGTTAAATCAGTGCACCTATCCAATTAACAAACAAGAGTAATCATATCGATACACATCTGTAAAAGATCAGAATCATCTTGGAAATTCTAATCAGCACTTTGAATCAGACTTGATGAAAGTGCACAGATTTAAAATCCACTACTGTCCAACTAGCTGGTATTGCGGAGAACCAAAGTTTGTTTATTTAGAATAACAAGCTTACTTCAATGCTAACACTGGCAGCAGATGAAATCTGTGTTAGCATTTACTGAGGACAAGTGTTACACCCTTCCTAATCAAAAGACTTTGAAATGTGATATAATGTAGCAAGAAATTAAACTGCCATATGAAAGGCTAGTCCAAATGCTTAAGTGCCTATGTCTACCTATGAAAAAGATTTTTCATCTGAAGAAGATAATTGAAACAACCTCTTCTCAAGTAAAACAGCAGAGAGAGTAAAAAAAAAATCCTGCAATAACAATATCAAAATTGTGTTAACTGGGATTTTTAATTATACAAAAAGTCAAGAAACAGCTTCCCAGTTCAGGTGACCTTTAACAGTGCAGGTGTTTTAATTTGTCATGCTTTCTGTTACACTATTTTAATAACTAATTCCAAGAACTAAGGGTAAAGGGGCTGACTGTCAAAGACCAAAAAAGGACATGGCTGAATGTTCTGGAACTAAATGTATAAAAGGATACGTATGCTGCTTTTTCTCCCCAGTGAGGATAGCTACATTTAGCATGCAGTTCATTTTTAGACTGCTCTTTGCTCATATATTGCATGATTCTCTCATCTTCATTGCACGTTACCTTTACCTTTTTAATTTAACATTTAAATAATTAAAGAAGACTAATGCCATTGAGTATTGTCTTCACCAAGATCATTTTCTAAAGAGGACAGTAAAAGGTCACATCATTAAAAAAAGTCATATTAATGACACCACAGTTCTAACACAGCACGATACTTAACCACCACATAGGAACAGATGCAGCAATTTCCTTACAAATTTAAAACACAGTCAGTACATATTTACTATAAATAATAAACAAGATGACCACAGCGATAAAGCAAATTCTGTTGAATGTTTACTCAGATGGGTAATGGGATCTGAAGCAGACAAGAGGATGGTCTGCATATCATCATATTTAGATTCCACAACTGTTATCAGTCAAAACTGTGATACAATATCTATCTATATTATTTATTTATTTATTTATTTGACACTTGATTACCGGGAAAGTCTGACTGGGTCCAAAGAGACCCATTTTCAGCAGGGGGCCGGGGAGAAAAGCTCCAAATACATGTAAAAAATAATATTAATACAGAAGTTAAGACAATTAAGACAATAAACCTATATAATAAAGCATATGAAGAACAGAATATTAAGTTACAAGTAGAAATTATTACATGCAATATAATACATTATTATAGGAGGAAAATTAGAATATAAGACAGGAGTTATAATTTGACAGTAGTCACAGTCAGTGAAAAACAAGAGAAGAAAACAGGGTAAGGGATAAGAAAGGGATATAGAACAAGTGGGATAAGCAGGAAAGGGACTATATTAGATCAGCAAATGCTTAAATAAGCAAACGCTGATTGATCGACCTTATTTTAGCGAAAGTGAAAAATATCGAAGCAGCAGAAACTCAATTTTTTTTCCTAGGGAAAGAATATGGGTGTCCGTTTCTGTTGCTTCGGTATTTTCAGTGCTGTGGTGGAAAGTTACGGGTCGGATTCAGGTAAGTGTGCGATTGTGTGGATGTGAGTGTTAGGGTGGTTTAGGTGAGTTAGGGTTAGGGCTCGGGATAGGTATGTGTGCGATTTTGTGGATATGAGGGTTATGGCGGATTTAAGTGAGTTAGGGTTAGGGAGCGGGTGAGGTGAGTGTGCAATAGTGATGGACCTTAGGGTTAGGGTTTGGGTTAAGATAAGTGGATAGTTAGTGGTGAGTGCATTGTTTAGTGAAGGGTTAGGTGTCAGATTTTAGGTGTATGTGTGTGGATTTCTGTTTGTTTGGTGTGCTTGTGTTGTGTGTATGTGTTTTGGATCAGCGATTTTTTTCCCTAGGAAAAGAATCGCTGATCTGACAGTTCGAGATTGTAAACTTTCACTTACATAAGGTCGATCAATCAGCATTCACTTTTTTAAGCGTTCGCTGATATAATATAGACCCGCAGGAAAGGAATGAGGGAAACATAAGAGCATAGGGAAAGGAGCTAGACTGAGAAAAGTAAGTAGTTGGGGTGTTAAGGTTGTAGGGGACAGAGAGTAGAGATATGTTTAGGCCTATTACAGATTGTAAATGGAGAATTAAAAGGTGTAAAGGGGGATAAGAGGGAGAAAGGAAAGGAGAATTAGATACTGTGAAAAGGGGCAGGTGGAAAGGGGGAAAAGAAAGTATAAAAGGAAGGAGAAATAGATATTGTGAAAAGGTAGTTTGGGGTAGTCAAAAAAGCATATAGTGTCAAGTAGGGTTAGAGTAGAAACAGATCCACGCTTTGCTTAAGTATTCCTCTAGAGCGACTTTAAATGAGTGGAAGTTGATGTTTGATCTAATGTTTGTGAGAAGTTTGTTCCAAGTTTTGGCAGTGCTATAGGAATGTAGGGATTTTCCAGCAGTTTTATTGGGCTTGTGTACAGAAAGAAGCTGTTAGTCTTTGGATCTTAGAGATCTATTAGAGAGATAGGTAGAAAGGACTGATGTTAGTGCAGGGCAGGGAGTAGGTTGATAAATAATTTTGTGGACTGTTAGATATTGTAAGTAGGTGAGCCGTTGTGACAGCTCCAGCCATTTTAAAGATTGAAGTGCAATGCAGTTATGAATGGAATTTGAAGAGTTTGTGGCAAATTTTGCAATTTTATTATAGCAAGTTTCAACATTTTAAGAGAGAGATGTGAAGATTAGTAATAATGTTGGCACCATACAAGAGGGAAGGTAACAGGTAGGTATTAGGAAGAGTGATTCTAGTAGACCGGTTAAGAAAAAGGTGAATGTCCGTAGAGCATCCGTCATTTCTGATGAGTTTTTATGCTATTTTGTATATGGCGGTCAATTTTCAGGTTATCATCAATAAATTACACCAAGCAGCTTGATGGATGGAACAGTTTCAATCAGTGTGTTATTTAGAGAATGGATATTGAAATTTACTTTATATTCTTGTAGGTTTTTTAGAACAATGAGTAGGTATTTTGTTTTTTTAGGATTGAAAAGCAGTTGAGAGTTATAAAGCCAGAGTTCAGTAGATAAGAAAGTTCTGGAGTAACTTTTGAAAGTTCAGGTAAGTTATTAGCAGTGCAGGTAATAGATAAATCATCGGTGTATTGGATTAAAGAGAGGCCCAAGGATGGATCTTTGGGGTAATGCTGTAATAATGGGTAGGAAGGGATAAAGTGAGCCTTGCCATTTTACTGACTGTTGTGTGCCTGAGAGGTAACTTGTGAACCATTTATGGGATGTGGGTGTAAGACCAAGTGAAAAAAGTTGGTGTAATAATGTATTATGTGAAATAGTGTTGAATGCTTTTGAAAGGTCTAAAAATACTGTGGAAGCAAGTTAATCAGAATCTGTACCATGATTTATGGTGTCCATGAATGATATTAGGGCAGTTGTAGTGCTGTGATTAGGTCTGAAACCATGTTGGATGGGAGAAATGAGGCTGTTGTGCAGAAGATAATTAATAAGCTGATGTGGATACATTTTTCTACCATTTTAGACAAAGGAAATAAGATAGCAATCGGTCGGTAGTAAGATAAATCAGAACAGTTACCTCCTTTGTGTAGTGGGATAATATAGGACTTTTTCCAAATGCTTGGGACATGAGATTCAAGAATTGACCTGTTGATAGGAATACTGATTGGATAGGCAATGGCTTCAGTGGCAAGTTTAAGGTATTCATCTGGGAGATTATCAGCTGAATTAGTACATGGTTGTAGTTTTTTTATGTAGTTGGTAGGGACTGAGTATAGTGTAAAGGTAACAGTAGAAGCTGGAGAATATTGTGAAACATCAAAAGTAGCTTTGTTTAGTGAAGGTGCATTATTAGCAGAGGATTGCACTGGGTTAGATATGCTGTCATGAAGTGAGAGTTAAAGAGGGTGGCATTTTGTACAGGAGATTTATATAGTAAGGGGCTAGGATTTTATTTTGTGCCTGGTTTAAGAAGTGAGTTGATTGTTCTTCAGAATTTTGGGAGGTTTTGAGAGCAATTTGATTGCTGATAGGTATAGGATTGCATTTTATCTGTTGTAATAGCCTTTTTAACTTTGTTATGGACTTGTCTGTAATGTAATAAATTGTCTTGGGTGTTAACCTTTTGCTGTTCATTCATGCATTATCTCTAAAGAACATTAGTTGCTTGGAAGAACAACACAACCATGAGACATGACTGACTCTGGTCTGTTTAGTCTGGGTTGGAGCTACTCTGTTAAGTATATCTAAGAATGTGATACTGAAGTAATGAATGGCTTCATCTAATGGAAGAGTTTTTAGGGAAGTCCAGTTAACAGATTTTAGTATAACTAAAATATATTCTAGATTAAATTTAGATTTGTTACAAATTGTTTTCTAGAAGTGCTTGTTGGTGGTAAGTTTAGATGTTCTGATAGTGTATGAGGGTAGGTTGTCAGTTAGTGTGTTTGACAGAGCAACATTCAAAAACTGCTGGAGAAAGGTTAGTTGAACAATAGTTCAGGCACCAGCACATTAGGCACCTTCAAATGTGGTAGGTGCAAACAATGCCGGTTTATAAATAATTCTACTAGTGTGAATTTAAATGCCTGAAATATTGCCATTAGCACAAGAGACAGATATGACTGTCAATCTCAAGAGGCGGTTTGTCTTGCCACCTGTGAATCCTGCCCATGCTTCTACATTGGCAAGATGATCAGAAAATTTTGACGAGAATAATGTATAGACATTTACTAGCAATCACGAAAAAGGATGCCAATAATGTGCTAACTAAATATTCAATGACTTGTTTATCATTTAAGAAATTCACTTTCTTTGTACTTGACACCATCAGTTTTTGCAATCTTGCAGGGGATTATAAAGTGCAGCTAGATTACTGTGAATTTGATTGGTCTATAAGATGTAATGCACACCCAGTCCCTGGGTTTAAATGACACTATCAGCATTAAGTGTTTTTTATTAGCACAGAAACTTTAACTATTTTTGACTGGGGTTAGGTTTTATGTTTAGAGACCTCCTTGTTCAAATTGTTCAGTATATGATTGGTTTAAATTTTAAATACAACTGTTTCATTGGCAGGTTTTGTAGGTCATTTGACTGTAACTTATAGTTTTAAGCTAGTGCTCTTTTTGTATGTTACATTCTCATGAAGTTCTGTATTTTATCACATTAAAGAACATCCTCATCATCATCATCATCATCATATTTCGGCTTTTCCCGTTAGGGGTCGCTACAGCGGATCATCTCTTTCCATTTCTTCCTATCCTCTGCATCTTGCTCTGTCACACCAACCGCCTGCATGCCCTCTCTCACCACGTCCATAAACCTTATCTTAGGCCTTCCTCTTTTCCTCTTACTTGGCAGCTCCATCCTTAGCATCTTTTTACCAATATACCCATCATCCCTCCTCAGCACATGTCCAAACCAATGCAATCTCGTCTCTCTTGCTTTGTCTCCAAACTGTCCAACATGAGCTGACCCTCTAATATACTGATTCCTAATCCTATCCATCCTAGTCACACCGAGTACAAATCTTAACATCTTTAACTCTGCCACATCCAGCTCTGACTCCTGCCTTTTTGTCAATGCCACTGTCTCCAACCCATATAACATAGCTGGTCTCACTACCCTCTTGTAGACCTTCCCTTTCACTCTTACTGGTACCCGTCTGTCACAAATCACTCCTGACACTCTTCTCCAGCCATTCCACCCTGCCTGTACTCTCTTCTTCACCTCTCTTCCACATTCATCATTACTCTGAACTGTTGATCCCAAGTACTTAAACTCGTCCACCTTTACCAAATCTACTCCCTGGATCCTCACCATTCCTCTACCCTCCCTCTCATTTACACACATATATTCTGTCTTAGCCCTGCTGACCTTCATTCCTCTGCTCTCTAGAGCATATATCCACCTCTCCAGAGTCTCCTCAAACTGATTCCTACTCTCACTACAGATCACAATGTCATCTGCAAACATCATAGTCCATGGGGCCTCCTGCCTGATCTCATCTGTCAACCTGTCCATCACCATTGCAAATAAGAAAGGGCTCAGAGCTGATCCTTGATGTAACCCCACCTCCACCTTAAACGCATCTGTCTCTCCCACCGCAGACCTCACCGCTGTCACACTACCCTCGTACATATCCTGTACCACTCTTACATACTTCTCTGCCACTCCCGACTTCCTTATACAATACCACAACTCTTCTCTAGGCACCCTGTCATATGCTTTCTCCAAGTCTACAAAGACACAATGCAACTCCTTCTGACCTTCTCTGTATTTCTCCAGTAACAATCTCAGAGCAAACATTGCATCTGTAGTGCTCTTTCCTGGCATGAAACCATACTGCTGATCACTAATCATCACCTCCCTTCTTAACCTAGCTTCTACTACTCTTTCCCATAACTTCAAGCTGTAACTGATCAATTTTATCCCTCTGTAGGTACTGCAGCTCTGCACATCACCCTTATTCTTAAAGATAGGTACCAAAACACTTTCTCTCCACTCCTCAGGCATCCTCTGACTTTCCAAAATTTCATTAAACAATCTAGTTAAAAATTCCACTGCCATTTCTCCTAAGCACCTCCATGCTTCCATTGGTATGTCATCTGGGCCAACAGCCTTTCCATTCTTCATCCTCTTCATAGCAGTCCTTACTTCCTCCTTGCTAATCTGTTTCACTTCCTGATTCACTATCCCCACATCATCCAACCTTCTCTCTCTCTCTCATTCTCTTCATTCATCAGCCTCTCAAAATACTCTTTCCATCTACTCAACATACTCTCCTCTCTTGTGAGTACCTTTCCCTCACTATCCTTTATCACCCTTACTTGCTGCACATCTTTCCCAGCTCGTCCCTCTGTCTAGCCAATCGGTACAGATCCTTTTCTCCCTCTTTAGTGTCCAGTCTCTCATACAACTCTCCATACCCCTTATCTTTAGCTTTCGCCACCTCTCTCTTTGCTATGCGCCTCATCTCCTTATACTCATGTCTACTTTCTTCATCTCTTTGACAATCCCATTTCTTCTTCACCAGCCTCTTCCTCTGTATACTATCCTGTACTTCCTCATTCCGCCATCAGGTCTCCTTGTCCTCCTTCCTCTGTCCAATTGTCACACCAAGCACCTTTCTAGCAGTCTCCCTTACTAGTTCTGCTGTAGTTAACCAGCTATTCGGTAACTCTCCATTGCCTCCCAGCGCCTGTCTTAACTCTTCCCTAAACTCCACTTCACAATCACCCTTTTTTAACTTCCACCATTTAATCCTTGGCACTGCTTTCACACTCCTCCTCCTCTTCTTGATCACCAACATCATCCTACAGACCACCATTCTATGCTGCTTAACTACACTTTCCCCTGCCACCACTTTACAGTCTCCAATCTCCTTCAGACTGGCCCTCCTACATAGGATATAATCCACCTGTGTGCATCTTCCTCCACTCTTGTACGTCACCCTATGCTCCTCCCTCTTCTTAAAATACATATTCACCACAGCCATGTCCATCTTTTTCGCAAAATCCACAATCATCTGACCTTCTGCATTCCTCTCCTTAACACCATACCTACCCATCACTTCCTTATCCCCTCTGTTCACTTCACCAACATGCCCATTGAAGTCTGCTCCAATCACTAGTCTCTCACCCTTGGGTACACTCACCACAACTTCATCCAACTCACTCCAAAATTTCTCTTTCTCATCCATTGCACACCCAGCTTGTGAAGCATATGCACTAACAACATTCATCATTACACCATCAATTTTGAGCTTCATAAACATCACTCTGTCAGACACTCTCTTCACGTCTAAAACACTCTTGGCATATTGTTCCTTTAGTATAACCCCTACCCCATTTCTCCTGCCATCCACACCATGATAGACAATTTGAACCCACCTCCGGTACACCTAGCCTTACTCCCCTTCCATCTGGTCTCTTGCACGCACAATATACCAACCTTCCTTCTTTCCATCATATCAGCTAGCTCTCCTCCTATACCAGTCATACTGCCAACATTCAAAGTTCCTACTCTCACTGCTACACTCCTAACCTTCCTCCTCTCTTCCTGCCTTCAGGCATGCCTTCGCCCTCCTCTTCTCCTTTGGCTAACAGTAGCCCAATTTCCACCAGCACCCTGTTGGCTAACAGTACTGGTGGCGGTCATTGTTAACCCGGGCCTCGACTGATCCGATATGGAAATATGAAATTTTTGCGCCATAAGTGATGTGGCAGAATTTTATAGCGGATGCCCTTCCTGACGCAACCCTCCCCATTTATGCGGGCTTGGGACTGGCACAAATCCTGGTATGAGGCTCTAGTTTGTGGTTCTTGGTAGAACTTGTTCTTCAAGTTTGTTTCCTTCAGTTAATCTATGCTGTTTGTGTGTTTTAACCATTTTAACTTTGTTACAGAGTTATTGGTAATGTAATAAGTTGTCATGGGTGTTTTTCGTTTCCATCCATTCCATGCATTATCTCTAAGGGACATTACTTGGTAGAATGAGATGCCTATGGGGCATGATTGATTCTAGTTTGTTTAGTCTGGCTTGGAGCTACTCTATTAATTATATCTAAGAATGTGATATTGAGGTAATCAACAACTTCATCTAATGGTAGGGTTTTTAGGGTAGCTCAGTTAACAGATTTTAGTATATCCACAATATATTCTAGATTAAATTTAGATAAGTTACTGATTGTCTTGTAGAAGTGTTTGCTGGGGGATATGTTTAGATGTTATGATAGTGTATGAGGGTAGGTGGTCACTTAGTGTGTTGGGGAGAGTACAGGTTTGTGTGACTTTATTACGGCTTGATACTAGGATCCAGTCAAGAATGGATCCTTGGTTGTATTTGTCATATCTTGTTGGGGATTGTTTAATTTGTGTAAAGGTATAGAGGTTAAGAGAGTTAGTAGGACAGACTGATGTAAGATTTAGCCATTTTATGTTAACATCACCTACAATGATAGTTTCATAGGAAATGTTAGTTCTGATCCAATGTTAGATATTTTCAAGTGCAGGAATGTTATGTCCAGGAGGAATGTAGATGACTACAATACACTGGTTTTCAGAAGTGCAGAAGTGTTCATTTTTAAAGTGGTAATGAGAAGTTCTGCATTATCAAATTTAGGGATAGGACCTGAGTACTTGGTTATAGTGAAGGGATAATGTGATAACATCAGCTTTCTTGTGCAATCTATCTAGTCTAATCATATTATATCCTGGAGGTAATAATTCAGTGTCTTTATTTCAGGTTTTAGCCAGGTTTTTGTGGCAGCTACGAAGTTGGGAGTATGCCGTGTTATCCAGGCATGGAAGTCTGAGATTTTATTGCAGACACTGTGAAAAGTTTAGATTATTGATTATGGATAAGTTTGATAGGCTAGGGGTGTAGTTGGGGTAATGGAAAGGCCCAGGTTTGAATGAACATCAGCAGCAAGAGAGATAAAAGATAAATAGGTGGGAAATAGTTTCTATATCGAATTGGATTTAATTAAGTAAACTTGAGATTTAGTTAATTTTGAGTGATATGGTAGGAGTTTTATTTTGGAGAGGTTAGTGAGGATGTGTTAAACAGACGTGGTGAGTAATTGTTTAAGATGGGCGTAACTGATGTTGTAGAAGGAATAGAAGGCGTAACAGCAGATGTATGATATGATGTTAGTTGAAGAAGGATAAGAAAGGATAGAGCATGGGAAAAGACAAATAGGAATGTATAAGGTGTTGAGGACATTGCATTATTTAACTGTAACTTGGGTAGAGGCTTGTTAAACTTAGTAATAAATAAAGATGGAAATGATGTGACATAGTAGCAAGTAGAGTTGTGGTGTATGAAGTGGCAGAGATGTAGTGAGTATAGATGGATAGGTTGACTGCTATTGTGTAGTTTAACAGAGTATTTGATGCAATGGAAGATTAGTAGAAGGAGGGTAGGAGGATTACAGATATAGTGTACATAAGAATAAGTCCACTAATACTCAGTATTGTAGGGAATTGATTTGATTGGCTAAAGTGTTAGTGGGAGGAGTTATGAGAGGAATAAATGTGTGAGTAGTGGGGGTGGGTGAGAATTGGGAATAGGGTAAAGGAGCAGAGTTAGCCCAATGAGGGCGAACAGAGTAGGTTGGACCTGCTCACAGTCGCAGCTGCTCGTTTTACTGACAGGAACAATGACTAAGGACCAGCAGTTCAGTGAAGTTTTTTTCATTGTTATTAAAATGAATAGTCTGAATGTAGTGAAGAGAGTTAAAGAAAAGCTGTGGGGGGAGGTGACAGCTTAATGTATGTGAGTGCATGTAGCAAAGTGTAGGAAAGCATAAGTAGAAAAAAGGAACGTTAGCTTTTATTGCCTGGTTGAAAACAAAAAAGCAAGGTGTGTTAAAATGATGTAGTCAGGAGTTAGTTGCCAGTTACTAAGACATAGAAATTTAATAGTAGAGCAAAAGTATAGAGTAAAAGGTGAAGGAGAAAGAAAAAATAAGGGTAGCCGAAAGGAGAGCAAGTCCAAAAACTTGGGGTACCTGAAAGGAGAGCAAGTCCACCGTGGTGATGTGCAGGACAGACAAATATGGATAACAATAACAGTGCAGTTTAAACAGCTAAATGATAAATGTACATCAGCAGGTTAAGGGCAGTAATGGAACAGCAAGGGTCCATGGATTTAATGATGCCTCTTAGTCTCTTAGGCTGTTGTAGAAATTGGGGTTGAATGTTAAAAAAATACAGGGCTATTACATTAGCAGGTTATGGGCAGCAACTGAACAGCAAGGGTCCGCAGATATAATGCAGCCTCTATGTCTCATAGGCTGGTGTAGAACTTGGGGTTGGTTGTTAAGAAATACAGGGCTGGTACCTTATATAGTGCTCGCACATCATCGCGGACAAGGAAGAGGAATCTCAAGTTAAACTGACAGTAAAAGATTAATGCCAAGTTCTCTAACTTGCTATTTTAACAAATTGTTACTTAGAGATAATTGCTATTTATTTCTAAAAAAATAATCAACAGTAAAGAATTGCTACACGCTAAATGTTGAATTCCAGACTTCAAATACTCCAGCTGTAAAACTAAGCAAGGAAATTCCCAAGTTATATGATAGCCTTTAACATTAATTTCCCTTAATCACACATTTGATGTAACATCAATTTACAATAGTACAGGCTCCAACATCCCCCTTGTCAGCTTCATTCCTTGGCTTAACAATGACTTGAATAAAACATTTAGCATCTCAGCCACTAGACAAACACCTTTGTTGGAAATTAGCCAGCAAAGAAAAACTTTTATTGCTTTCTTGAGTTTCCAACTGCTGAGGCTATGAGTTTTGGAGTATAAAAAGGTCTGCTATATCCTATGCATCTGAGTGAATGACTGGTTTCAAGGATGAAATCTGACACCTGTAAAGGCAAATGTTTTCCTTTTTCCTTAATAGATTTTAGTGGCACATTAATTTCCAGCCACACAACAAATGGTGTCTGAAGTAGAAAATCTATAAAGTAGTCCGTGGTCCTCCACAAATAGGGTACGGTGGAGCCAAGAACTTCAGCATACAGCTATAACCGTAACTACTCCCCTCAGTGACCTACCTACCATATCATAACTGATATCATCTATTACTCAGAATTATACCATCTGCTACCCAGAATGACCCATCTGCTGCATCATAGATGACATAAGCCATCAGCATGGCAGTGACTGAAGCAACGAAAACTTGAGTCACATTGAGTTTTTTCCTGTAGGTCAGTGCCAGGTTTCCCAGATAGGACCACTGCAGTTCATCTAACAAATCTTGATGAAAAACATTTTGAATCAGGTAGTTTATGACTTTCATGACTACAGTGAAGGGCACAGACGATTAATTTCCCAACGCATGTAGAGTCTGTGATTCTCTGTAGACCAGCTGGAGAATGAGAAGAAGGAAGCCACTTCAAGGCTACTGCTGAGGCAGTGATGTATAGTGTGGGATTCTCTGTCCATAACAACCACTGTTTATGAATATTGTTTACTCATAAGCAGTAATGCAGAGTGTGGGATTCTCTGTCCATAACAACCACTGTTTATGAATATTGTTTACTCATAAGCAGTGATGCAGAGTGTGGGATTCTCTGTCCATAACAACCATTGTTTATGAATATTGTTTACTCATAAGCAGTGATGTATAGTGTGGGATTCTCTGTCCATAACAACCACTGTTTATGAATATTGTTTACTCATAAGCAGTAATGCAGAGCGTGGGAGTCTCTATCCATAACAACCACTGCTTATGAATACTGTTTACTCATAAGCAGTGATGCAGAGTGTGGGAGTCCCTGTCCATAACAAACACTGCTTATGAATATTGTTTACTCATAAGTAGTGATGCAGAGTGTGGGAGTCTCTGTCCATAGCAAACACTGCTTATGAATATTGTTTACCCATAAGCAGTGATGTATATAGCGTGGGAGTCTCTATCCATAACAAACACTCCTTATGTGTAAACAATATTCATTCTGCCTTCTTGAGTACAGGGATCATAATGTCAAGGTGTCCGCTAACATGGTCAATTCCATCCTGTAAGTTGGTCAACACTGGTGAGACTATGCAGGAGGACTGTTCTGCTGTGCTAAAGGCCTTTTCCAACTTCCTTTGTGGGAATGCCAAGAATAACACTTTTTAATAAGGATACCTACCAGACAAGTCTGCATAGGTGACTGGATATTTACAGTTCTTGTTATTAGCAGATGTGGTCCTTAACAGTTATGTTTTAAACATTGTGACTGGTTATTTACATTTCCTTTTACAGCACATTTGTTACTTTTACTAGTTATTTTTTAAACATTGTTTTGGCTGGCGTGCACACCTCCAAGGGCTCCCCCCAGGCAACTATAGCTTTGTCTATTGCCACTGGGTGGCATAACTTAACAATATACTTGCTGTATCTTGTCCCAAATAGATCTGCCTCCACACTGAATACTTGTAAAGTAAGGCAAATACCATTTACTTGATGTATTTTGTCCCCCAGATAGATTTACCTTCCTTTGTATTACTTGCACACCAAGGCCATAAAGTAGTGTTTCTGCAACTAACTGCTTACACTCCTAATTTCCTGTTTCTACCTCTTCCTTGCTTACACTTACATTACTGCTCCAAGGCTTCCACTTCTTATGCTGATTGCTTTTCTGTACAGTCTTCTGTGAGGGGGTGGGCCAGATCTCTACCTACTTTTTCTGGTTATACCTTCCCCCATTTTGTATCTCTCCTCTAACTCCCTCCTTCCCTATGCACATTAACTAGTCTATATTAGTGGGTCTCCTTGAGTGGCACCATTTTGAAAGTTATCTTTTGGCCTGCTTGTGGTAAGGAAGCTTCCCCAGACCCTATTCAGTGTGACTGCATAAGTATAAGTAAACTAAAGTAGTACAATACAGCCAAACAGATACATTTGGTATAAATAGAAACAAGTGAAACAATACATTTGGTGTACAAAGAAAATAAACAAGTAAGCTCACGGATATAATTGGAGTTAGTGTTAGCCCCGCTGCGCTCAGGCTCACTCTGATTCCCCTCCCTGCCCCCTATTTCCACCCACCCCCACTGGTGCTACAGTTCAACTAAACTTAGCCACTCACCTCATGCTAACCACCAATCACTGAATCTGCCCCAACCCTGTACCCATTTCCTTCTCTTCCACTATTCCATATCCTGTAAAGCACAGTTTTCCATCTAACTACCTTACAATCACAAACAACACCTCTCATCATCCACCACACCCACCCCATCCCAAGCAGATCTTTCACTCATGACCAAACCCAACCAAACCATGCCCAGACTACCCAAACCCACATACGCACACCTTTTACTATTACTCCTAGGTGTATCCACCCTCCCACTGCTAACTTCTATCACCAACCACCAAAAACAACTTAATTTTTTCCACATACCAAGAAAAACTACTTCCACTAACATTATTACAGCACACCCTTTTACTCAACTAGTCCCATATCACTACCAAACCTTCTTTATTCACCACTATGCACACAGATTACAGCCATCATACTACTAGTTACAAACAACTATAAAGAACTTTAAGACCCTAAACAAACTACTCAAACTCTATTTTTACCTCAGAACCCAACTCATTAGTTGTGGTGATATACAACCAAACCCAGGCCCACAAAATCTAGGAGCCCCAACCCTCAACCTGAATGATACCCTACTCCACCGAGACTAATCCATGCTCCTCATTTTAAATTTAAATGTCAGAAGTATACTAAACAAAGTCCATGACCTTCATGCACTGCTCTCCTTTTATCAACCTGAGATAGTCATACTAACAGAGACTTGGCTTAAAACAGGCAACCAAAACAATGAAATCGCTCCACTAGGTTACAATATAATTCGTAGTGATAGAATAGGTAAAAATGGGGGGGGGGTGTTGCTATAGTGTATAAATCTCACCTCATCCTTGAGAAAGTAGACATAACAACCCCAGACCTTGATAAAGTTGAACTCACTCTAACAAAACTAAAACTTAATGATAGTAAACACATCAACATCATAGGATGCTACATCCCTCCAGGCAACAATATCCCCATTACAGAAAAACTCCTAGAATGGATATCTAACGCCCTCCCCCAGGAAAGCATAGTATTAGGAGACCTTAATACTGACAGGCAAAACAGTTCCACTCATAACCCACTCTCCCATATTAACCTACATGGCCTAACCCAACTCATCACTTCCCCCACAACAACAGACAAGAGAACCAAACACCAATCCACTCTAGATAGGTACTGGTATCCCACCCATCACTGATATCCCTAGCAGGATGTCTACCAGACACCCAGAGTGACCACCAAGCCATATTCTTACTCAGATCAAAATCACCACGACTGACCCAAGTATCTACACACCTAATTAGAAACAAAAAACACTTTAACTGCTCCAACTTTATAAATGACCTGAAAATGTGCAACTGGACACACCCCCCTAAACAAACCTACCTCTTGATGAAGCTGTACTATATTTCAATACTACCTTCTTAAAAACCCTTAACCATCACACCCCCTCCAGAACAACAAGAATTAAAACTAAATATGCCCCCTGGTAAGCCCCAGACACAAAATCCCTCCTCAAAAAAAGAAACAAGGCCTGGACCAACTACCTCAACAGTAAATCCCAAATGAACAAACAAAATATACGTTGAGCTACGTAACAAAGCCAAAAAAATCACCAAAACAGACAAAACATCTTGCTACCAAAAGTTACAGGATAAGCACAGGAACAACCCACAAAAATTTTGGGCAGCAATTAACTCTATTCTACAACCAGGTAAAACAACTACCCCAACCCCAAAAATAGATAACAACCAAGAAGACATCTCCACTGAATTTAATAAATAATTTACAGAAACCATCCAGAAGCTTGCAAACAACCAACCCTATGACAACATCCCCACCCTTAGCTGCAGAAGCCATACCATATCCTGTCTCCATCCTAATTAACAGATCCATCTCCAAGTGTATAGTACCCAAGCTATGGGAAATATCACATATTATCCCTCTACATAAAGGGAGAACCTCCCTGAAATTCAATAACTACCACACTATAGCCATACTTCCCCCTTTATCTAAAATTTTAGAAAGAGTAATACACAGGCAACTAATGAAATATCTCCTAGAAAATAATCTAATAGCAACACAACAACATGGATTTAGACCCTTCCATAGCAGAATTCAACAACATTGTAAATACTCACAGAAACAACGGACTCCTTGTATTTGCCACCTTCCTTGACTTGTCCAAGGCATTCGATATGGTTAACCACAATAAACTCCTTTCAATAGCAACTCTAAACCTTACCACCCCTGCCATCTCCTGGTTCAAAAACTACCTAGAGAGAAGGAAACAAAATGTTATGTGGCAAAACCAACTCTCCCTCTCCCTACCAGTCTCCATCCAGTGGCCACTTCTTTTTACCCTCTTCACCAATCAGCTCCCAAACAGTATTCCTAAAGCCTCAATAGTGCAATATGCAGATTATACCACCATAATATGTGCAGCCAAATCAATTGACATCCTTCACTCCCTAACACATTTTCCCTAGCAGAAACTTTGATTACAAACCAAAGGTTCATTCTGAACCCAAGTAAAACAAAACTAGTACTCTTTAGCTCCCACAGAGCCACACCTCCCACTGATTCTTTCTTCATCTCCTCCTTTATCAAGACCACAATCACCCCCACAAATCATACCAAACTCTTAGGGGTTGAAATAGATAATCACCTCAGATTTGACCTACATATTTCTATAACCATAAAAAAAAGTACATAAATAACTTGGCCTGCTGTATCACAATAAAAAATTCCTCACTGACCGCTCCAAAACTACAATAGTGAGGATTCACCTACTATCCACCCTACTTTATGCCTCCCCCATGCTTACAAATCTCCATAAATCTGACCTAAACAAACTTGATAGTTGTTATAATAAATTCGCTACAACCTCTCCCATCAGAACACATCACTGTGAATGCCTAAAAAACTAAATTGGCTAGAACTACCACTACTACTTCAACTCAATCAACTATCGCTAGCCACAAAATAATACATAACTCTGAAAACACCCCAGCCCTACAAAATCTTTTGCAACCCTATACAAACACCAGGCCCTTGAGATCTAGCACACAAAACCTCCTCAAAGTAACCAAATATAACAATGAAGCTGGCAAATCTGTCTACAGCCACTGTATAGCAAAAACCTGGAACTCACTTCCTGCCCACATAACTAACAACAATCCCCATCACAGTTCAAGAAACATGTTAAAACTCACTTTTTGAATAATTGACTGTGCTCCTGTATCCCTCGTGGCTAATGTCTCATTAGAACACTTCACCTAACTTAAGTAACTCTGCTAAGCCAACCAATCATAGTACTGTACCCACATAGGGCTGTTAATCTACTGCTCATCCCATCTCTCCAGGAGTTAGGGAAAACTACCCCAGCAATGTTGAGCTCTCCATAAGCAACTAAAACCAGGAGAAGACATATTGTAAATCAATTTTTTTATCCTTCTCAACTAAAACCAGCTGAAGACATAGTGAATTAATCTGTTATCCTTCTCAACTATAGCAAGCATCATCTGCTCTCGCGGAGCCTTATTCTACGACTCTCTGCTTTTACTCTCATGGTAAATCTATCACAGGAATCCTAAACTTAGAAATATCTTTTAAAATGTAATATTATATTGTAGAGAATTAATGTATCCTATCTGTTAATTAATATGTATGTCAAAGTCTCTTCTATGGAAATTATATATTAAAAGTCTGTCCTTAAAACTATGTTTTGTAAAAAAAATGTTCTCTTGGAGCTTTTCTTCCGGGGCCTCCACTGAAAATGGACTTGTAATCCAGTTGGACTTGGACTCTCCCGGTCAACAAATGTAAACTAAATAAATAAATAAAATAAATAAATGGCATAAGTAGGCTTTAGTAGTCCTGAATCAGTTTTAAAACCTTACCAAATATCCAATCATGCAGTGGTATGGACAGGGGAATCTACCTCCTCATCTTCCTCAACAGCTTAAGAAATGGTTTTATTATGTTACAGAGAACCTAAATGCTTTGTATTTTTTTTTCAGACTTATTTTTTTTTCTTAATTATTGTATGGGCTAAAATATAAGACTCTGGTGGCCTTTTGAACTGTTATGGTTGTGCCATCAAGGATGAGGAAGAGGAAGATAAGGCTAGGCTAAAGCCGTAGCTGTCTCATCTACCACCCGGTGGCATTCATCCCATCCCCTACCAGTCAACTATAGGCTGGGAAGCAAAATAAATAAATATATAAAGTCAGTTATGATCTGGTTAGCTGTCTTAAAACTCTAAAACTCAGCCACATCCCATTTCTGCTTGTTCTGTGACCCTTGGCTATTTTTATACCAGAGGCATGTTTCCCATTCTTTGCTTATTTTTTTACTATTTTCATCAACTCTAAATTTTTAAAGGGATGATTACTGTCACTCTTAAATTTATTTGAAAAAAACATATTGTATGTCAAAGAAAATTCATGGCAGACAGTGACAGAACAAATGCTAACTGAAGCAGAGCTAAGTGGACCAAGCTTTTGTACAATGCAGTAGTTGCAAATTATAGGACAACCCCCTAGCATCCAAATATAAAAGTTTAATAAATGGGAAAAGCAAAAACAGTGTTTGTTACCTAACTACAGTTTCACTTGGTATTAGTTAGCAGAAACATACCTACTATTAGTAAGGAGAAACCATACAGTTTGTTTATTTGGTATCTGAAAAGCAGAAACAGTGTTTGTTACTTAACTACAGTTTCACTTGGTATTAGTTAGCAGAAACATACCTACTATTAGTAAGGAGAAACATACAGTTTGTTTATTTGGTATCTGAAAAGCAGGAACAGTGTTTGTTGCAAACTCTAACCTGCATCTTACCTAACTACAGTTCTAACTGGTTTTGTAAGCAGAAACGTGCTTGGTATTTGTACGCATAAACATACAGTTGTTTGTTTATTTGGTATTTGAAAAGCAGAAACGCAGCGTTTGTTACACATTCTAACCAGTATCTCACCTAACTATGCTGCCACTTTAATCTATTAGACTTACTACATTGTTAAATTTGTTTGTTGTGATCTGCCTAGACACTGTTTCCTATTCTTTGTGATTCTTTACTCTTCCCTGGACATTGATCTATGTAACTACTTACTGTAACATTTCTTGTACCCATTCTCTGTCTTCTGTTAATCCTTCCATCACTCTCTGACTAATATCCTGTACTCATACCTCTCAACCTGGAAGCATAAAAAGTCTGGACAAGGCCCATGAAAAATAGGTACAAATCATCATAAATAATTACATAACCCTGCCCACTCCAATGGAACTGTGGGATATCAACTTTCAAACTCAAACTGAAGAACAGACAACATAAATATGACACCAGAGTCTCCCTGCAGCCATTTCAATGTCCCATTACCTGGCTATTTCACCCCATTTACTATAAACACTAATGTGTGCATACTGCTTTACTTCTACAATGATTTGGATTTTTACATTTTACAGCACAATGCACAAACATTAATAGACATCTGCTAATTAAATAAAGCAATACTGTCTCACAATGAAAACAGACTTGGCATTAAAACTTCACTGCCCTTGAAACTCACATTCATTGAAACAGCATTGAAACACCCACCACGTGGTGGATAAAGATTACCTTTGGCCTGTTTTCAAATCATTGGCTCCTTGCACACAAAACAAGAAACATGCACGTGTTCTTTGATACACCTTACTGACTTTATTAAATTATATTCCTTGTACAATACAGCACACTTGCTAGAGCACATTTTAAATGTATTGTTTAACATTTTTCCAGTAGGCAATGAAACAAAATGCATGAACCAATAATTACAAAACTGCCCAATTCAGAACATTTCCATCATAAAAGTCTGCTTTCACACCCACACAATATATATATTTATATAAATGACAGTAGTGTAAGCCATAGGGATCTTGCACAGCTTCTTGCACTTATTTTCAATTTCAGTTTTTTTTTTGGTGGGGGGGGACAAAAGGCCAAAACCAGGGACACATTTTAAATATCGCTTGTATAATTTTGGAAAGTTGCTAGAATAAAATGTTGTGTTACCACCATGCATTTCCTTGCCAGGTCTTGGCCTCAGGACCCTGTGTACTATAGTCAGAGCAACATACCACTATGCCAGATCAGCAGTTTCCTGTAAGACAGAAAGTCTGAAACTTAAATGGCTATCATTTAGTGAATTCAGTTCTCACTTCTCACCATAGCTCTCAACCTCTTAGCACAAACTGGACAAAGACAATAATGGAGTAATACATAATTCAGTTCTCACTTCTCACCATAGCTCTCAACACCATAGCACAAAAAACATGGACAAAGCCAATAATGGGAGAATACAGCCCCAAAATATGGACAAATTTTAAATACTTATCAACTTAGAAAATAGCTAGAATAAAAGGTTTTGTGTTACCATTTATTTTCTGAAGAATATGAAGTCTGAAATTCAAATGCCTGTCATTATTTAGTGAATCCCACCTTTCAGTGATTTCTTTGCCACAAAAATCCTGAAAACCACAGATTTTATGAGGAACAGATAAAAAATATGAGGCATAAATTCACAAGTGGTGGTGGCTATGGACTTTAGGCTCTTTTTACCTTGTACCCATGGTACAGGGTTTGAGCCTGAGTACCTCTAGCCACCAGGTGAACTAAAATTGGGGCATTTTTACACACACACACACACACACACACGCACACACACGCACACACACGCACACACACTCACACACACACACACACACACACACACACACACACACACACACACACACACACACACACACACACACACACACACACACACACACACACACACACTCTGTATTGAAGCCAGCAAATGTAAAACTAAGACTCCTACCCGTTCGGTATAACAGCTCTGTCAGAATAATAATGCAGCTGTTCACACAATGGGCATCTCTATTCAAGCCAGAAACTAAAGTGTATTCAAGCCAGCAAGTGTAAAACTAAGAATCCTACCCGTTCAGTTCACTAAGAATCCTACCCTAGGAACGGACATCTCTATTCAAGCCAGAAATTTCAGTTTAACGGCTTACAAAATAACGGCTGTGCCAGAATAGTAATGCAGCTGTTTAGACTACGGATGTCTCTATTCAAGCCAGAAACTAAAGTATATTCAAGCCAGCAAGTGTAAGTCTAAGAAACTAGAATCCTACCTGTTCAGTTTAACGGCTTACAAAATAATGACTCTGCCAGAAAAATAATGCAGCTGTTAACACAACAGATGTCTCTAGTTAAGCCAGAAACTAAAGTGTATTCAAACCAGCAAGTGTAAAACTAAGAATCCTACCCATTCAATTCACTTAGAATCCTACCCCAGGAACGGACATCTCTATTCAAGCCAGAAACTAAAGTGTATTCAAGTCAGCAAGTGTAAAACTAAGAAATTAGAATCCTACCCATTCAGTTCACATACGTCTCTATTCAAGCGAGGAGGAATGCGTATCACAAGTGTAACGGCTTACAAAATAACGGCTCTGCCAGGTCAGCCCAGAATAATAATGCACCTATTCACACAAAACGGCTCGCTCGCAAGTGCTGGGTGTACAGAATAATAAAGCAGCTGCAGCAGTGAGTACTTTCTGTTTACAGTGTTCACACAAAATAGCAGCCAAAGATAATGTTTCCCTGCTCTCCATTTGAATAATCAGAATCCATAGTGAGCCAGCCAGTGTGCACGTGAGCCCTTGAGCTCAATTCCAACAGGCTGGTAGCCTCAATGGAGCTGACGTGATGACGTCAGCTCAAAAAGCGGAAAGAAAAAATTAAAAAAAGCTGAGAAAAATTCGGAAATTAAGGGGTGCCACTTGGGAATCCATAATTTGGAACCCAAAACTTGGTAAAAACTGAGTAATTCTGTATGGTTGGGAGGTATGCCTCTACTCTCTCCCAGTTTGCCTCCATTTCTCAGAACTGTAATACTCACTTTCTGCTCACACTCTGTCTATTTCTTCTCTTTGCAGTTTGTTTGGGCCATCCACAAGCCATGGAATCATGCCACCCCCCCCTTCAGTTCTGAAGCAAAGTTTCAGCAAAAGCTCAAATCAGGTGAGCTCCAGAGTCTAAGATTAAAACTATTCCAAAACAAAACTTTAGTTCCATCCCAAATCCCTTAGCTCTACTCATCCTTAAAGAGCTTGCTAGCAACATTTGTTTTTTGTAAGCTTAAAAGCTCTAACATAGTGTATTGTCTTACTTACATTTCCTGCCTCCTGATGTTTTTTTCTTTTCTTTTTGGACACCCTCCTTCCTCAAGATGTTGCTAGTAACATTTTTTTCTGTAAGGTTAAAGGCTCTAACATAGTCTATTGTCTGACTTATATTTCCTGGCTCCTAATTGTTTTTCTTTTTCTTTTCTTTTTGTACTCCCTCCTGCTGGGGCTTGCTCTGCCTGTTCCATTCACCCTTCAGGTCCACTCCGCTCCCTTACCCTGCCCCCATATCTCACCCACCCCCAGTGCTACTACTCTTGTGCACTAGACTGACATTTCCTCACTCTATCCATCCAATTAGATGCACTTCCTGTTATCCAGTTTCCTCCTCCTAGACCTATAACATGCTCGTGCTTCACCTATCACTTCTTACTACACTCATATTACTATCTTACCTCACAGCTTATCACCACAACACATTCCAGACACCCACTTTTCATCACATCACAAACCCACCTTACCATTCTACTCCATGTACATATTTCACCATCTGTCTTACACTTGTCAATATTACTAGCTTCCAGTATTTTCCACTTAAAATAATACCTACTAAAGATGGTCACTATAACCCTCAGTTATTCAAAAATGAGCTTATCTAATGATTGAAACTACTTATAAAATACTGCCTCTAGGCTAATGCTTAGTGGTGATATCCACCCAAACCCTGGCCACTCTCAGATAACACAAACCCTATTAGTCATGCTAGTCTCAACAACCCTACAGATCCAATCCTAAACAGAAAAAAATCAGACCTATTGCTAAAGAACATTAATATTAGAAGTATAACCAACATATTAGACATCCTCCATGCCACTCTAACCACATACTCCCCAGACATAGTAATAATCACTGAAACATGGCTAAAGCCAAGTACAAAAGATAATGAAATACTACCCCAGGTTACGCCATACTATGGGTGGATAGACTCAACAAACGAGGAGATGGAATGCTATCCTCTTTAAAGACCACCTCACTTCAACTTTACTTGACTGCAAAACCCTACAACTTGACAGTGCAGAAATCATCTATACCACACTAACTATAAATTCAAGAAAAACGCTTAATGTAATTGGCTGCTATATCCAACCTGGAAATAATGCCCTAGTTATAGAATGTCTATTGCACTGGGCAAGTAGTACCCTTAGTCAGGAGTCATTCATACCGGGTGATTTTAATTTAGACTGGTTCGCATGTGATACAGATCACACCATCCATCACATAAAGTTGTATGGTTTTACACAAACTATTCAAGAACATACCCGAATAGATAAAGCTAGTAAAAAACAATCACACTTGAATTGGATATTACTAAATAACTTGTCTCACTCATTTCAATCAAGTTGCCTTCCTGATGGTCTGAGTGACCACCTACCCACATTTCTTATATGACAACACATATTCCCAACAAAACCTACTATGTTTAAACAACTCAGAAAAAAACATAACTTTAATCTTGACAACTTCCTAGCTGACCTACAAAGGTGCAATTGGACTCCACTCAAATACCTTGACATAGATGACGCAATAAACTACTTTAATAAATCCTTTTTAGATATATTAAATGCAAATGTCCCTGTTAGAACCATCAGAGTAAAATCAAACTATGCCCCCTGGCTAAGCAGAGACACTAGCACCATTCTGAAAACTAGAGATAAAGCCTGGGAAGTATGGCATAAGACTAACACAGTAGTTTCTAAACAACGGTATCAGGAACTTAGAAATAAGGCAAAAAACAAATAAAACAGGATGAAATAAATGTCTATCATAACATTCAAAAAACATATTAAAAAAAAGACTCAAAAACATGCCGGATCTGATCTCAGTCCTTCACCCAGGAAAATCTACTACACCATCCCCAAACATCCACAACAATTCCGACAGCATAGCTACCATTTTTACCAAACATTTTACTGAATCTATAATTGCCCTTTCCGAGAATAGGTTCATAGGTAGGTACTATGCTATCTGCCCGAGGGCATTTAAAAGCCTAGCCAGAGTGTGTCAGCTTTCACCGCCCCATTGATTAATTAACTGAGCCTCTGTAAAGAAGAGCCAATTAAGTGATCCCAGGGGTGTATTTTCTGTTACCCATCCAATCGTCAAGGTTTCTCTTGAAGAGTGTTAGTGAGGGGCTCTGCCTAATGTAGTTAGGAATTTTGTTCCAAAGCATGGAGAGTCTCTATGACAGGAATCTATCCCTCCAGCATGTTCTATTTATTGTTGTGGTGAGGTTTAGTTCACTAGAGCGAGTGGCTCGCAGTGACTTGGATTTCTTTAGGTGGAGCATGTCCATCACTTCTGAGTTGGACATGACTTTGTAAGTCAGGCAGAGATCACCTCTGAGTAAGCGATATGCGACTGCGTACAGCTGGAGTTTTTCCAGTCAGGCTGCAGAGGACATATGTTTGAGGCCAGTAATCCTCTTGGTGAGCAAGGGTGCCTGCAGGCAGCAAGGGGGTGCACTTGCACCCCCCTGGATTCGGCTGGCCCGGAGACTTCATTTTCTTTTAATTTAAAAAAAATGTTTTTTTTTCTTTGCGTCAAGTCGCAAAGACGGAACAGGTATTTGCGACTTGATTTAGTCTTCTCCATCTGTGCAACTGTTGGCTTACGTCTTTAGCTTCCGCCTCCACCCCACGTGCAGAATTTGAAATCCAGAAGATGTTGGGACGAGCATACAAGTGAGAGGTAAGTGTGTGCGTTTTTAAGAGTTTGAGAGGTGTGTGCAAGTAAGAAATAGGTAGTTAGGGTCTGGGATGTGTGGACAGCCATCCATCGCAATCATGCCATAGCAGCATTCATTTTTATGCTTCCCAAGATTGTCTCCAGACTCCAGAAGTCATTAACATCTGCTAGTTAAAGTTGCAAACGTTATTTCAATAATATGTGGTTCTATAGATGTGATACCCAGTTAAAGTATTTTTATTTTCTCTTCTAATAAGTGCAGTACAGCAAAATGAAACAGAAACAAACAAAATTAAAATGGCAAAATTAGTGTGCGGGTAATATCAGTTTTGTATTTGTTAATCCTTCAGAAGTCCTGTTTAACTTCTTACTTGGGACTGTATACAAATTAGACCAGAACCTTCACAAAGAAAATTAAGTATTTACTGTCCTGGGAAAGTTTGAGCTACGTTGGGAAACAGCTTTTTCCACTTTGTTGGATCGCTGACTGAATTATATCTAGCATTTTTTCTCTCTCTAGGCATAGACGCTATTTCTGATTTTCAGGTCGTCTTCAAACTCCGACAAGCAAAAGTAAAATTGTTCCCCTTTTCAGTTTGTACAGAGAATTACAGACTTTGAGGATTACTCGCGAGGTTGCCAACTTTTCAAATGTCCAAAGTGAGACATTTTTGGTACAGACGTCAGATTTTGCAGGCCGAAACATACCCACAGCCAGTACAATGGACAAAACTTCACTTTTTTTCCTAAATAAAAGCTTATTCTTGTAGCATTTTAGTTGCTTATTCTGTTTCTTATAATATTTAGGTGTTTCAGATACAGAATAACTGTTTTATACAACTTTTACATAAAATATAGAAAATAATTTTGCTCTAAAATCTCAGGACATTTACCATTTTTACAAATTCTTTGCAGGACACAACTGTCCAAAGAGGAACTGTCCCTCGCAAAGTGGGACAGGTGGTAACCCTATGCGTGGATATAAGACTTAGATAGGGGTTTGTACGCCTTAGGAGTTTGGAAGTGCAATGTTCTTACTTCACAGTATTTTAAATGAGAAGTTGGTTTGCATTTACTGAGCACCTGTGGCTGTTTTGGGTGAATCAGTTTTAATGTTGTAGTTAAGAGATTCGTTCAGCATAATCCAGGGGACACCTGCACATGTTTCAGTAACCCACCAGTAGCATTAAATAACCTGAGTTTGCTCTGTGGAATTAATGTAAACATTCCCTAATCACAGGTCATTGCTGAAAACCATACTTGCCTCCTGCTCCCACCCCTTTTGTACTAACCAACCCCACCACACTAATACACCATCCTAACCTAATCTCTACCCAGCATTAACACCCCTGTCAGTAATCTCTCTGTCTCTCTCTCTCTCTCATTGTACATATCTACAGATGATCTGGTCAACTTTCCTGATTTATTGAGGCTTGTCTTTGTATGTATTATGTTTGCTTTTTCTGTTATAAGACATTGCAGCTTGTACTGTTGTGCCAGAAGCTCTACTTTGACTTCTGTGCTCATGTAAAATGTGATGTGTAACTCCCCAGCTTTGGCTGAAATGGATCCTCTCTGGATCAGACTATATATAACTTCTCATTCTTGGGACATCTTTGTCATGTTTCATTCCATCTTCCACATAAGCTGTCAACCAACAGATTCCATTTCTATTGAAGACCTTGCATAGAGGTGTCCACCACAAAAATACAGGCTTGTGTAATTCTGGCTGTTGATGTTGTGATGCCCCCCCCTCTGAACCAGTAATCAAAGAGCCTGAATCCGCCCCACTGACACCGGTAAGGGCCATTCACTTGGAACAAAAATAGATATGCAGTGTGTGTGTGTGTGTGTGTGTGTGTGTGTGTGTGTGTGTGTGTGTGTGTAAGCATACCGCTCAACTGTCCTTGATTTTAACTCAAATTTTAGCTCTGTCCCTCTGAATCCCTCTTAACACTAGTGCCTTTTGGCGGAAAGGTGCTGCATTGTACTTAATAATGACAATGATTAAGAGGTACTGATTTTTGTTCCTGTAGGACATGTATATTAATTCACATACTCTTATTCTGTTAATGTCTCGCGTTAATAGATGTAATAGTTTAAGTGTCCCTGATTTGTTCTACATTTGTCCCTGATTCTGTTGAACTTTATCTCGGAGTGGCTGAGAGGTATGTGTGTGTGTGTGTGTGTGTGTGTGTGTGTGTGTGTGTGTGTGTGTGTGTGTGTGTGTGTGTGTGTGTGTGTGTGTGTGTGTGTGTATAAAAGAGAGGTAGCACACCCCTCAGCTGCCCAGGTTTTTACAGAATGTCCAGATTTTTGCCCCATATTCCTCCTAAAAAGGTTTGAAGTTGCTAAATAATGAAAGACATTTGGGTTTTGGACATCATATCCTTTAGAAAAATGCATACTAACACAAATCCTGTTAGTCTAGCAATTTTCTAAGTTCATGAGAGAAATATTTGTAATCTGTTCCTATTTATGTTAAGCTTTGGCCATATTTCTTGCACTAAGAGGTTGAGGTGAGTGTGTGAGTGTGCAATGTCCTAGTTAGAGTTAGCAGGTGGAATTTATTTTCAAGTGCATTTTTAAGGAATTGTGAGCTTCAAGGGAAGAGAAATTTGCTGCTGCTCATGCTAAGTCTGCTTAAAATGTGCAACTGTTTAGTTCAGCAAATAGTATCACTATTGTCATATAGAATTGTAAAGCAGGTAGCATACTTGCATCTTGATGTAGTAGGCTATAGGGTCTACTTCCACAGCATGTAGATTTGTATTTTAAGGAGATGGGGTGCTGCAGTCCTGAGTATGTCCTCCTTTGGAGGAAATGCCTAGCAACTATGAATCTGTTTTTCAGCTTGCCACCCATTCCCTATTGCAATATACTAGTTTACCACTTTTGTTTAATGTAGCATGGGCAATTTATTCTTTAGGGGCAGTAGGCACTGAATTGTAGATATATGATTGCATAAGATATTTACATATGCATAATGGTTTAGACATACAATTAAAAGTATAGTATGTTGTAGTATCATATGATTGTTCATACAGTATGTTTAGTAGAGATAATGTTGAATATGTACTAAAAATAAGACAAGAAAGGAAAAACTAAAAAAACACTAGCCAGATTGTCAAAGCAGGAGAATATAGACAAGTTCATGTGAGTTCATTGACATTTTAAGGGAAACTGTGAAGACTTTGCATAAAACACATATTCCTATCCAGAATTCATACCTCAGTCTCAACCTCTTAGAGCAAAAAATCTGGACAAAGATTAAAATGATGGGGGAACAAGTAGGGAAAGATTTTAAATATTGCTCTTACAAACTTTGAAAGTTGAATGAATAATAGGTTTTGCATTAGCATGAAATTTCTTAAGGATGTGGAGTCTTCAACTCAAACGTTTATCATTATTTAATGACTTCAATCCTCAGCTATTTGCCAGAAAAGTACAGATTTTAGGAAGAACACACAAAAAATATGAGGCAAAAATCTGGACATTCTGCGAAAATCTGTTCAGTTGAGAGGTACAATGGTGCTTACTGCAGTAATAAGTTTTCTTTGCATAAACATGTACAAAAGCAAAAATCAACTAGTTTTATGTATTTATTTTTTGTTGTTGTCCAGGTTAGCATGATGTACATGTTAATCATTGGTGTAGCTGAAACACATCAGAAAATGTTGTTTTTTAATCCCATACCTGACACTTTTTTTTTGTTTGTTTTTGTTCAGTAACATCATTGATAGAAGATCTGCAAGATATTGACTACAAAGGCAGTAGTAGCCCATTGGATTCTTTAGGTTGTCTTATAACTTCAAAGCCAATGCATCAGACAAGAAGCAATCATTCAGATATAGTAGCAATATGATATAGTTCATTACTGACGGCAATTAGTTCTCAGAATTCTTCACGTTGTAGGTTTTGCATCATTTTAAGATGCAGATAAAATAAGTTGACCTGAGCAGTGTTAATGGTGGAAAAGTGAGACGTCAGTGAAGAAACTAAGGAGTCAAGATAGGGAATAGAAAGACTTGTTCTGTAATAACTCTCAAAATCCACGCCTACTGTGTTTGCTCGGTGTGTCGATTGCAAATCCTTGACAACACTAACTCAATACTAAATTTATCTGCTAGTGATCTTGCCTTATTGAGAATGTCATTCCTAAAGTGTTCTTCAGCATGGTTGTGGTGCTCCCTGAATATTTCAATGAGTCTGTTGATGTGTTGTTGAGCCTCACCTATATCAAGTTGAACAGACTGAAACATCTGGGCAACAGGCTCAAGAACTGATGAGTAATTTGCAATAATGAAGAGAAAAATAAGAAACGTGCACGAAGAGCAAGCGCTGAGTAACATATGTGCATTTTGTCTGGTTTCACCAGCAGTGCTCTTCTGAAGATCAGCCAGGCAGTCAAATATTTTTTCAAAGTTCTGACTAAACACACAAATGGATTTATATTTCTCGGTCCATCGTGTCTCACACAGAAGAGGTATATTTGGTGCCAATGCTCGTCGTTTTGGACTGTAATGGAAAAAATAATCTTGATAACATCAGCAGCACTATGTATTTCAGGAACATCATTCAGATCACTGACTACAAGGTTTAGTCTGTGAGATGTGCAGTGGATAAAGGCTGTTTTTGGATACTTTTCACGAATCTTTGCCTGACCACCATTCTGAATGCTTGCCATTATGGAGCAGCCGTCATAGCCTGACTGAGTAATTTTTCCAGGTCTAGACCGCACTTTATGCATTCACTGACAATGACATTTGATACAGACTGTGCATCTCTCACAACAATGGGAACAAAAACCGCAAACTCTTCTCGAATACAATCATCAACAAACCAAATGCCCAATGACAACTGCTCAATGTCTGAGATATCTGCAGTTTCATCTACCAATACACTAAATCTAACTGCCCTGTTTGCTGCACAATCTCCTTTTGAAGTACGTGTTCGTATTCTGCCAATAGCTCATTTTGCACCCTATGGGATGTGTACCAAACATTTCCTGCAGCTGTTTCACTGTGCTGTTTCAGTATTGTCACTAGCTTCAATACAAAAATCTAACAAATACCACAAATTTCCACCAGAGCCTTCTTTTCCACAGAAAGGAATGTCATGGGTTGCATAGTAAATAATGGTAGATACAATTGGTTACAATTTATTTTGGTTCTCTGCAATTTGTTTTGCTACTGCTGCATCTAGCTGTGGAATAACAGTTGTTTCTGGCTTCTGTCATGTTCGTGTATGAGAAAAATTGGAAGCATCTTCAGTAGAACCTTTGTGCCATGATGATTGCATGTGATTTCTTGCAAGACTCATTGAAGGCATTATATTTTGTGCATACACTAGTGATGAAGCTGCCTTGCAACCCACGGTGAAGTGACTGAGGAAATAATACACAAGTTAAGCAGAGTGGGCCTTTCAAGAGAGGAGAAAATGCAAGCCACAATAAGTACTGAGACAGCCAACTATATCTGAATATAGTTGGTTAATAAATAATGACATGCATTTCAGTTTCAGACTTCATATCATTCAGAAAATTTAATTCTAACACAAATCCTTTTATTCTAGCAACTTTCTAATAGTTTTGGGCCTTTATCCCTAACATTATAACAGGCTTTGTCCAGATTTCTTGTGTTAACAGATTGAGATGTATGGTGTGTGTGTGTGTGTGTGTGTGTGTGTGTGTGTGTGTGTGTGTGTGTGTGTGTGTGTGTGTGTGTGTGTGTGTCTGTATGTATGTATAAGAAGGAGGAAGCATACCCCTCAGCTGTCCAGGTTTTTGGAGAATGTCCAGATTTTGCCCCATATTCCTCCTAAAAAGCATTGAAGTTGCTAAATAATGACAGACATTTGAGTTTTAGATGTCATATCCTTTAGAAAAATGCATACTAACATAAATCCTGTTATTCTAGCAATGTTCTAAGTTCATGAGAGCAATATTTATAATCTGCTCCTATTTACTTTAGGCTTTGTCCAGATTTCTTGCACTTCGAGGTTGAGGTGTGTGTTAGGGAGAGTGAAATGCCCTAGAATTAGCAGGTGGAATTTATTTTCAAGTGCATTTTCAAGGAATTGTGAGCTTCAAGGGAAGAGAGTTATACTGCTGCTCATGCTAAGCCTGCTTAAAATGTGCAATTGTTTTGTTTAGCAAATAGTATCACTATTGTGGTATAGAATTTTTAAACCAGCACAGCAGGTAGCATACTTGCATCTTGATACAGACGGCTGTAGGTTCTACTCCCCCAACATGTAGATTTGTATTTTAAGGGGGTGTATGTCCTCCTTTGGATGAGATGCCTAATAACTATGTACTTGTTTTTCAGCTTGCCACCCATTCCCTATTGCAATATACCAGCTTACTATTTTTTTAATATAACGTAGGCAATTTATTTTTCAAGGCAACAGGCAGTGAATTTGTAGATGAAACACTGAAATATAAAGTTGTTTTCTAGCAACAACCTCTTCACTCGTTTCAGATGTCTTTACTGTGGAATTATTCAGATGAGTTTTACTTCTGCAAAGATTCTGCATATTGATTGATATTGGTGGATTGTATGACAGAAGTTTGAGTAGAGTGGCCCTTTATGATTGAAATGTTCTGAATTGGGCAGGTTGTCATTATTGGCTCATATGATTTGTTTCATTGCTTAAAGGAAAAATGTTCAGAACTATAAATTTAAAACACACTCTAACAAGTGGTGCTGTATTATACAAGGGATATAATTCAATTATTATATAGTTTAATTAATACAGTCAGGAAGGTGATTCAAATAATTTTTGCATGGTTATAAAAATGTGTGCAAGGAGCCTATGATTTGAAAACAGCCCAAAGGTAAACTTACCCTGCCACTGGCTAGATGCATTTTCTTTGAATGCGGGTTTCAATGTTGTTTCGGTGAATGTGGGTTTCAAAGGTAGAGAAGTTTTAATGCTAAGTCTCTTTTCATTGTAAGACTATTGCTTTGTTTAGGTTTAGTAAATGTCTATCAGTGTTTGTGCTATAAAATTTGAAATAAAAGTTGTAAATGAAATCCAAATATCTGTAATCATTGTAGAAGTAAAGCATAAAACAGTATGCACATTGAGAGATTTGAACAGTGTCTGTGACAAATGGAGAAAAATAGCCAAGTACTGAGACACTGGAATGGCTGCATGGGCAGGGGTGGGGGTGGGGCTGTGTGGGCGGGGGCAGCAGAGAGGGTGGGGCTGTGTGGGCGGGGCTTGGGTTTGCACCCCCCTGCAAAAAATCCTGCGGGCTGCCTTGTTGGTGAGGTACTTTTGTGGTCTTTCCAGCTGTTGGAAGTGTCTTGTGAGGTACATCCCAAATGGGGCATTGTACTCTATGATGGGACTGATGAGTGACGAGTAGAGGGGCACTATAACCTCTTTATTTCTAGATGCGAACCCTTTAGTAATTAGATGGGCTACATAGAAGGATTTCCTAACTACTTTGGCAATATGATTGTCAAAGAAGAGATTACTATCTACCTGGGTCCCAAGATCTCTTATTGCCTCTTCTGTATTAAGGAGGCTGCCACCTATGTGGTAATTCATGGGTGTTTTGTTTATCCCAAATGGGATGACTATGCATTGTGTGACATTAAGCTTGAGACCATGACTTTGACACCAGATGTCCATCTCAGTAAGGCCATTTTGGAGAATGTCCGTGTCAGCCGGAGAGACAACTATGGCTCCCAGTTTGCAGTCATCGACAAACTTGGTTAGCCATAGTCCTCCGGTGTTTACCTGTACTTCTGAGAAGTATATGCCGAACAGTAGGGGTCCCAGTACCGAGCCTTATGGGACACCACTTGTGACTGGTTTAGAGTCGGACCTGGAGCCCGCTATTCTTACCGTGTGAGTTCTGTCTGTAAGCCAGTTGGCAACCCATCTCGTGACGTAGGGGTTTATGTTCAGGCTGGAGAGTTTTTCTATAATTCCTGAGTGGGGAATGGTGTCAAAAGCCTTGGTGAGGTCAAGGTAGACTGTGTGAACTACCTTCCCCTCATCTATGTCCTTGGTAACTGTCTCGAAGATGTCATCCAGGTTTAGTAGGCATGATCTACCCTTAACAAAGCCAAACTGAGTCAGATCAAGTGTTTGAAGGTTCCCAATGTCTTTGTTAATGAGTTCTATGATGATGCGCTCCATAGCCTTGCAGACCAGGCTAGTCAGGCTTATGGGGCGATAGTTACCAGGGTCAGTTGTGGCCCCTCCTTTGTGGAGCAGAATAACCATTGCTGCGCGACATTCTATGGGCACGTAGCCTGTGGAGAGGCTCAGGTTGAACAGTGTGTTTAAGTGGGGGGTTAGGTCGTTCTGTAGCTCGTGCAAGACACAGCCTGGGAAACCATCTGGCCCCATTGACGATGTGCTTTTGGCTTTTGAAAGGGCTGTTTTCACCTGTGCATCTGTGATTTCTGGGACACTACACTTTTCCGGTATTGTTGTGGGCCCTTTTGGGGGTGAGAGGGGAGTGATGTTTGCACTGAATCTATCTGCTAGGATGTTGGCAATATCAGTGGGTTCAGTATATTTTGTGCTATTTTGCACTAGCTCAGAGCATATCTGTGCACTTAGATTCTTGACATAGCTAAAGAAGGCTTTGTGGTTATCTTTCGAATCCTTGGCTATTTTTCTTTTGAAGTTAGCCTTGGAAGATTTTATAAGGGACCTTAGTTTCTTACTGATACTGATCAGGGATGTCTTTCCTTCTTGGGATTTGCTTTTTTTTCTGAACTAGGTTCCTCCTTCTATTGTATAGCCTGTTTATGGCAGGGGTCCACCAGACTGGTTTCCTTTTCTTAAGGGATTGAGTCTTGGTTTTGCTAGGGATGGCATGATCCATGCATCCTTGTAGGTGCTCATAGAGTGCATTTGTAAAGGTTCCTGCATCTTGGACACTGTTATCCTTTAGCGTGGGGGCTGTGAAACTTACCACCTCTGTTTTAAGTAAGGTGAAGTTTGCTATAGAAAAGTTTTTCACTGTGGTTTCCTTAGTTGGAGGTGGTGGTGTGGTGTGGACATCCAGAGTGATTAGATTATGGTCTGATCTAACCAGTGACGGGTTGACCTCCGGTTTGGAACACCTGTCGCCCATGTTGGTGATGACCAGTTCCAATATGTTTTCACCTCTGGTAGGGGAGTTTACCAGCTGATCCAAGGCATTTGAGTTGATAAATTCCAGGAAGTGCTGGACCTGGTAGTTTGTACTTGAGTAGTTTTCCCAGTTAATGGCAGGGTAATTGAAATTGCCCAGTATCAGGGTGTTCGGTAGGACCTTCATGTTTTCCAGTGTCTCCAGAAAGGTGGAGTGTTGGTCCTGGGTCATGGAGGGTGATCTGTAGCAGGCCACAATCTGCATTGCAGATTTGCCTGATGTTAGTTGCACATGGATGATCTCTGAGGTATCATGCTGCACCACTAACCTGGAGGTGTAGGTATCCTTGATGAATATGGATACACCCCCTCTTTTTGTGTTTCAGTCCATGTTCTGTGGCCGAAATGTGTGGTATGAGTGGTAGCCCGGTAGTGCTGGGGTGCTCTGTGGAGACTTAAACCAGGTTTCAGTTACTGCACAGATGTCGACGTTCTCCATACTGAGGAGTGCTTCGAGTGCATGCATTTTGAGATTTAAACTCCTGGTGTTGAGTAGCACAACCCTCATTTTTTTATTTGTGCTGTTTACAGAGGTGGGTTTGACTTTTGAGCCTTGCCTAAAAAAGGCACTATGAGGGCAGCAAGAGCCTTGGCCAGTATTTGAAAGCCTAGGGGTGACAGATGCAAGCCATCTCTTGCGAAGCAACGAGGCTTGCTGAGCATGTCTTCCCAGGCTGATAGACACTGGATCCCCTTTGAATGACACCAGAAGCTTAGCCAATTGTTGAAATTGATCATTATTTCTTTATACTGCGATATCATTGTTGGTGTGGGCAGGATGCTACTCAGGGTCAGGGTCATACCTGCCTGGGCTACATGATCAGAGAGCTCTTCCATGTCTCTTTTCATGTAGTCCAGGGAGGTACATCTCAGGTCATTCACACCAACATGAACAATGACAGAGTCATATTTGTACTTGTTCTGGAGTGACCTGAGTGCTTGTGTTATGTGGCGGATTCTGGCTCCCGACAGGCAGCTAACAGTAACTTTCTCTTTGTCCAGCCTAATGAGTGGGATGTCAGTGTGCCTGACTATAGAGTCACCTATTAATAGTGTGTTAGGTATGTTATTTCACCTTAAGGGCTGTGATTGTGCGGCACACTGATTTTGTGTTTTATGTGTTGTCTGGTTTGTGATGGGAGGGTGCAGGTTTTTTGGGTGTCTGCTTTGGAGGTCTTTGATGCTTTTGTAGGTTTTTAATTAGAGCCTCTGAGTATGATTTTGTGTATTTATGTGTACTTTTTGCACATAAATATACATCAAATCCCTACTCCTGACACCAAACCAGCCAAATCTACAACCAGCAATGCCTCATTATATTTCTCTCCAGTTCCTACAGCCACTATAAAAAAACTATTCCAGAAACTAAAACCTACTAAACTTGCCATAGATAACTTAGTTCAAACTATCGGCCAATTGCTATTCTTTCACCTCTTTCTAAGCTACTCGAAAGTTGAATTCATTTCCAGGTCATGAAGTTCTTACTAACAAATAACCTTCTCTCAAACACTCAGCATGAGTTTCGCCCAGCATATTGTACCACTACAGCTCTGTTATCCTTCACTAATGCCATAAACCATCACAGGAATAACAACAACTTTGTATCTGCCATCTTTCTAGACCTATCCAAAGCTGTTGATATGGTCTCCTATTCCAAACTAATAGATGTACTAACCAAACTATCCTTCTCACCATCTGCCACAGCATGGTTTCATAACTATTTATCTGGCCATCAGCAATCTGTTCTATGGCAGGGTGACCTATCTCCATGCCTTCCTTTATCCATTGGTATCCCCCAAGGATCTATCTTGGGCCCTCTCCTTTTCTCCCTCTTTACTAATAATCTATACACAGCTACTCCACATGGTTCTATAATACAGTATGTAGATGATTCAACACTTATCTGTGACTAATAATCTACACACAGCTACTCCACATGGTTCTATAATACAGTATGCAGATGATTCAACACATATCTGTGCTGCCGTTTCTCTATCAACTCTTCATTCTCAAATTCAGGAATCTTTCACATCTGTTGAAACATGGCAAGCCAATGCCCATCTAATCCTGAACCCAAACAAAACTAAATTATTACTCTTCCAACCTAACAATACATCTATCTAATGCCCACCATTTAACATAATAGCCAGAGACAATACTGTCATCTTACTGACAATGCATACAAAGCTTCTTGGAGTGGAAATAGACAATAACCTAAAATTTGACTTGCATGTTTCCCTAACTATAAAAAAAGTCCATAAAAAAATTTGGAAGTCTATATAGGCACAAAAGGTTCCTGACCATAATGGCCAAAATTACATTAGAACAAACCCATCTGCTTTCCACTCTACTATATGCCTCTCCAATTTGAACTAATCTAAGGAAAACTGACTTATCTAAGCTAAAAGCATGTTATAATAAAATTTCTAAGTTTGCATCTGACTGTCCATATAGAACACATCATTGTCCAGCTTTAAGGATACTAAACTGGCTTGAGCTTCCCAACATTATTCTTTACAACCAACTCTTTCTAACAAAATTGTAACACAACCAACCAGAACCCCTGCATTACAAAATCTCATCCTTCCTTACAGTTCTAGCAGACCACTTTGCTCTAATAATAAGAACTTACTCACCATCTCCAAGGCTAACAACACTGCAGGAGAATCTTTATTTTCCAACGATATATCTCGCATATGGAACTCCCTTCCTAAATCCATTCTCTCAATCTCATCCACTAACCACTTTAAGCCATCACTTAAAGCTTATCTAAAAAATAAGTGGCTATGTTTCTGTACTAACCTCTCATGAATGCTCTGATACATCATAGTATACCCCAACCATATCCAACTTCTTTCCCGGTGTTTAATCCTTTATTCCTACTGACAAGTCTTTACCTTATATCTTGACATAAGTCATACTTTACAAATAGTGCTATCTATGTTCAAAGCCTAGGTTTTGTTGTCAAAATGTAACAAATGTGTATTTTCTTATGTATACTACATTTTGTTTACTTTATACTTTATTGATTATTGTAATGCGTGCATTAAAATGTACTGTTATTCATGGAGTTTTTCTTCCCAGGCCTCCACTGAAAAAGGACCTGTGTCCAGTCGGACTTTCCTAGTAAACAAATGCTAAATAAATAAATAAATAAAAGTAAACATGTACAAGGTTCACTCTGATATTCCTATAATACTTCAAAAAAATTATCTCAAATAAGCATGTCAAGAAGCTAAGCATGTGCTTTTTCCACCACAGTCTGGGATTTAATGTGCTCTGAACACAGTTGGAACCAGATGTAAGTGTCAAAGCTGTACTAAATATCTATAACTCTACTTGGTAATTGGTCTAGATCCACTGATATGATGCTGACTTGCAGTGTACTGTATGTGATATTCTGCCTGAATTGCAGTGGGTCTTGCCATGTGATATTCTGTCAATAGAAAAACTAATCAAGGGAAGGCATACTTCAATTCCAAGTTCCTTGAAATCCTAGACTACCATGTCCCTCCTTGTACTCTTAGGAACACTACCAAAACAGCACCAAGGCTTATTAAGGAAACTAAGAAACAAAATTTGCTAAGAAACAAATTCTGGGTCAAATGCCGTACCTCTAAAGACCCATGTGATCACTTAAAATTTAAACAACTTAGAAACTCTACTAAAGCATCTATAATATCAGACAAAAAAAACTTCTTTCAACTTCAACATACCAGCCATCAAAGTTCACAGAAATTCTGGTCAGGTATCAATAGACTCATTCATCCAGGCAACTCTAAAACACCAACCCCATCTGGAAATGCCCATGACACTCCCAAACAAATTGCTGACTCCTTCAATAACTTCTTTACTGAAGCTATCCAATCACTTGCTAACTCTTTACCTCATGTATCCTCTAATCTGCCCTCCTCCTCACATACCTCACCACCCACTTTCCATCTCCAACCTGTCCCAACATCCCTCATCTGTACCCTTCTTCAAAAACTCAAACCCTCTACCTCCTCAGCAGACCTCTTACCTTCTAAATATCTTCAAATTGCAGCTAAAGTTATTGCCTACCCTATCTCTAGCCTAATAGATACAACCATTATAGAAGGTACTATCCCATCCATCTGGAAAGTCTCACATATCATCCCACTACACAAAGGTGGCAACTCAACAGAACTTTCTAACTTCCGTCCAATCGCCCTCCTCTCTCCCTTAGCTAAAATTATGGAAAAATGCATCCACCGTCAACTATTACACCACCTTCTTCAAAATAGCCTATTAGCCAGCTCTCAGCATGGCTTTCGACCTTTCCATAGCACCACTACTGCCCTCCTTTCCTTCTCTGACCACATTAACAAAAATCGGAACAATAATACCCTGTCTTCTGCTATAGTTATTGATCTTTTAAAAGCATTTGACATGGTTAACCATCAGCTACTGCTGAATCTTTCAAGTCCCTCTCATTTGATACTCAAGCATTACAGTGGTTCAAGTCCTACCTGGACAATAGGCAACAGGCAGTGCTATGGGAAAACACTCTATCCTCCCACCTACCTGTCACCCTTGGTGTACCCCAAGGATCCATTTTGGGCCCTCTGCTGTTCTCTATCTTTATAAATGATCTATCTATTAGTATCCCCCAAGCTGTAACAATACAATATGCGGAAGACTCCACATTAATATCCTCTGCCACAGGGCCTTCTGAACTGCAGTCCCTCACCCAGAATACCTTTGATCTTGTAGAAGAATGGTTTCTACAGCAGTGTCTCCTCCTTAACCCCAAAAAGACTAAACTCTTGCTGTTTACTCCTACACAAAAGTCCACCCCACCTAACTTCTCTATCAAATCTAAAACTGGTACAGTCATATCTCCTGATACTAATACCAAACTCTTAGGAGTAACCATTGACCACAACCTTAATTATGACACTCTTATCAACACCACAATCAAATCAGTAAACTAAAAACTAGGCACCCTCTATAAAAATAAGCCCTTCCTTACTCCCATAGCTAGAACTACTATTGCCCACACCCACTTTATCTCTACTCACTTTTATGCCTCTCCTATATATACAAATTTATCCAAAAGCAACCTCCATAAGCTGGCAGTCTCCTACAATAGTATTGCCAGATTTGCTACTAGTTCCCCTTTTCAAACCCACCACTGCCAAAATCTGAAGCAGCTGGGTTGGCTTGAATTGCACAATCAAATTTTATTTCATCAACTAATTATTGCCCATAAAACCCTTTATCACCCAGATAATATACCTATTCTCACAAGTCTAATCTGCCCATATAAAAATCTTACAAACCTACGCTCAGCCAATAAACTTCTGGTATCTAGACATAAACCCAACAATAAAGCAGGAGATTCCCTTTTCTCTAATACAGTGGGGAAAAGTTGGAACCTACTTCCCAGTGAACTCATATCTCTGTCTTCTACTACACTCTTCAAAAAGAAACTTAAACTATACCTTACAAGCCATTGGCTATGTCGCTGTTCAAACCCTGACTAAGACTTTCTCTGTCTATTTTCATCACAATCATTCTACCCAGGCTACTTATTCACTTTATTGCCACTTTAAGGCCTATACCTTTTAGTTGCACTTACTGTACCAAAAAAAGATGGATTGGACATCTTTCTGTCTCTTGATGAGTTTTTGCCCCTCCACCTACTCTCCCAATCCTGTTTTTAACTAGTCTGTTCTTCTGTTCCTTACTTTAACTCTGAGATGGAAATCGTCCATATCCTTCTGAATACTTTCTTCCCACAGTGTTCACAAAAAAATAAAATAAAAAAAACACAAAGGATTATCGTATCTTATATTTTATTCTATTTTTCTGTTCCATCAAGTATGCTAAATTACCTTAAACACTTGTGTTAGTCTGACAAACTATCTGTATCTGAAGTTTAATGTTCTGTAACTGAATTTTTAATGCTCTTTGTGTCTATCTGTTTTATGTGGAGCTTTTCTCCCTGGACCTCTACTGAAAATGGAAATATATCCAGTTAGACTAGCCCGGCCAACAAATGTAAAATAAAAAAATAAATAAATAAATAGATTACTGTTTTAATGATTAAGCTGACTTAATTGGCATTAAAAAGTTCCCTGATTAAAATATATTGGACGCTTCATAACCTTATACTTAAATGATATATGAGCCATACCTAAAAATAAAGGATTGTGATAAAATGTACAAACACTGGCAAACCTAATGTCTTTGATAATATAGACTTTGTAATTTTTCTGCTTCGTTTTTATGACAGACTTGTTTAAAGCCTTTATGTCATTTGCACAGAAATCTCTTTTCCATTGTAATCCACTTCCAAAGTTTCAGTGGACAATGCAGAACAGCATTGTTAAGACTCACCAGCCACTAAACTCATACTGTTTAATATGGTATAATTTCTGAACTCCCCTTACTTCTTCCACTACTTCCTCTAATATTCTTAGTTTTATTTATTTATTTAATCTTTATTTTACATTTGTTTACCGGGAAAGTCCAATTTAACGCAGGTCCACTTTCAGCAGAGGGCCGGGGAGAAAGGCTCCACAATACAATACAGTACATAAGAGAAGAGAAAAAAAAATAGAGCATACTTATAGCATTCATACACAATATGTTAGAGATTAACAATTCTTATAGCAGTCACCATTGAGGTACATAATAAACTTAAAACAGCATTTGTATTATTTTTACACATAAGTTTTGTCAGGTAAATATCAAGAGGTTCACAAGCTTTGAGGGCAACTGTTTATAATTAGCTGTACACAGAAACATTCTCTTGATTTGCGATTAGCCTGGTGAGTGGCATGAACATAGCCAGCAACTTAAATAGTGGGTTTTCAGGAGTTTTTTTAAATGAATAAAGGAGGTGGAAGAAGTTATTTGGCTTGGTAGTGTGTTCCAGGTTTTAGCAATGGTGCTAGCAAAGGGGGATTTACCGGCATCATTTTTATCTTGAATGACAGTTATGTGGTTCTGTTTACTAGATCTTAAGGCTCTAGAGGAAATGCATGGCTGAATTAGATGCTGAATGCTGGGGTTTTCTCAGGAAGGTAGTACAGTTTGTGTGCTGTAGAGAGTTGATTGTGATATCTTCTGTGAAGCTGTGTCAGTGGTCTTGTTGAAATCCTCACAGGTCTAATGTAACAGGTCCAAGGTTTAGGGCTTACATCACAATGCTGAAAAGTCTAATATGGCTAACCAGGTAAAATCTCATTGATATGAAAGTAAGCTGAGTATTTTTTTCTGTTCTTCACCACTGTTTGTTCTATGACAGTTTGCATTGCCTTCCATACTTGTGAAATTGGAATACCTAATCTGTAGCCAGCTTTGCTGGCATACAGGGATACCCAGACTGTAACCCTTGTGACCTTAGTTTGATTAGTATCACTTATGTTTGTCACATCTGGGATGTGTGGGGGAAATGGAAAGGTTAGGTTAAGCTTGCTTTGAGATCACAAAAACTGGGGAAAAGAAATATTCCCAAGCCCCAAGAATTGTGCGATCTCACACTTGTGTCATCCATCTGTTTAATTGACCAAAAGTGGACAAATGTCAACCAAACATTCTGTCGACTGAAATATCTGGAAACTCTCTCTCTCTCATATACATATAATATATAAATATATATGGCTAGGTAGATAGATACAGTAGGTAGATTATATATATATATATATATATATATATATATATATATATATATATAGATTGATAGATTGATGTGTAAGTAGAGAGTGAGAGACTAGAAGAAGTAAAAGAATGAAAACCTTTTAGTTTCACCTTGACTAAGGCCAAGCAAGCAATAAAAGTTACAGCTTTTCTCTTTCTCACAGGGAGGGTTTCATGATTAATGAAGCATCAAAAGTTGAACAACGCTAATCACGTTTAAACAACCGCTGTATGCATTTATATGGATTGATTAGCAAAATTGACAGTGCTTGCTAATCAATTTAAAGGGAAAAGTAGGCTTTGCTGCTGTTATTAATTTCCCAGTGATGCAGAAATAGCTAAAAAAACAGATTTAAAAGTTCTACTTTAAGATTAGGAGAAGTATAAGTATTTTTATTTACTTTGTATTCATTGTGTGTGTGTGTGTGTGTGTGTGTGTGTGTGTGTGTGTGTGTGTGTGTGTGTGTGTGTGTGTCTGCATGTGTGCATATGGTTTATACAACTTATGTGTCTGTTTGTGTTGGTGGTGCATGCTTGTAACTGCTCAGGATATGCATTTGCTGCCAAAATGTCTGCTGTTCGGTGTACACAAAGAAACACAGAATCTGTCATTAACTATTAACCACTACAGATTGATTAACCAGCAATAAACAATGCCGTGGGCAATATCTTTGTGTAAGTGTTGCTACTAGAATTTAATATTCATGACTCTGTTTCATCTTCAAATGGCTGGTTTAGACATTATGGGGTGTGTATTATCCTTTTCATATGATTCTTTTTCCATTAAGGAAAAAAAAGCAACAACAACTTGTTCTGTAATGTCAGAGAATGCATATACTGCCAATATAATACTCTTAAAACGTTGCATCTGTACCTTGCTTTTTAACTGCAACAGCAAGTACTAAATAATTACTGCTCCAATTTGTCCCTGTAAAGTGGAAGTGTTTTAATTAACTTCATCTGAAAAGCTTTTGTTTATTCTGGCATGTTCTTCATCAGTAAGACATTGCCTATAAAAGAGTCCAGGAATTTAGATGTCTAAGCAGAAATGTTGTACTTAAGTTCTAGATGTAGAACAGAGAATTTGCATTGCATTTGCCAAGTAATTAAAACACAGTGGCAGACTTCATAATAATTTGTGCAAAGCCACTAGGAAATGCCACAAAATGCTGGTTACAAGAGTAAAATCTGACAATTTCCATGAAGCAAATACAATCATGGTACAGCATAATAAGGGTGAATATAAAGTGTGCCCTCTTTAACGTGTGCGTTAAATGCAATAACCTAGTCTAGCTTCTCACTTTATAAGTTATCTAACTGTAAAAATGGTTCTTGTGATGACCAAGAAGGGGTTATTTGGTGGTTTCAACACACATACAAACACACACACATACACACATGCACAAGAATGTGACCACAGACACACAAGCATGCACATGCACATATTAAATATGCTTTATATCAGAATACTGCTTTATTTCCTATTCACCACACTTTATTTTAGGAAAAATCTGCATAAACAGTTCACTCTTTAAGTGACTATTGAACCTTAATAACCTTTTGTACTATCTATATCTAATATGTTCCCCCATGTTAAATGGATAAAAAGCATGCAAACAAAGTATTGCACTATTAAGTTCAGAAAAAGAAAATTAATAATACAAAAGAATGAATGGTTTTAGTCAAAATTGTATGATGTACCTCAAAATTAAAACATAAATAATACAGAGCCGTGTGAGAGTAAACAAAACAGATATTTTAGAGGAAGACTTAAAAAGTGGAAGGAGGTACTTCTATGTGTAGGTGGAGTGAAACAATATAGAGAAAGGAATACATTACTCTGGAGATGGAAGAAAAGAGGTACAGAGATGAGATATTTAGAAGACAAGAATTAAGAAAGCAGGAGAGACCCAAAATACTACAGGAGATAGAGCAACTCCGAATAGAGAGAGGATCAATTAGAAATCTTACAGCCAAAATGTTGGAGTTTTTAAAAACTGAGAAATGAAAAGTGGTTAGGAGACTGAATGCAAGAAACCGTTACAGATGAAGGGGTGTATAGAATTTATTAAGCTTCCACAGCACGTCACAAAAGCCAGAGGATTCAGGATTTTTGCATGGCATTGTCTGCAGAGATATTTTATATCCTGGAAAGATCAAAAACAAGATCTTCCCAGATAAAAAACAAGATCTTCCCAAATGTTATAGAGGAGTGCAGGAGATATTGAAATGTTAGGAGGGGGACATGGGAACAGACTTGTGGGATTGCTCAATGTTCACAACATTTAAAAGAGACTTAGAGGGGATGTTAAACAGGGTAAATGAAAGGGAGGTTGCTCTGATGCAACAAGTGTTCCTACTGGAGACTGATGGTCAGATATGATAGAATGAAAAACAACTGATAGCAGATAAAACATCAATAACAAGAGATGAAAAGAAAAAGAATCACCCAGATGGAGTGAGAAGGAGATAAGGTTAGAACTTTGTCAGAGGAAGACAGAAATGAAAGAAGGTAGGATGAGGCAAATATGAAAGGTGAGAAGAGCAGAGACGGGAAAAATGTTTAGCAAGCTTCTTGGCCAGTATTAGGAAATGCTGCCAGGGTTGGAAAAGATTTATTCTAAATAGAATGTTTTATTATGGAATTCTGAACTTGTACCTAAATGTAATTTCATATACAAAAAGTCATGAGATGTTAATGAGCAAAATTAATGCTCTCATGTTAATTTCTAATTGGTCATGAACATTTTAGAATCGTTCCAATAAAGTTACTTTTAATGAAAAAAAAAAAAGTATGATTCGTGTAACTCGGGGAGTCAGGATTATTTTTGTCTAGTCTCCCATGTATGTTTCTTTCTGTGCAATAAAAGAAATTGTTATTCTCGGCTGTACTACCTTGTGTGAAAGTTATTTTGTACCTTAATAGAGGGCCCTGTAACAAATTAAAGAAATGGTTTGAAAGGATGCATAATATGACATAACAGAGTGGGAAAACATGCTTTTCAGGGGTAGTGAAGATTTGAAGAAAAGGGAGGTAGGAAAGATGGAAAGAGAATGTATAACATGTGATAAATTAACCGGAATGTTGTAATGGTGCCATGCTTGAGGATTGCCAGAGAAGATATGTGTAAGCCATTTGTTGTGTCGAAAGCCTATAATTTGGAATGTAGCAATGGTGCTCTGAAACTCTGATGACAACCACAATAAAGATTTATTGGTTTAATAAAATAAAAGATAACTAGAAGAACAGTATAATAATATTCTAAAGGACAAAGAAAGCCTTGAACCATTTGAGAAGATATTACAAACATCAGTAAAATTAATCTCTAAATGCAAGAATAATACAGACTACAAACTCCAAGTAAAGAAAAATATTACCTGAGAAACTACAACTAGTAGTTATCAGAAAAAATAAATAGAACTGAATGCAAAATGAAATTATCATCAGATAGGAGGCTGCAGGGAGCCTTTATGTCAGGGTCCAACAAAAAGAATTAATCTGTTTCACTACTTTTTCCCCTCTTTTGTGGGTATCTGTAATTTTAAAGATCTTTTTTCTTAACACATTTTATTTAGATTTTTAAGACTACATACAGAGTAATCAAGAAACTCATAAAGTAGAAGAAGTAATAAGTAATTTTAAAGGTACATATCTTTCTAGCTATCGCTGTCTATCTCTATTTATCTTGCTATTATAAATATTAACGAAAAAATGAGATCTCTTCATTTACTATGTAACTATACTGTTGAAGGAATATATTTGGAAAATAAAAGAGGTGCCTGTAATTCAATTGCAGAGCATATCTGTAAGCCTGTTTTGTTTGGGAAGACTCCAAGAGCACTCTGTGCCGTGAGAGCTATCTGAAATAAGACAAATGTTAAATAACTGCCCAGGGTAAAACTGGAAATGTAATTCTTGCACAAAGTGAAAGATGCATAAAGGTAGAAAGCAGTATCCAAATGGAAAACCCCTCTGATGATGTCTGTTCTTTTCAGTATTTGGACAGACTTTGATTTTTATTGTTAAGATCATTGTTTTCAAACCTTTGTTCCTTGATTTTTAAATGAAATGATAGCATGTTATCATTTTTTATCTGATGCACTTCCTTGGGAAAGTTGTCCCAAAGTACAGAAGACAGTGCCAGCCTGCTTCCTCTATAAATTAGGAGGATCCATGCAAAATGTGCTGATTACAGATATTCATAACAACAGTTCTGCATTATAATTCAACGTGGATACACATACAATTACTATTTATAAAAATAGACATTAGATTTCACTTGGTGATTGCATTAGATAATACAGGAGCTTAATTGTGAATGGGTTCAATACCCACAAATTGGCATTAGATTTTTTTAAACAGGCAATATTAGCTTGAATTCTGTTTTCTTGTTTTTTTTAATAAGAATGCAAAATGATCTTTAACATGGATCTTACATTACAATTTATGACAACAGTCTATTTTAGCAATTTGTATGTCAATATCATTCCTGCATAAGTTTTCTCTTTTTTGGTTTGTCCTTCCTTAATGAAAGTGTTTAGTATCCTTAAAGCTGAAAAACTACATTTCCTCAGTACAAGGTTTTATTGTGTATGTACATATATATGTAATATATATATATATCTATATATATATATATATATATATATATATATATATATATATATATACACACACACTATATATACATACACACATACGTATGTGTGTACAAATATATATGTATGTGTGTGTTTGTATACATACACAGTTAGATAGACAGACAGATATATCATGAGATGGATCTAGGCATATTGTGTTCACCTACTTTTATTTCTATTACTTTCTCTCAAGCCAAGGATCTTCCTCCACTATTTGTTGTTTTGTCTGGTGAGTTTATAACAGCCTCTACTGCTAATGTGCGGGTGTTTGTGTGACTCCGAAAATAAATGTCCTTGGGTTTATGTCTTTGGGATAAGCACTCTGCTAAGTATGTGTATCTGTCATCCTAGGTTCCTTATCTGATTAAGATGAGAAATTTCTTTGTAGCATAGGATCATACGATCATAGGAAGTTAATAGGCTAATGGCCTTAGGGCCCTTACAAGCCTAATAAAGTTCTACCATTATTTCCACGACCAGCACCTAATGCTCCTGTCCAAGAGAGACAAAGGTTGAACCACTGGGGTGAATTTACGATTACCCATCCAATCATACAGACTGCATTTGAAAAGGGCCAATGAGGTGCTCTGTTTGATATGAAACGGGAGTCTGTTTCAAAGGTGTGATAAGCTCCGGCAGAAAAATCTGTCCCTCCAGCAGGTTCTATTAATTAATGTCACATACCAGGTTAAGGTCTTCAGAGTGAGTGAGTAACCCGTGTATAATTTGACTTGTGGATATGCGGCATTTCCAATAACACAGGGTCAGAGATTGCCTTATATCCAAGGCAGAGATCGCCTCTGAGTAATCTCTATGAAATAGAATAAACTGTCACTGATTTCAGATGATCCACATAGGACAGATGCTGAAGACCTTGAATTTTCCTTGTGAAGAATCTTTGTGATCTGTCCAATTGCTGCAGGTGCTTGGAAAGATACATATCAAAAGGGGCATTGTACTCAATTATTGGCCTGATGATGGAAGAGTACAGGGAGGTTATAAATTCTTTTTTTCTTCTGGAAGCAATGTCCTTACTTATGAGATAAGCAATATAGAATGCCCTTCTTACCAGTGTGGAGACATGATGATCAAAGTAAGGTTGCTTTAAATCTTTGTGACCAGGTTTCTTACCACTGAGAGCCTATTTAGGGCATTGATGTTGATATGGCAGTTAGCAGGAACACTGCTCTTACTGAAAGGGATGACAATACATTTTTTTTTTTGCATTGAGTTTAAGGCCATGACTTTAACACTAATCATTTGTGTAAGACCATCTTGTAGGATGTTAACATCATTTGGAGATTCTATGACTGCTCCCAGTTTGCAGTCATCAGCAAACTTTGCCAGCCATAGACCTTTAGTTTTTGCTTGTACTTCGAAGAAATAGATTCCCAGAAGTAGAGGTCCCAGGACTGATCCCTGTGGAACATCACTGGTTACAGGTCTGCTGTTTCAGGTGGATTCCCCTATTTTGACTATATGTGTTTTATCCATGAGCCAGTTTACAACCCATCTAATGTTATAAGGTGGATACCTAGCTGGGTGAGTTTGTCAATGATGCCTGAGTGGGGGATAGTTTCAAAAGCCTTGGCTAAGTATAGGTAGGCTGTATGCATAGATATCCCCTTTTCCAGGGCCTTGGTGATGGTTTTAAAGATGCCCACCAGGTTTAACAGGGATGATCTCCCTTTGAAAAATCCAAACTGAGTAGGGTCAAGTGTTTGGAGATTACCTATATCTTTGTTGATAAGGTCCATGATGATTTGCTCCATGGCCTTGCAGAAAAGGCAAGTCAGGCTAATAGATCTATAGTTCCCAGGGTCAGTGGAAGCACAACCTTTGTGCAAGGGAATAGCGGTGGCCATTTTCCATTCAGCTGTGATGAAGCTGGTGCTTAGACTATGATTGAAAAGAGTACCCAATGCTAATGCTAATTCATGTTGGAGCCCATGTAGAAAGCAGCCTGTGATGTTATCAGGTCCCAAAGATGTTGTGTTTTTGACCTTAGAGAGGGAGTTTATGACCTGCTCTTTAGAGATGCAAAGTAGGGGACAGATGTTAGTGATGTCATGGGGTATTTGTGATGGGGATAGGGGAGTGAAGTTTTCACAGAATCTGTCAGCTATGTCCACAGGCTCAGTATATGTGTTATCATTAACTGCCAGGTAAACACAAATCTGGGCCTTTCCTTTTAAGTTACAGATGTAACTTAATGCCTTATGGTTGTTCCTAGTTGAGGAAGTTAATTTGGATTCATAGTTTGCTTTGGAGGACTTCACAAGAGCTTGTTTAAGCTTAGGAGGGAGAGTTTCCAGTTTAGGGCTCACTCACTTTTACTCTTATACAGGAATGTATTCCTCTTATTGTAAAGCCTGTTAATGGCAGTTGTCCACCAGGCAGGTTTGCTCTTCCTTAAGGAGTTTTGGTCCTATCAGGTACAGCCATGTCAATGCAGTTATACAGGTATTTGTATAAAGCACTTGTGTAGAATTCAACATATTTGACAGTTCCATCTGAGGGAAGAGATGCAGTGAAGCTATTTATACCATCCTGCAAGAGGTTATAATCTGCTTTTTCAGCTTAGTTGCTGCGGGTGGTTGGGCAGTTGTGATAGTTTCTTTGAATGAAACTGATTTGTGGTCAGATCCCACCAGGGAAGACCTTACAGTGGGGATGCTACAGTAGTCCCCCATATTGGTAAGCACCAAATCCAGGATATTGGCAGACCTTGTCAGGTTCTCAACTAGCTGGTCCAGGCCATTGGAGTTAATGAAGTTGAGGAACCTTTGGGAAAGTGAGTTTGAGCATGCCCAGTCAATGGATGGGTTGTTAAAGTCGACAAAAGACATAGTGTTTGAATGCAATGCATCTTGATAGATTTAAGTAGATCCAAGTAGGCAGAGTGGTGTCCTGATTCATGGAGGGGGTCATGTAACTGACAATGACTTGAATAGGTGTCCTACCAACAGTTAATTGCACCTGAAGTATCTACAGGGAATCATACTGTTTAACCAATCTGGAGGTGTATTTATCCTTAATGAATATTGATACACTGCCTCCTTTTGTTTTCACACCTTCAATTTGTGGTCTGAACATGTGGAAAGAGGTATAAGCCAGAGTGGATGGGGTGCTCTCCACAGCCTTGAACCAGGTCTCCATGTCAGCACAAATGTCTGCATCTTCCAAGGTGAGGATTGCTTGCAGTGAGTGCAGTTTCATGTTAAGACTCCTAGTGTTTAGCAGCATAACCTTGACGTTATTTTTAGATGGAGTTTTTATGTTTGGAATTTTGTCCTTGAGACATTGCCCAAAAAGGCACTATTGGGTGACAAGAGCCTTAGCCAGTAGCCAAAATCCCAGGGGTGGCAGATGATGACCATCTCTGGAAAAGCATAGAGGTCTGTCAATCATGTCATTCCAGGCTGACAGATACTGATAGAATGGAATATTGATATACACTGCAGCTGGCTGGACATGCAGCCTTTTTTTTAACATACAGGATTATGATTGGGCCGCTTGTTCATTATGTGCTTGAGACATGGATGCCAACAAATTCACAGTGATAGCAAACCTCAAGGGGTAAATCTTAGCATCCATGTGGAGAACACCAATTTCAAGTTAAGAACAGACATCCAATCATTATTCTTTGTAGTGCATGAGGATCTGTCTGCTGCATATACTACTGCTACAGAAATATTAACAGAAAAAGGAAAGTGCTGTACCAGCTTTGAAAGCCAGTAATGCAGTCAGGAAACACTGTACATTTTTACATATTCCTTGTGAAAGGGGAGTGCGTGGTTCCCAAATATAATTTTAATGAGTGCAATGTAGGGAGCACATAGAAACAGAGCTGAAAGTAGCTTATTTCATGTTTCGTTGCTCTCATCTATGCTTAGAGTAACACCCTGGTTTAGTGCTACTAAGGCACCCATTGTGATGTTAACAGCATAATGGGTGCTTGACAATTATTAAGCACTCTTCCAAGTACTGTTAAGGTTGGATGTCACTGTGTAGTAGTGCTAAACTGGGATGTCATTTAGCTGATATTTGAGTGCAATAACTGCTGCATGCATTGCAATATTATTGTCATACCACAGTGCAGTCCTGCAAGACTGCATTCTATAATGTGCACCTCACTGCAGTCACAGTCATTATTCCCATATACCAAAATGCAGCCCTGCATTACTGCATGCTGTATTGACTATCTCACTACTTCTCAAGTCCATGCAGTCTCAACTGTAGATGTGCATCTTTCCTAATATTAATTACATCTTTTTATTAGATATGTGGCTAAACAGAGAAATGTCAATAACGGAATGAAAATACTATATCAAAAACTAATAAAATCAACTGACAAAAAGCACAAAACTGGTTTTCAGCAGGAATGTGATTCCCCTCCCACACTTCCCCATCACTGTATGTGCTAACTCCAAAACTGTGCAACCCTAGGAGTAAAGAGAAATGCCTGTTAGAAAAATATGTATTAATGTGTGTATGCTTAATGCCAATTAATAAGTAAGTATTTTAATACGCTTTTCATTCTATTTTTCATGCACTGTGTTTTATACAAATTGAGTTTCATATGAGACCGAAAAAGATGCTTTTTGAAAACTGCAGTATGCTTTCTGAAACTTGCAAGTTGCCCTCTGACCTAGTAACTGCTAGCACAGCAATATTCATGTTTATGCCTTGTGGAAATGTACTTGAGAAGCAGGTGTTTATCTGCTAGGTCAGAAGTGAATGAATGAACAATGCCTTATGTTATAAATGTAATGATTTTAGACAAACAGCTCTGTCCAGAGGATGGGAACCTCTGCAGCTGTAGTAATTTCGAAATAAAGTAGGCAAAGGGTTATTAGAGAAATGAACTGCTAGCATTGTGCTTGATTTAGCTGTAGTATCTTGAATATAACATAACACGTATCTAACTGAGAGTAACCAAGGCCATGTTGTTTTCCTCAGGAAGTTTCTCATAAAAATTGATAAATCAGCAGAAATTCATGGGAAAGATGGTCAGCAGATGATGATGAAAAAGGTGGCAATCTGTTACGTCAGCATGGTAGGACAGGATCAGTTTAAGAATGTATAAAAATGAAAGTATTTCCTGTTTCTGGTTAGACAAACTCTGTATTAGCACATTTTTGTCTCCTTGCTGCAAGATTAAAGTGCCTTAACCTGAACCTACCATGTTTTGATAATTTTTAAAGTATATTTTTCTTTTGACAGTTTGGTCCTTCGGACCGGAAAGTACCTCTCGCTCTAGGCCTAGGTCAGAATTGGGCCCGGTGGCATGCATCCGTATGGAGAAGAGGCCAAATTGGCTCTTCTGTTTTGAAAGACCTCCGACTGAATTGTCGTTTGAAAGAGGCCAGCCACTGTTTCTGATCTGGGATTGGAGGACGTGTCAACGATCCGGTGGATCAACTCACGGAGGGTCAGGTAAGGAGGAATTACCTTATTTCTGTTTTAAGATCAGGGACTAAGTACAGAACTGTTTTTTGCCAGGTAGATTTGCATGTGCAGATCAGGGACAGAAAAAGGGGTTACTGTTTTTGTCATAGATCAGAGAAACAGAATAGGTAGGCAGTTATTCTAGATAAACTGAAAAAGTATATATTTGTGGTACCACGTGATAGAAAGAGTTACGTAACAATTTACAGCTTAGCTAAGACAGCAATGGGAAATCAGTGCACAAAAAGTTCCCAAGACCTGTCCCTAACTGAAGACGCGAAGTATATGCAATTACAGCATGCCGATAATGTTAAGTACTACACCAAATGGGTTGATAAGTATAAATTTGAGGGTAATTTAGATAAACTTACACTTATGAAACTTGTTAAACAGTTAAAAATAGATGCGAAAGGTCAACTAAAAAAGCAAAGACAATTAGGAGTCCCTCAGGCGCATAGGTGGCTTGAGGAAGCAAATTGCAGGGAGCAGAGAATTTAAAATTCAAAGACAATGTTCTTAGACAAAGAAGACAATAACTTGGTAATAGCAACGGCCCCTCCTCCGCCCCCTCCACTTCCGTTACCAAATTATGAAGCAAGTGGGCAAGCTGATCCACCTCCGCTATACCCAGCTGTTCCTGCAAAATCACAACCGTTTGTCAGGAATCCTATCGAGACCAGGTCTCGAACACACGACTTGAGGAGAGAGATTGAATTAAATGAATTAAATAGAAAATCACAGGCTATGAGTGAAGAAGAGATATGTCCGCTCATAGAAGTACCGAATCCTCAGGCAGGACAGGCAGGAAAGGATCCAACTCTTTTAGTTTATAGACCGTGGACACCAGAAGATATCCGGAAAGCCACAGAGGGAATTCCCCACCCAAAAGTGAATTTTAGAAAATTTTTAGAAGACTTACAGGGTATGAGATTAAGGTACCATTTAAATGGAGAGGAAGTAGAAAAAGTAGTTAGACAAATTGTGGGTCCAGATTGGCACATGATCAGTGGTGACTGGAATCCTCATGACGCACAACTTAAACCACTCCCACATACTAATGCAGAACTGGATGGCAGAGTAAAAGGTCTGACTGACCGAATCTCTGAAAAGTGGAAGCCTAGGGCTGATTGGACGTGCATAAATCAATGCATTCAACAGGACGGTGAAACAGTTGATAGATATTATGCTAGACTGTTAGAGTGTTTTAATAATCATTGCGGAATGCAGATACCAGAGAACCAGACACAAGATTCCTCATATGAACAACAGTTAAAGAATGCATTCTTGAAGGGTAGTACAACTCCCATTAGCAGCTATATTACAAAGCATATGGTAGATCATCGAACAAGTAGACTACAGCCATTACTTGAATATGATAGGCATGCAGAAAGACATTTTAACAGTAAAAAGAAAAAGAAAACTCAAGTATTTTCAGCAGAAGATGGGTCAGAAGTATTTGTAGTACAAACTGGGAAAAAGGGTAAGAAAAATACCCAGGGAAACAAACAATATGATAAACGATCAGAAGATTGTGAAGAAAGAAAGAAAAAAGGTGAATGTTTTAAGTGCGGAAAAAAAGGACATTTAGCAAGGGATTGCAGGCAAAACAAGAAGGTGACTACAGAAAATAAGGAGGATGAGGAATGACTATACGATAGTCAGGAATCATTGGATGAAAATAAGCAGGGAAAGGTAAGTGCAAATATAATAGCAGGAGTAGAGGATGTGACACAAGGAGTAGAGGATGTAAATGAATTCGCAGACATAGAAGAAGATGAAATTTTAGACCTAGCTCTATTGAGTTTAGAGCTTTACTTAGCAGACACGAAACCAGAAGTGACGCTTCTGGTAGAGGGGAGGGAAGTTAAATCTCTGTGTGACTCAGGGGCTTCACGGACCCTGATACACCCTTCCAAGTTACCGGAAGATTCAGAATCACCAGATTATATACTAGTGAAAGCAGCTAATGGACAGCTATATCGGGAGACACTCTCCCATGACATAGCAATAACATACCCCGTTTCAGGAATGACCCAGAAAAGTAAAATTGTAGTTTCTGCAAAATGGCCAGTAAATCTTTAGGGTAGAGACTTGATGCAGATATTTGGCATAGCTGTAGTTCCAACCATGCAGGGTATGGAAGCACAGCGACAAATGGATACTTTTGTAGTGCGACCAGAGGGGGAAACATATTATTGGTACAGCCAGGACTTAGTTAAGACTGGTCTAGGGGCAGTAACTGAAGAACTGATGAATGTAGCCATCAGTAAGTCCCCCCCCCTCGACATTGACAAACAGCATTTGTTGCATTGTACTCTATATTACTGTAATAGACCAGGACCTGATAAGGATTATGAACAGGAATTGTTTCAGAACCATGCAAACAGGCTAGTATTGCAAAATTTGTACTGGGATGCAGAGGGGAACAGTGTAGCAAGCTGTTCATTGCCCCAGGAAATCGACTGCCACATGTTAGTTTAACCAAAAACAAAAATTTGAAATGGGCAGACTTAGGTGAAAAAGTCACAAGGTGGGAAAAGCAGACAGAATTAGAGCTCTCCAAATAAGGAGTACAGAAACAGAAATTGAACTGGATTACACATACACACCTAGCTGTGCACTCACAGGCTAGTGAGAATAGCTGAGTATTACTCTTATTGGAAGAAGAGGAAAAAGCCTTGCGAGACATACCAGACATTCTCTGGTCAGCAGGGAAATCAGATGTAGGACTTATACGAACAGCAGGACCAGTTACCATAATGCCAAAGTCATCATTTAGACCCCAGAAAAGATAGTATCCCTTGAGAAAGGATGCAGAGATAGGAATCAAACCTATAATAGCAGCCTTACTTAAGGAAGGAGTCTTAATAGAATCTCCTGATTCACCATGTAATACACCTTTATTTCCTGTCAGGAAAGCAAACGGGGAATGGCGTATGGTCCAAGATTTGAAAGCTGCAAATAATGCAGTTACTCCCAGGGCACCAACGGTGCCAGATCCACACACCTTACTGAATGATTTAAAGCCAGAGCACAAATATTTTTAAGTGGTAGATATTAGTAATGTATTTTTCTCAATACCAATACACCCTGACAGCCAATATTCATTTGCATTTACATTTCAGGGAAAGCGGAACACATATACAAGATTACCACAGGGATATTGTGAAAGTCCAACAATATTTGCACAGAAAATGGCAAGCAACCTGGTGGGATTTATCCCACTGAAAGGTAGTCAGATTTTACTTTATGTAGATGACATTCTGCTGGCAGCCCCCACCCAGCAAGAATGCAAAGAGGACACAATAGCTTTATTACAATTTTTAGCTACTCAAGGTCACAAAGTAAACAAAGACAAGCTACAGCTTTGGAGAAAACAAGTTAAGTACTTGGGATATGTAATATCCAAAGAAGGTAGAATATTAGATGAAGATAGAAAAAACAGCTATCTTACAAGCACCTAGACCAACTACCAAGAAGGAAATGATGTCCTTCCTGGAACTACTAATTTTTGTTGGAGTTGGATACCGAACTATGCTTTGGAATCTGCTCCACTGGCCAATTTAATATTTAAAAAGCCAATGGCAGCACAGGATTTATTACAATGGACATCTGAAGCAGAAACAGCTTTCTGTAAGCTGAAACAACTGATAGCATCATCCTTAGTTTTAGGATTACCAAACTATCACAAACAGTTTATTCAAACCGTAGACTGTAAGCAAGGTTATATGACATCAGTATTGACGCAGCAACATGGGGACAAACAACGCCCCATAGCTTACTATTCATCACAGTTAGACCCAGTGGTGCGATCCCTGCCCCACTGTGTACAAGCAGTAGTTGCAGCTGCAATGGCAGTGCAGGCTTCGGCCTCAGTAGTGCTATTCCACCCTCTCACATTGAGAGTGACTCATGCAGTCACAATTATTTTACTGCAAGAAAAAGTAGCATATATTTCTCCAGCTAAGCATCTTTCCTGTATGACCATACTTTTGAGCCAACCTCATATGACAATTGAACGATGCACAACTTTGAATCTGTCTAGTTTGCTTCCAACCCCTGCAGATGGCAAACCACACTGCTGCCTGCAGGAGATCGAGCAAAATACATTACCTAGACAAGACCTTACGGATGTTCCCTTGGATGATGCAGAGGTGACATACTATGTGGACGGCTCATGCAGGAGGGGCCCTACAGGACAGAACCTAGTGGGGTATGCAGTCGTTTCTGATACTGAATCTTTAGAAGCAAACTCTTTACCACACAACTTATCTGCACAAGTAGCAAAATTGATTGCCTTAACAAGGGCATGTACCTTAGCAGAAGGTAAGAATGTGAATATTTATACTGACAGTCATATGCTTTTTCTACTGTACATGTTTTTGCACAGCAGTGGAAAAATAGAGGAATGATAACATCTACTGGTAAACTGATTAATCATGCGCAATTCATTTTAGACTTATTAGATTCAATTCAGTTACCTAAAAAAGTAGCTATTTGCAAATGCGTAGCTCATAAGAAACAACAGGACAGGATTTCAAAAGGTAATGCACGGGCTGATACAGCTGCAAAACAGGCAGCTTCAGCCACATAAACTTTTCATTTCAGTGAGGAATTACAACCCTCTGAGATTTTAGATTTAGAAATGTTAAAAACAATGCAGACACTTACTACAATAGAAAAACAGGAGTGGATAAAACGAGGAGCAATCCTCGAAAAGGGACTGTACATCTCCAAGGAGAAGAAACCAATTTTGCCATCTAATTTGTTTAGATATGCAGCGTTGTTGAGCCATGGGCAGAGCCATGTCTCAACAGGGGGGATGGTACAGTTAGTGAATCGAGTATTTACAACCTATGGATTTACCAATTATACAAAAAATTTTTGTGCAGCATGCCATGTTTGTAACAAGCATCATGCACAAGGGGCGTTGAAGCCTAAGCAAGGGAATTTTCCTACACCACCATATCCGTTCCATACTATTTGTATGGATTTCATAGAATTGAATAAATGTGAAAATAAGAAGTATTGCCTTGTTATTATAGACATGTTTTCCAAATGGGTAGAAGCGTTTCCAACTAAAAATCCAGATACAGCTACTGTTGCAGAGGTCCTTGTTAAAGAGATTATACACAGATTTGGTATACCGGAAAAGATTTATAGTGATAACGGGACACATTTTGTGAATCAAACGATTCAGCAACTTAGTCGCTATTTTGGGATATCATTAAAGAACCACTGCGCTTATCACCCCCAATCTGCAGGGCTAGTAGAGAGGCATAATGGGGTGCTGAAGAATAAACTCTCTCCCTATACTCATCACTCATCAGACCAATGATTGAGTACAATGCCCCATTCGGAATGTATCTGACCTGACACTTGCAGCAGCTGGAGAGGCCACAAAAGTTCCTCACCAAAAGGATAAAGGGTCTCAAACATCTGTCCTATGCTGCCCGACTGAAAGAACTCCAGCTCTATTCAGTCGCACACAGCTACTCAGAGGTGACCTTTGCCTAACATACAAGGCCATGTCAAACCCAGATTTGATGAATATGCTTCACCTCAAAAATCTAGATCTCAGATATGTGAGGCAGAGCACCTCACTGGCCTTGTTCAAGAGAAATCTTGACCAATGGATGGGAGATGAGATATACCCAGGGGATTACCTCAGTGTCACTGCTCGACAGAGGCACAGCAAAATAATGGGTATAGTTCCCCATATAAAGGGGTGGCGAAGCCCCAAAAAACTATGGGCTAGGCTTGTAAATGCCCTCGGGCAGATAGCCTAGTATGAACCTATGAACCTATGAACCTAAACTTAGGAAGTTGATAGCAGAGACACAGAAAAACTGGGTGCACTGTTTGCCTTTAGCACTGTTGAGTATGAGAACTGTTCCAAATGTGAAGGGATTAACTCCTTTTGAAACTTTGTTTGGGAGGGCATATTATACACCTCAGTGGAAGCCTCTCATGTCTACAGAGCAGGAGGCTGACAGTTCACTTGCAGGGTATATGAGGCGATTTTTGAATAACAAACTTTTGCAGTTAAATTCTGTTTCAGATAAAGAGCAACCGAAATCGGAAGCACCAGTAGCCCCAGGCACCTGGGTCTGGGTGAAGATTGTGAAGCGAAAGAATTGGAGTTCTCCGAAGTGGGAAGGTCCGTACCAGGTACTACTGTTGACACCCACTGCAGTCAAAATCGCAAAGCGAGCTTCCTGGATTCATTTGACGCACTGTAAACTGGTTAAAAACTTTGAACTGGACAAAGACTTTGTTACTATTGCACAACAAGAACAAAATGGCCAGGTACAGAGTGAATAGAGACATTGAGCAACCTCAGAAAACTTGTATGATTGTTTTTATTGCAATATTGATGACATTGTTCTTTTTGTTGTGGCCACTCCTTTTTCCTTCCACAAAGGTTGAACTGATTAGACGTAATGAACCAAACATAGAGTGGCTTCCGAACTTTAACACTTATCAGGCAATTACACATGTGTACGCTGAGACTTTTAATGTTTCGAACTGCTGGGTCTATACGGCCATACCAACAGCATACGGGGGTCTATTAATGACTGCTATCCCCCTAGGGGTCAATGAGACCTGGGAAAATCTGTTTTTTGACACAGTTGCTATTAAAGCACAGGATAAGGTAGCACTGTATTTGCCTGTGACACAAAAAGGAATTGTATGTTTCTATAAAAATGATACCATCCAAGTGGGATGGAGTAAGTGTAATGTTACAGTACAATATAAATGTTATAGAAAACCAAATGATTTGAGTGGATCTTGTAGTACAGATTATGACTCATTTTTGAAACCTATGCATAAGACTCTTGACCAGGTACAACGCAATCCTGTACTTTTTAAACAGTCATCTGTAATAGACAAGAAAATGTTTCATGCAGGGCAGTCATTTCGTAACAAAGTAATAACTAAGGTAGAGGACTGTTATTTTGTGTGTGGTAAAAAAGCATATAAATGGTTACCTGAGAATTGGTCTGGAAGTTGTTTTTTGGGGTACCTGGTTCCGGCCATCCGACACACTGCAGTTTTGCCTAAAGGGAGTATTCGAAATACTCGAGACGTAACCAAAAAGACTGTTAAGAACCCAAGAATCCAGTGGGACGCATCAAAGCGAGCTGGAAAGACCATCGTGATGTGAGAGCCAAACTTGCGCACATGGACTTGAGTGATGCTGTCTTATACTGGGCAGGTATATCACCTATGTATGGCGGAGTTAAATCAATATGGGAGCTGCGAAAACTGTCCAAACTTCTCGAAGTAATGAGTAATGCGACTTTTTCTGCTCTTGAACTGATAACTGATGAACTGAATGCCATGAGAACTGTAGTGCTCCAAAACCGAATGGCTCTTGACTTCACCCTAGCGGCGAGAGGTGGAACTTACGCTTTAATCAAAGAAGAATGCTGTGCATTTATTCCTGACCATCAGCATGAGATTAACGATCATCTCGAGGTGATTCAGCAAGTGTCGGACATGACCAAGCCAAGCCCAAACCCTCTGACAGACTTTTTCCAGAATGCCTTTGGGGGGTGGGGCTCCATTTTTATGAACATATTGATTGCTATTGGGGTAGGATTACTCCTAATAGGAGTTTGCATTTGTTGTGGAATCCCCTGCATGAAGAGATTAGTTAAAGAATTCATAGATATATCCGTATCTGAGACTATGTATCAAAGTACTGAATTTGAAGAGTTGCTAGAATGCGAAACACTTTCATAAAAGTTTAAACTGAATGACTTTCTTAACTGCAAATCCTGAATGGAAGAGGTTAGGAAAAGAAGTAAGCTGTTTCTTTTTTTGAAAATAAAATAAAAAAGTATTAACAGGAGGGAAATGTTAGAAAAATATGTATTAATGTGTGTATGCTTAATGCCAATTAATAAGCAAGTATTTAATATGCTTTTCATTCTATTTTTCATGCACTGTGTTTTATACAAATTGAGTTTCATATGAGACCTAAAAAGATGCTTTTTGAAAACTGCAGTATGCTTTCTGAAACTTGCAAGTTGCCCTCTGACCTAGTAACTGCTAGCACAGCAATATTCATGTTTATGCCTTGTGGAAATGTACTTGAGAAGCAGGTGTTTATCTGCTAGGTCAGAAGTGAATGAATGAATAATGCCTTATGTTATAAATGTAATGATTTTAGACAAACAGCTCTGTCCAGAGGATGGGAACCTCTGTAGCTGTAGTAATTTGGAGATAAAGTAGACAAAGGATTATTAGAGAAATTAACTGCTAGCATTGTGCTTGATTTAGCCGTAGTATCTTGAATATAACATAACATGTATCTAACAGAGTAACCAAGGCCATGTTGTTTTCCTCAGGAAGTTTCACATAAAAATTGATAAATCAGCAGAAATTCATGGGAAAGATGGTCAGCAGATGATGATGAAAAAGATGGTAATCTGTTACGTCAGCATGGTAGGACAGGATCAGTTTAAGAATGTATAAAAATGAAAGTATTTCCTGTTTCTGGTTAGACAAACTCTGTATTAGCATGTTTTTGTCTCCTTGCTGCAAGATTAAAGTGCCTTAACCTGAACCTACTGTGTTCTGATAATTTTTAAAGTATATTTTTCTTTTGACATGCCCTTACCCTGTAGCTCTCCAGACTGACTGAATTCAATAGATAATCTTCCATGAAACATAGGAGGTACAGCATTCTTGTACACTAAGAAGGCAAGTGTGATTTTCAGAATGTATTATTTTTTATTGTGGTTGTCGAGCTAAATTTTGTTTAATACTGTTTTTCCACACTACCTCTCTTGGTTAGTCTAGTTTATATAGCATAAATACTGCTGGCATCATCATCATCATCGTCATCATCATAGCATGCAACTTCACCCTTTTCATTGCTACTTCATGAATTCTTATGTGACATGTTTTCTCAAAACAATGAAAGACGACTACTAAGTGTTTGGATACAAGAGGTTGTAGCAAAACAGGCATAAATCATGCCTGCCAAACCTGATGTGTCAATCACTAGATTTACTGGAGTACATGATCAGGACCAGTGTTAGCATTTTGGGGGCCCCTAGCAAGTGTCAAGCTGGGGGCCCCCTAGGCACTTCCAGTGTAAGTATCACCCTTCACTGTGACCCTCTTAAGCAACCTTTTAGTTCATACTGCAAGCTTTTAGGAGTAGTATGTATAGACTGACCTGTAGCTATAGTTCTCTTACATTACAACAGGCCTGTCTACCACACTGTGTTGGCCCATCTCACAGAGGGACATTCTTAGTTACTGGCATTCAGATGCAACAGTGATACATTACAGCAACTGTATGTACAGGTCTTAACTTAAGTGAAACGGTGCCCAAGGCCTACTGTTTCAGCTCACCCCTTAACACCCTTTAGTTCTCCCCTGTGCTTCCACCCATCTTGGGATCCCTATACCATGCACATTATTTTTTTCTTTTCTCACATTTTGCCTTACTCTTCAGCTTTTCCAAGAAGCCATAACTGTCTTACTGCTCTGAAGTGCATTTTTATAATAGTTTTTTTTTCTTTCTGTATAGCATTTTCAAATAATGGCTTGCACAGAAAATTTTTAAAGTTGTTTTTTTTTTTTTACATAGCATTTTCATCAAATACTGGCTTGCATAGAAATTAAGATTAAGGAAAGAAATTCAGTGTTGTTCAGCTTTAGTTTTCCTTACATCTTTTCAGCACAGCTTTTCTGACCAAGACAGCACAGTAATCATTTAGGAAATAACTCAGATAATCAAGGGCCCAGAAAGCCATAGGGCTATAGCTGTTTTGGGATGCAGTTTAGAGGCCTTTCCCAACCTGTTAATCCAGTGGTGTCCCAAACAAAAACAATGAGTAGGACAAGAATCCCAGTCTTTTTATCATTCAAGGAAAACATATGTTGTGCCCAAGGCTTAATGTTCAAAAATGACAAAATAATAGCTCATAATAAACTAACAAGCCAGTTGTTTGCTGAGAATACTGGCTGCCTTGCAAACTCCTCAAAAAATGCAGCCACTGTCTATGCATCCCCCTGGTGTTACACTTAGATTAAAGCAAATATTTCAAGTGACTACTGACATTCATATACATAGCATGCCTCCTCACTCTTCAAGCCTAGCTGTCAAAGGCAGGTACCAGTATACCTGCCTCATGTGAAAGTGAAAAAATGACTACAGTGATGTTTGCTACCTTGTTGCTCTTAGACAGTGCACTGTCTCTACACAATAGTAACCTTCTTTGTATACCGCTGAGGTCTGTTAATGGAAAAATAAAAGAAAAAATGACCACACTGTCTTCAGCCCAAACTCAAGCTATAATGACCTCATGTGCACACCTCTATGGTTTGACTGTGATGAAAATTAAAGCAGTAATAATCACACAATCTCCCCTCCCCCACATAACCTACATCAGCTTTTGGTGCACACACATCTGAGCAGGGCTGCTTTTAGAATGGGTTCGGTTGAGAGCAGAGACCATTATCAGTTTTATCCCAACAAGATCAGCCCTGTTCAGATTAAAGAGCATAATCAGAAAATTAATGCATTCTTTTTCTCATTTTTCTCCAACCAGCAACAGCTTTTGTGGGGCCCCTACATGGTCAAGGATAAGTAAGGGAACCCCCTGTTTCAATGTATACAGTTTGGGGAGTGGGGACCCCTAGACTCCTCGAAGATCAAAGTGCCTGAATGTTCTATAATATATTTTATGCTTTACATTTGAAATATTATTATTTGTTAGCTACATTTTTAATGATACCCAGAAGAATAATGTATGTGTGCTTGCATTATTGGATGTATGTCCAAATATATATCAGTGAGTCAACCACCATAGTCCAGGCAGACGAAAAAATCCCAAAAAAATGTATAAGAAACAAATGGTTTATTGAAACAAGGGGTTAGCACTTATGCGGGTTACCGCTTCATCAGACCAAATACCGAGTGCACATAAACCCACATATTTGAAATACTGCATGACCAATCAGTAAAAACAATTAAAAACAAACCAATCAGAAAACAAACTTAATCCTAAATCACCGCCTACCTAATAAGGTAGGATTAAGAGAAATGCCACTGTTAAGTCCTCTGAATGCATAAGCCCTCATGGAAATAATCCATTTCAATTCACATAATTCAACAAATGTTGTTAAAATCACTCCTTCTATTATTAGGTTGCAGCATCTGTAAAACACTAAATTTAAACTACTATGACCTGAAAAAGACAGGGCATGATTAGCTAGGGCATTAGATGGAACTTTATTACTTATATTACCTAGATGTTCAAGAATCCTTTCCCTAAGCTGACGTGTAGTCTTACCAACATAAAAGCCATTGTATGAGCAGCATATTGCAAGATAAACTAAATTTCTGCTCCTGCATGTTGCCACAAACCTAGGTGAAAAAACATGTACTGTGACTGGGTGTACAAAACAGGGATCAGGAAAGATGGTAGAGCAGGACTTACAATTATGACAGGGAAGGGTACCCACCTTGCCTGTATGTGTAGAATGTAGAGATCTTGGGCCATAGCATAAAAGTCTCTTAAGTGACATATGGTTCGTAAATGTAAAAGACATGACATGGGGAGGCACAAAAAGAGTTGTAATGCAGAAGAGAGGCTCATTTTAACAGGAAAAAGTGCCATTGCATTTGAAAAGCACTAACACAGAAAATGGTGTATAATCTCAGAGGATATGTAACACAAAAACAAAAAGTCTCTAGTGGCAATAATTTCTCGCAATCATTAAGCAGCAAACAATATGAGATATAGTAATGTAGTGTATCTAATACAGATATGGATGAAGATTGTAAAATGATTTCCTACAAAAAATAAAGCAGTATCTTTTAAAAACACCATGAAAGGCTATGGAAAATTAATAAATGCATACCCTAGACAAAAGAAGAAGCAAATGAAAGTTGGGGGGCAAATATTCTGAGTACTTTATGGAATTTACAAAATCCAAGATAGCAACCTCTCAGGGGCGGCTCGTGGCATCGGACTGCAGCCCCCTCAGCAAAAAAGAGAAAAAAGTACTTTTTAGTTTAATTATTTTTTTTTTTACTGTCTCAGACAGTTCTGTTGACTTAGTTACTCGTCTTTCAAGTTCCTGCCTCGGTGAGTATACACATGCGCACTTTGACCACTTCGGGTTGCGGCGGTTTTAAATAAAGACTTTTTTTTTCTCTCTTTGTTTCTGCTGCAGCCCGGAGAGCAAATTAAGGCATCGGTGTGATGCCCAGCAGTCTATGTGGTTTGGAACTGCATAGAATTGGAAGGAGTTTGGACTGCCACGTCCGCAGGCACGTACATGACGTGCTTGGGCTAAATGGCTGCTGATTGGTTGTCGCTCTCTTCCCGGGCTTTATGTGCAGGGAAAAGAGTGAGAAGCAAACAGTTGCAGCCAGTTTCGGTTGTGGACTGACTCGTGAGTCAAGTGAATTCTTGATCTTGATTTCTATTTTTTGGCGGCCTATATTTCGTTAGCTAATAGCTGTGCTGGGTGTTAGCAGCTGAAGAAGAAGTAGTAGAAGAGTACAGAGCGTTTTCTTCTTGGTGGTGGTATGTATAGTCATTAAATGATGACAGGTATATGGGTTTCAGACATTGTATCCTTCATATAATGCTTACTAATCCAAAGCTTTTTTATTCTAGTAACTTTCTAAGCATATAAGAGAAGCATTTAAGATCTGTTCTTAATTTTGGGGCTAAGAAGTTGACAGAGCAGAGGGAGTTGCAGTGAATTCCACCATATGGTTGTCACAGGTGGTATGCTGCTCTTAATTATGACAGACTTTTGAGCTACAGAGTTCATGTTCTTCAGAAAAATGGCTTGTAATGTAAAACTTGTTGTTCTGATAACTAACTACATAACAGAGGAAGAATATTTCAAATTTGTCAGAGATGATGGATCTTTGCCCCCTTAATTGTTGTCTTTTTACCCTGGTTGCTGTGCTAAGTGGTTGAGAGCTGTGGCTGCAGTTCTTTTTTTTGGTGAGTCGTGTGTTAGGGGCAAAATACAGTGATTAACCTGCCCCAACTACGTGATCTACATTGCTATGGATTTTTGTTTTTAATCACTTTTGGTAAATACAAGCAATCACCAGAAGTGGTTATCTGTTTGGGAAAACAGTCAGTGGATGAAAGCAAAGGACTGCTAGAATGATGCAGTGATTATTGTTATAGCTTGGTTGGGGGTACATTTGTGGTGACTTTTTTATTTTCATTTTTTTCTGGAAGGAATCTAAAAGAGTTGTGGGCAGTGGTAATGGTACACATTTTCCACAGCATCATACACTTATATCTTTTTTTTTTTTTTAATTTTTACAGAAGTCATCATGGGGTGTGATTTGCCCTATGTTGCAAATGAAGAAGACTACTGTGGCTCTTATTTATGCCCAGTAGTGGCATGTCAGGTGGATTACTTTGGCTATTTCACTACTTTTGGGAACCACACAAGAGATGATTGTCATTTCTCATTGGTGACTGATATGGTTTGTTGTGGGGACAGTATTTGTCAAAGGGCAAAACAGCTATTATGTTTCTGCCAGTCAGATATAATGTATCACAGCAGAAAGTTGAGATACATTTCTGGCCCATTATTTTATCTAAAGTGCACAGTATTACAACTGGTTGTAAAGGTGTGTGTGTGTGTGTGTAAAATGCCCCAGTTATTATATACTGGTGGCTAGAGATAATCAGGCTTGAACCCTGTACCTTGTATGCAGGTGTTAAGGACCTGAATTCCCTACCCACCACCATTTGTAAAAAAATTGCATATTTTTGCCTCATATTTGATCTGATCTGTTCCTCATAAAATCTGTGGTTTCTAAATATTGCAATGCTTGATATTTGATGGTGCAGTGGTAGCATTGTTGCTTTACAGCTGCAAGTTCTTGGGTTTGATTCTTGACTGGGGTGCCTTCTGTGTGGGGTCTGCATCTTCTCTCTGTGTCTGTGTGGGTTTGCTTTTGTGTCCTCCCATGTTATAAAGACATGTCTGCATTATTTCTTCCTGGGCCTCTGCTGAAAATTGTTTTTTTTGTTCCAAGTCAGATTGTCCTGATTAACAAATGTTAAATAAAATTGACAAGCATTTGAATTTCAGACTTCAGGTTTCTGAATGTTCAATTCCTTGCATATTTGATGGTGCAGTGGTAGCATTGTTGCCTCACAGCTATAAGTTTTCTGGTTTGATTCTTGGCTGGGGTGCCTTCTGTGTGGAGTCTGCATCTCATCCCTGTGTTTGTGTGGATTTGCTTGGGTATCCTGCAATTTTACAAAGACATGTGTCTGCAGTATTTCTCCCTGGGCCTCTGCTGAAAATTGTTTTTGTTCCATCAGAAGTAAAATTGACAGGCATTTGACTTTCAGACTTCATATTCTTCAGAAAATACATAGTGACACAACCTTTTATTCTAGCAATTTTCTATGTTTATAAGATGAATATTTGAAATTTGTCCTTATTTTTGGGACTGTATTACCCCATTATTGGCTTTGTCCAGCTTTTTGTGCTAAGGTTGACAACTATGGCAAGAACTGAATTCACTGAATATGTCTGAGGGCTGTATTCCCTCATTACTGGGTTTGTCCAGGTGTTTTGTGCTAAGAGGTTGACAGCAATGGTGAGAACTGAATTCATTAAATGATAGCCATTTAAGTTTCAGTCTTCCTCTCTTTCACAAAGCAGCTGATTTGGCGTAGTGGTATGTTGCTCTGACTGTTTTTCACAGGGACCTTGGCAGTAAAATGTATGGTGGTAACACAACATTTTTCTTTCAAAAAGCAGGTGATTTTGGCATAGTGGTATGTTGCTCTGACTGTTTTGCACAGGGGCCTTTGGCAGTAAAATGTATGGTAGTAACACAGCATTTTATTCTAGCAACTTTCCAATATTATACAAGCAATGTTTAATGTGCCCCTGTTTTTTGGCCTTTTGACCCCCCCCCAATAAATTTGGCTTTTTCCAGATTTCTTGTGCTGCAAAGTTGAGATGCAGTTGAGTATTGAGTAGATTTTACAAGGAGCTGAGAGCTGCAAGGGAAGAGAAGTTTAGTGCTGCTTATGCTAAGTCAGCTTGCATTGTTAATAGCACAACAGGTTGTGTACTTGCTTTTGATGCAGAAGGTTGTTGGTTCTACTCCCCCAAGGGGTGAATGCTGCAGTACTGAAAAAGTTAAGATGCTAACTATGAGCCTGTTATCAGTTTGCCATCCATTTCCTATTGCAATTTTACTAGCTTATCATTTTTAATGTAATAAAGGCAATTTATTCCTCGGGCATCAGACACTTTATTTTTCGATGAAACCATGAACTATAAAGGTGTTTGCTAGCAGCAACCTCTTCATTAGTTACAGATTTATTTAATGTGGAATTATTTAGATGACTTTTTTACTTCTTAAGAGATTGTGCATATTTACTGATAATGGTGGACTGTAGAATTGTGCATATTTACTGATAATGGTGGACTGTAGAAGTTTGAGTAGACTTTTATGATGGAAATGTTCTGAATTGGGCAGTTTTGTCATTACTGGTGCATGCGTTTTGTTTCATTGTTTACTGGAAAAATGTTCAAAACAATAGGAAGGTGTATCAAAGAGCACATGTATGTTTCATATGCAAGGGGCCTATGATTTGAAAACAGCCCAGAATTAATCTTTATCTGCCACTGGTAAAATGTATTTTCTTTGAATGTGGGTTTCAATGCTGTTTCAATGAATGTGAGTTTCAAGGGCAGAGAAGTTTTAATGCTAAGTTTGTTTAGCAGACGTCTTAGTGTTTGTGCTGTAAAATGCAAAATAAAACTTTCAAATGAAGTCCAAATCATCATAGAAGTAAATCGGTATGCACATTAGTGTTTATGGTAAATGGAGTGAAATAGCCAAGTAATGGATCATTGGAATGGCTGCAGGGGGAGGCTCCATTCGACCATGATTTTGTGAGGGGGAAGGGTGGCAAACTTAGACAGCCCCAGCTGAACTACACCTCCCAACTGTCCAGATTTTCAAAGAATGAATAGATTTTTGCTTCTTATTTTTGGTTTGTTCCTCATAAAATTTGTGGTTTTCTGGCAAATCATTTAGGAATTAAGTCATTAAATAATGACACACTGAGTTTCAGACTTCATAACCTTCAGAAAAATGCATGCTAAAATAAGACCTATTGTTCTATCAACTGTCTCAGTTTATACAAGAGCAATTTTAGTACTGTTTATATGTTCCCCCAATATATTTGGCCTTGTCTAGATTTATTGCATTAACAGGTTGAGAGGTACATGCAAATAAATTGCTTTATAGAATTAAGCATAGCCAAACCTCTCAACTGTCCCTGACTTTGGCTCAAAATGTTGCTCTTCCCCTAATAATCCCTCTGCAAAATAGCAATTTTGGAAGAAAATATGGAGGGTTTACAATTAAGAAATAACTGTAATAATCGAGTTATAGATTACTTTTATTTCAGAAATGCATGTAGATTCTTTTATTTTGTCAGCTGCTCAAGTTAGCAGTACTAATATTAAAGTGACCCTTCTTTGACAGGTTCCCAGCTGTATTGTGTGGCTATTTTATATTTTTACATCACATGTTTGGTCCATTTTTCATAAAATTGTGTTTTTTTTGGCAAATTAGTGACAAATCATTAAAGACTGAAGTTAGAAAATAATGACAGACATTTGAGTTTCAGATTTCATACCATTCAGAAAATTCATACTAATGCAAGACCTATTCTATTATCTTTCTAAGTTTATAAGAGCAATATTTTAAAATTTGTCCTTATTTTTGGGCCTTTGTCCCACTTCTTTGTATGGCTTTGTCCAGATTTCTTGCTCTGAGGTTGAGAGGTATGACAAATGTGTCAGGGTCATTACAGTCAGCCAGAGACATTTCAAATTGTGACATACTTGTTGCACCCCACTCCCCCATGTAGTGACTCTGGATGTGTCAAAGCAAAGCAATGAGTAGTTATGCAGTGTAAATGTGCAGAGTACCCCCCCCCCCCATCCAAGGTAGACACAAGTACTAGAGTGGCTTTTCATCTGTCCTTGATTTTTGCAGAATGGTCTGGTTTCTGTCATATTTTTTGTACTCTTGATTTATGCTTATTACTCAAAGTGCCTGTTGCTCTGTGTTTAAGTAGCAATACTTTAATGACCATCAGGTAAGCTTGGCTGAGATTGTAAGATGCAAGTAAGCTTTAATAAGCATACTGTTAAAGAATTGCCAACATTGAAAGCCTTTCTGTTGTTGCCATGTAGAGAATATTTAACTAGATAATGTATAAGCCTTGGGTATTGAAATGCATATTACAGTATTTGTAATAAAGGACAGGATTACATTATTTTAAGAAGCTAATTACACTTGGAGACTTCCAGTCATCTCTGCAGGCTTTACCCGTAAACTAAACAGAATGCCAGTCGTGTGGTCCATAACCTGTACAGTAATCCTTTTAAGCAATGTATCTTGAGCTTATTTCTTGTTTGCTTTTCATTTTTACTTTGATCATGTTTTCCCCATGAAACAAATCGATAGTTGTCAGGCAGCAGGTCTTTTTTGGATAAGGAACATTTTTACAAGTGGGAGCATCAGAGATTTCTACTTTCAGCATGTTACTTTGTAGTTTAATAAAGCTGAATATAAATTATAATTAGAACTGCAGTGCAAGGAGAAGCAGTTTGAGTTGAGTGCTGCTTGTTTTTCTTATACTTGATTTTGACTGGCATTCCATTAATGTATTTAAAAAAGTAATTTATTTTTTCATACCTCACAACCTTTTTGTTTCCATCTAGATATTAAAAAGCTGTCATACAGCCAATGCATTGAAATATTTTTATTCTTCTACACTTCATTTGTCTTGATTGGACTCTCATAATGACGGTTTGGCACCCACGGCAGTGTATTTAGTTAGTTTTTGTGGTTTTGAGCATGACTCCTCCCCTTTATAGTTGGCTGCACCCCTTCCCATTGACCCCACCCATTCAGCTGTCTCCTGCAGCCCCCATTTGATTTGAAGTCACCAGTCGCCACTGCAACCTCTTCTAGAAGAAGAATGTTAAAGAAAGGGCATAGTTTAAAGTTAAAGATGGGACAGGATTACCAAGTGAAATATGAGAAGCACTTCTTCATACAGTTGTGGGCATTTCAAATAGCATTCATGAGGAGAGAGATTCAAGGTAAAGCAGTTTTACAATATAAGAAGGATATAGGTTATTTGCTGCCTTAAAGAAAGAGGCGGGAAAATGCTAGTCAGAACCATTCTTCATTTAGTAATACTCGGAGCTTCAGACACAATGTAAACCTGGAGGATGTTACTGGCATTCAAGAAATAAAAACGAAAAGAAACACACCTAAGGGTGATTTAGAGTCACCTGTGTCTTTGGGATGTGGATGCAAACCAAATTACACAGAAAACACACACACACACACACACACACACACACACACACACACACACACACACACACACACACACAAACACAAAGAGTGTAAGCAGACACTGCACAGAAGGAAGCTTTGTTCCCTAGTCACAGAATATTGGTTAGTATAGGTGCATGGTTAAAGCAAGGGGTTTTATATATTAAAGTGTTTCCATGTAAATAGATATTAAACCAGTCACTCATTTTCTGTCACATGCCAGCTGCAGAAATGTCTCAATAATAGACTAAAGAGTGATTCTGATGTCCCCAGTACTGAGTGGTATTTCATTAACAGTGTCAAGTTGCGCTCGGGCACTGTCTGTTCAAAGAAGACAGAAAAAAATAAATAAAACCAATAAGCTATAACCTACCATGAATCAGTGTTGATATCAAATGAAAATAAAAAATGAGGTACAGGTTTGCTTTTGCTCTTTAGCTTTTGAACCTGACAGCTTTGACAGCTAATTTGACAGCTGTCAGATGAGCAAAATGGCAGGGATTGCAGTACTTCTCACAAAATGAATCCCTGAGCACTGAAATGGATATCTAACAGATCTGATCTCTTATGTATTAAGGGGTAATGAAACCATTCTAGAGTGTTGCTGGGTCTCAGTCTAGCTATAAATGTTGTCATTAGATAATGTTATGCCAGTTAACGTGTTGTAGGTATAGAAACTTCTTGTTCTGTGGTGGACTAACAGAAGGAACAATGAACAACACACTGCAAAACAGAACATTTAGAAAATACAGAACAAATAACTTAGGGCTATTTAACCAAAAGAAGGGAAAGACAAAATGTGGTGTTCTTTGACAGAAACCGATCTTAAGCACTTAAAGTGAATAATCAGAGTTCATCATTGGTGGAGAGAGCACAGGACATTGAATCACAAAGTTCTACTCATCCAAAGCTAATGACTCTCAAACTACTGAATTATGCAGTTAAGGTAAGGCTGCTTCAAGCTGCCAGAGTGAGATGAAATAATTTTATTTGTCTCAGTGGAAAGCAAGACTTTATCTATCAGGACTATCGGCCAAAGCTTCTTTTTTTTTTTGTGGTCAGGCACATTTTCTACCAAAATGGTTCCTAAACTCCCACAGATTCCTTGCAATATTTGTATCAGATGGTAGAACAACAGCTGCTCTTTTTACTTCCCAAAATAAAATTATATCTAAATATATATTCTCAGCATTAAAAAATAACATTCACATGGCAAAAGAACTAGACACTATCCCTGTATTTTTCAGAGAAAAATCCAACTGGGCATATCTTCAGGAGTTATTAAGGGACTTAGTAAAGTAAGACGGAATACATGTCTGTAAATGAAAGGGAGGATAGAGGAATGGTGAGAATGCAGCGAGGAGAGTTGGCAAAGGTGGATGAGTTTAAGTACTTGGGATTAACAGTTCAGAGTAATGGCGAGTGTGGAAGAGAGGTGAAGAAGAGAGTACAAGCAGGATGGAGTGGGTGGAGAAGAGTGTCAGGAGTGATTTGTGACAGAAGAGTACCTGTAAGAGTGAAAGGGAAGGTCTACAAAAGGGTAGTGTGACCAGCTATTTTATATGGGTTGGAGACAGTGGCATTGACAAAAAGGCAGGAGTCAGAGCTTGACGTGGCAGAGTTAAAGATGTTAAGATTTGCACTGGGTGTGACTAGGGTGGACATGATTAGGAATAAGTATATTAGAGGGTCAGCCCAGGTTCAACAGTTTGGAGACAAAGCCAGAGAGGTAAGATTACATTGGTTTGGACATGTGCTGAGGAGGGATGCAGAGTATATTGGGAAAAAGATGCTAAGGATGAAGCTGCCAGGTAACAGGAAAAGAGGAAGGCCTAAGATAAGGTTTATGGATGTGGTGAGAGAGGACATGCAGGTGGTTGGTGTGACAGAGCAATATGCAGAGGACAGGAAGAAATGGAAACAGATGATCCGCTGTGGCAACCCCTAATGGGAGCAGCCAAAAGAAGAAGAAGAAGTAAAGTAATGCATAACAGTCTGAAAGGCTCATGTATAATAATACAAGTAAGAAATATAAGCAAAATATAATAGCCAGTTATCTTTCCAGGAAACAGGTACCCAGAGAGCATTTTAAAATACCTGAAAAAAGGAGTATAATTTGGACACTAAATTGGACCCCATATAATTAACTAAATCACATGATGTAGCTTTTTCTTTTTTAAAAAGGCAATAAATTATTTTCTATCATTTAAACCAGGCGGATGACAGGCATTCAACTTCACCTGCCATTCATATTCCTTCCAACTAAGCTCGTCTTCAGCATCAGATTTGTTTTCTACATTTAATACTTCATCTAAAACACAAAATTTGAAATTTACATCACGCACATTGTCTATATAATGTTTACTTTTACACTCACTGCATATTCATGCTTATACATTCTCTTGTAGTCCGTCCTACATAAAATGCATTGCATGAAATGCAAATAATTAAATAAACGACAAAACTCGATTTACAAGTAAATTTCCCCTTAATACATACCTTTGAAGCACCCACTTTAAAATCTTGGACATCAGTCAACAACAAATCACATAAATTGCATTTTTGACACAAACATTCCTTGAATTCTACTAATAGGTTTTCTGCAATTTAACTTATTCTGAAACAAAATTTTAAAGCGTTTCCTTTTTTCTGTACAAATACAGGTGCATCTCCAATTTTTGTACTAACTTCAGAATTACATTTTAAAAATTTCCAGTTAGCCTTTATTATATTCTTAATAGTGCTAGAATCCACATTATTCGTTATTTGCATGGAAGTCTTGAAATCTTTCTTCTCATGCTTCTGGCTTACTTTGGAATCATCGTTTCTAATTTCCTTGATTTCATTTAAACAGCTATCTATTTCTCTACTCGGATAGCCTCTCATTCTGAACTTATTACATAAAGAATTAACATTCTGTTTCAGACTTCTCATTTTCATCAGTTAACTGATGAACTCTTTTTAACTGGCCATTTACTATATTGGTTTTCGACCACTTGGGGTGCATACTATCATAATGCAAATAGGAATTATTCTGTATTTCCTTCTTGTAAATAGTTGTTACTAATGTGTCTTCTTTCTTAGTAATTTTTAAATCTAAAAAATTAATAGATTCAAATTCAAAATCTGATGTAAACTTTAAATATGTACAGACATTATTTAAATAATTCAAGAATTCTACCAGTAAGACTTGACTGCCTCTCCAAATTAAAAAGGCATCATCAATAAAACGCCTGTGAAAAACAATGTTTTTCATAAAAATACTGCCAAAGATGTAACACTTTTCCCAACCATGCATAAAATATTTGCAAAGCTTGGGGCCATTACAGCACCCATCACAACTCCATTAGTTTGTCTGAAAAACTTTCCATTAAACTCAAAAAAATTATAATTTAAAATAATGGCCAACATCTCCATTATGAGACTCACCATATTAGATGAAAATTTTTTAGACTGCAATAATTCTAATCTGCTTCCATTCTTTCTTCATTTGGGATGATAGTATATAATGAATTTTCATCAAGCATAACCAAAATGTCATTTGCTTCAATATTGACATTCCCTAACATAAATTTAAAATCAAAAGAATCCTTAATATAAGAAGATCCCATACTAACCACTGTCTGGAGATGTCTGTCAACAAAAATTGCCATAGCTTTGGCTTTGCATCCACTACTAGCAACTATTGGGCGCATTGGGGTTTGCCCACATTTTTGTGCACTTTCGGCAAACCAAAAATCCAACTAATCTTCGGAGCCTCTATGTATAAAAATTTCCTAATATCATTGGTAATATGGCAAGTTAAAAAACACTCTTCTATTAGTTCAAGTAAAAGAAATAAGGCCACATTATCTGAAAGACATAAAATGTGTTATTCAGGTTCCTCTAAGCAACCTTTGGTGGTACATTTTAAACTGTTTCCCAGCTTAGCTACATAGGGGAATTGGCTTGATCCTTCACTGCCTTTTGCAGTGCATGTTTATAACATGATTGGCAAATGAAAAGCTCTGTCTATTTGCTGCAGAATATCTAATTTACTAATCATGAAGCTAAGTTAGGTCATAGGTTTTCAGTAAGGCAGGGTGTGCTAGTCTCCTAGTCTACAGATTGTTCACAATTTGTTCATTTGTTGACTGCATCACCCTTCACTTCTCATATGACGTTAATGAACAGCATATCAAATACCCCGTTGGATTCATAAAGACTTACCAGCCTGTGGAAGACATTACTTAGAAGGATTCTCATTCAGAAACCATTGTCCCAGTACAGCAGTACACAAACATCAGTCATATCACAGACAGCAGTCTCACTGGTGAAGCCTCATGCAGATGTGGTAGTCCTGGGGCATGCCTGATGCTAATTACCCATGTGCTCTCCCTCAGAAATGGCGCTGGCAATGGAATACTGTGGTAGAGCAATTCAGTGTGTCCATCTACTGCATTATTTTAGCCATTAAGAGAAAAAAGTACACACTGTCTTTTGAAGATATAAACCCATTCACTCATATAGTTGGATTGGGGAATGGAATATGACTGCAGGTAGGTACCATTACACAGTCCATGTGTGTGTGTGTGTGTGTGTGTGTGTGTGTGTGTGTGTGTGTGTGTGTGTGTGTGTGTGCGTGCGCACGCATATCTATACGGCATGTATGCAGCTGCATGGCTGACTAGCTGTTTGTATGTGTGGGTGCATGTATGACCAGATATTCACCTTGTAGGAGATTCACAGTCATTTCTTAATGTGTGTGTGGGCCTGTCTCTCTGTCTGGGTTTGTGACTGAGTGTCTCCTTGAGTTTTTGTGCATGTGCCTATGTCTCTGTAGGGATGTATTTGCAGTACTAGAAAGTGTGCATCACTGTGAGTCTGTGTGTGTCTGTGTGTCTGTGTGTGTGTGTGTGTGTGTGTGTGTGTGTGTGTGTGTGTGTGTGTGTGTGTGTGTGTCTGTCTATGTATGTATGGGTTTGTGACTGAGTGTCTCCACGAGTTTTTGTGAGTGTGTTTATGCCTCTGTAGGGATAAGTTTGCAGTACTAGGATGTGTGTGTGGGATGGGGTCTATATTAGATGATTGAACTTTCAAAAGATTGACTATCATACGGTCGGCACCATATGATCTAATTTTTTAAAGTTAGAACGTTTTAATGGAGATCTCCGTACAGCGCGTAATGAGAAGATTTCCCTTTTCTGCACTGTAGTGCAATCTCGTAGTTGGTACATTTAAAGGCCAGGGGGTGTGGGGGGTGCTATTTGTGTAGTTTATTTATTTTATTAGATTTTCAAACTTTTAAAAGTTCAATCACATGGTGTCAATCATATGACAGTCGAACTTTTGAAAGTTTGATTATCTAATATAGACCCCTTGGGATGACATTCTATATACACGGTGATGTATATAGTATATTTTATGATCAGTGAGGTATTCTAAGTTACTGAGTTTTCTGTGACTGATATCCAGACATGAAGAAACTTTGCCTTGGCTTAAGGACAAAACATTGTCAACACATTCTGGTCAACAACCCCTCCCCCCCCCCACATTCCATAACACTCCAACCATCACCAGCCCTTGATCAAGTATAAACATTTTAGCACCATTATTTCTAATGCTCTGTAAATGATCATGCTTCCTAGTTTAATAGGTGTTACACAGATGCATACAGAGTCATGAGCTCTCAGTCTTCTGATGTTTCTAACTCTAATTTAATTTTCTGCAGCTGATGAGGAGAAGAAGCACTGCATAGCGTGTGCTTAATGATGAAAGTCTATGATGTGGATTTCAGTGCTCCTCTGTATCACACAGCTTAATAAGGAGTGATGGATAACCCTCTTACTACCTTTACCCAAACTGCAACTGTTATTAACAAATTGTTCCTGGACGTCACCCTAAAGTTATGCACTTAGTGTGGCAAAAGCAATAACTATACACAAATATGAGCTTGCCTCTTCCGTACTCCTCTTGCATTTGACGTATGAATTTTGAACCTTTATTGGTATTAATATTGGTATAATTGTGGCTGAATTCAACTTATTTTTTAATTTATATGTATTTTCTATTTTTAATTATTTATTTTGTACTGTATTATTCCTCTTTTTTCCCTCAAAAATTATAATACTGCTGTGTTTTGTGACATGCTTGGCAGATATTAAGGATTTGTATTATCAAAAATTACAGAAATGCTCACTGATGTGATGTCCCATGTGTACCTGTATACCACACTGCTTTACAATTTTACATTTAAGAACAGCAGCTCTGGTATTTGTCCTCTAGGTAACACATCATTTTGTCATTTTTGCACTCTTAATAGTTGTACTATTGGATTTTAGTCCTCAGCAGCTATATAGGTGTGTGTGTGTGTGTGTGTGTGTGTGTGTGTGTGTGTGTGTGTGTGTGTGTGTGTGTGTGTGTGTGTCATTTAGGGGGGGTAACAGTTTGAAAAGCACTACACCACATGAAAGCACAAAATGGTACTGGTACTGAAATGATGCATTTTCTTGTGCTGTGTAGTTACACATTTGTTTTAATGTAAAGCAGTTTTGTTGCAATAATTGTAGGTGGTTAAGTTGATCAAATTATGCTGCATTTAAGTTACAGCTCATCAGCTATAGCATAGTTCATTTTTTTCCTTTTTTTGGGTCGTGCTACTACTGAGTTAATACTTCAGTGTTACAGAGTTATCCAGGCAGTGTGTATTTCATGGAATTACTTCAGTTATCTATAGAAAGAAAACGTTTAGTTTTATTTTTGTGATGATATACACAAATTTAATAAAGCAGTTGGTCTTTTGTGGTCTTTTCTTAAGATCCATGAAACTCTTTCATACAGCTAATAAAATGCCATTGAGAAGAAAGAGCTTTGGGATACAGTGTATAAACTCTGAAGGAAAACAATTAATATATCTAATTATAAACAGTATGTTAAAACATGTGTTTAAAAGGGAATCTATCATATAAGCATTTTTGCCTTTTATTTATGACATTTATAATTTAATGATTGTTTAACTCTGTAGACATTCTGCAGCTTATTACCTGCACGGGTCTCAGATTGAGGTGGAAATCTCTCCCATCAAGCTGACAAAGCATAGTTAATTTATTTATCCTTTGTTCACTGGGTTAGTCCCACCATGCTAGTAGGCTCTTTTCAGGGAGACCCGAGGTGGTATTTATACTACTAGAGAAGATTTGGTCAGGACATCAGGGAATGTGGGATTTTTTTACATCCGTCTGGACTACCACCAGCTCAGACATATGGGGCTTCAGTTTAATGCCTCATCCAAAGGATAACACACTGAGGAATGTGGCACTGCAGTGTCAGCAAGCCATCTACCTGAGGAATAGAGCCCAGAGCTTTCTCCACCAAACTCAAGTAAGCTACCTGTTGTACCACTGACAGTGACACTGATGAAAGTAGTGCATAAAATAATATTTTTAGACAGACAGACTGAGGCAGAACAAGGTGTATGTACATAAAACTACACCTCTCTGACTAAGCACCTATTGCTGTATGTTAGGTAGCATGCATTCTATGCTGGAGGTCTGGGGTATTTTAATTAGGAAAGTACCATCTGCTAGCTGAGAGATGGCACTGTAAGAAATTAACAGCAATGACCATTTTTAATTCATTTTGCATTTAGCACCTGAGTTACAGTATAACATTTTGCAACAAAACTGTGATAAAGCACATCACAGGCTAAAATACATGGTGTTTATATTACTTGACAAAATCAAAAAATCACCTCATTCTTGTCGTATTAAAAAGTTCCAACAAAAAGTATTCATATGAAGACTCCAATCATGAGTGTGTATGCACATACCAATAAAGTGAAGAGATACACACATTTTAACTTTTAGTACACAAGGTTATAAATGTATTAATTTTTATGTGTAATTATCTAATGTCTGTGACCCATCCCCTAATGGCTAGAGCTCATTGGTCCTTATGATACATACTTAGTTCTGAAACTACAAACTTTACCATTTAGCTAACTGTGTCTTATATACTTCTTCTGATATCACAAGCAGAAACTAATTGCCTCACTATTATAGAATGATATATTCAGATACACCAAACGATAAATGGAGCGGTGAGGATATTTTCTGCATTGAAGATAGATTTATATGTATACTTCAAGAAATATCAAGTAACCTAGCCAAAACAAAAAACATGAATTTTAATTGTACATGTCAGGAACAAGACCAAGTGACTAGTTGCAAAATCCTGCAAAATATTATATTTGCATAACGTCATAAAATAACTGCAATTGTTTACTCATTCATTACTGCTTGCATATATTACTACCAGCCTACCCCGAGATCTTTACATTATCACTACCGACTTTACCGTTATAAAGTGATATCCTTTCCTTTATAACTTTACAGCCAATTCACCTCAACCCCAACCTTCAACTAAATGGACGCATGTTAAACCTGGGGCAATATCCTCTCCTTTTGAATACTTCTATCTCTGATTTTTTCCCCTATAGACATCAGACAATTTCTAACCTAAGAATTAGTCTGAACTTGCCCAAGAAGTACCTGTCTATTCTACGACAGGTTAGGGAGTTCATTAGAAAGTACATAGACCACCCCTTGGTCTCAGACAAAGATATTTCAACATGTAACGCATTAAAGAAACTCCTGCTCAGTAATAAAGGGATGACCTCAAACACATACAAGGCTACCATGGCAATCAGGTTCCAGAACGAGGTCAATGTCTCAAAATTCTGGTTAAATATCAATCCAGCCATAACCCAAAACTTAATAGCTCAGGCTATAAAATGAAGCTCTAAAGCTATTCCTCTCAATAAGTTGAAATATACTCAGCTAATGATTTTGAACAATGCATATTTTACCCCTGAAGTACTGAATAAGCGATATCCTAATCTATCCCCTAATTGCCGTTATTGCTCCAACCAAACTGCGGATATTATCCATTTGTTCTGGAGTTGCAAATGTTCATATAAGCTGTGGTGTGCCCTGAGAGTGATACTTGAGAAAATTGGCTATGAAAAATCTACCCTTTCATGGGAATTTACCATTCTACACATCCCACCACTGGGCTTATCTGAAAGGAAATGTAAGATTTTGATCCCCATTTTTATGTTAATTAAATATTACATTTCCCTAAACTGGAGAAGCGGACACGCCCTCTCGTAGGAAGGCTTCAAGCACATAGCTATTAAACTTCTCAGGGCTCACAAATACCTGTTCCACAATATTAAGCACAAGTCAGTTACTAAAGAATGGTGGAGTATTATGTCTGAATCTATACTCAAATGACAAATGATGATGATTTATATTTGACTGAATTTCTCATTTTATTTTCTTTCTTTTGGTTCTCGGACAACATTCTTTTTCTCTCCATCAAATTGTGAGATATGGATAGAATAAGTCATTGGGCATTGTAGTATGTGTATATAGTTTTGATTTTATTGTATGAGTTTTGTATTTTCTGTTGCTATCTGTATTTTATTTGATGTTCAGTATTGTATCCATTTGCTGAAAAGTTTTAATAAAGAGAATTATACAAAAAAATAAATAAATAAATAAAGTGATATCCTCTGGTTGAGAAGGTAGCTCCCTAAACAGTTCAGCATTTTTATTGATGAAACCATTCTTCAAGATGTTAGCAATGATTTTAATGATGAAACCATTCTTCAAGATGTTACAATGATTTTAATGATTAAACCATTCTTCAAGATGTTACAGTGATTTTAATGATGAAACCATTCTTCAAGATGTTACAAAGATTTTAATGATTAAACCATTCTTCAAGATGTTACAATGATTTTAATGATTAAACCATTCTTCAAGATGTTACAATGAAAGCAACAACAGCAAGATATTAAGAAATTGACAAGAGACTGCATTTGGTTTTCATATCCATGCATATATTTATTTATTAAGAAATTTCAAAAGCACCTTTAAGCAATGATCGTTTATGAAGTCTTTCTAACTCTAGTTTTGAAACAGTATAAGGAAGCACATAGCAAGCAAGCACTGCAGTTTTAAAGCATTTATATATTAATTGGTTGCTTAAGGGAGTACTCCTAGAAAGAAAAGGAAGTGATCTGGAACAAGATAAAAGGCAAACTGCTGCAGAAATAAAATACAAAAAAAAGTAACGGGAAAAGAAAGACAAGTCATTAAAGGAAAGCCTGTGGCTAGCCCTTACTCTGTCATGGAAACTGCCTATGCATGCAAGTAAAACTATGATACAATGTAACAGTATTCTACTCCTACAAGCCTCATGGAATATAAATGACTTCGCAATCAGGCTAAACACTTAGTTGTTAAAAACAAAAAAGAATACATCCAAATTATTCAAGATCAGCATAAACAAATCCCAAAAAATTCTGGGGAGCAATTAACTCCTTGCTCCACCGAGGAACAATCAGTACCCCATGCCAAACCCAGAAAAAAATCCCTCTGAACTAGCTTCACTCTTCAATTCATACTTTATTGACACCACTACTAAACTTACAACTACCTTCCCAACCATCAACACAGACCCATTAGGAGCACCAACACATAACCCTTCAAATCCCCTATCCACCTTTTCACTATAACCCATTCCCACATCCACCATCCAAAAACTTCTATATAAACTAAAACCATGTACAAATGCCCCAGATAATCTACCTGCAGAATATCTACAACTAGCAGTCCCCTCCATTGCTTATCCTATCAGCATTTGCCTTAACAGGTCCATTCAAGAATCCTGTATACCAGATATCTGGAAGAAAGCATTTGTCATCCCTCTTCATAAAGGTGGTAACAACTCTGATATCTTTAATTTCTGCCCCATCGCCATTCTTTCCCCATCTCCAAAATATTAGAGAAATGCATCCATACACAGTTCATACGTCATCTAGTAAAACACCAATTGTTTTCTTCCATTCAACATGGCTTCAGGCCTGGACATAGCACTAATACAACCCTCATTTCATTCTTAGACACAGTAAATAGAGCTCAGGCTGCTGGCTTCTTAGTTTCTGCACTCTTTCTTGATTTATCAAAGGCATTTGACACCATGTCCACTCTCTACTGCTTACTAAACTCTCTAGCCTTAGCCTATCTCCCTCCACCCTACAGTGGTTTACCAACTATCTCAGCAATAGGCAGCAATCTGCCAGATGGCAGCACTCCTCCTCCTCTTTCATTACTACTTACACAGGTGTTCCTCAAGGCTCAATTCTGGGTCCCCTCCCTTTCAGTTTATTTGTCAATAACTTTCATAAAACTCTAACGCACAGTACTGTCATCCAATATGCAGATGACTCAACCATCATCTGCTCCTCAAAATACTGCTGTGATAGCTTGGTGGTTAACTACTTTGACTATAGTGTATAGGGTCCTGGGTTCAAGACCTGCAAGGCTGTTTATGGGGTTGGGAGAGTGGCCTAATGGTTAAGGTGTTTGCCTTGTAAACACAAGGTGCAGGGTTTGAGTCTCACAAGGGATAATTGGCTAGGCTTAAAATGGCTCGCAAAGGCAGTTAGCTTAGTACTAATCTATGAACCTATGAACCTAAAATCTGTCACTGAATTACAGCATCTTACCCAAGAAGCATTTACCTCTACTAAGCACTGGATGTCCCAGAATCACCTTGTTTTAACTCCAGTAAAAAAAAAACTATTATTATTTACCCCCACAAAATCTAGCCCTGTTGACAAGATTCTATGTACTGTTAGTTCCCATACTAAAACTATCATTGAAGTTGTCCCTAGTACCAAATTGCTAGGTGTCATCATTGATGACTAACTTTTGATCTTCACATCCACAACAACATAAAAAAAAATAACATCAAAAGCTGGGTGCCTTATATAGGCACAACAATTTTCTCAGTCTCTCTGCAAAAAAGGCCTTAGCCTCATCCTTCCTACTTCCAACCCTTCAATACGGAGCCCCCATCTTCTCAAACCTACAATCCTCATTAAAAAATAAGCTGGGCTCTTATTACAACAAAGTTGCTAAATTTGCTACAAGAGCAAAATATTCTACCCACCATTGCTTATCTCTGCATCAACTAAGTGGTTAGAATTCCCCCACCACCTTACTTACCTACAATTAACTACAGCCCACAAGATAATCTTTCAACCTGAAAGCTGCCCTTCCCTCACATCCATACTGACCATGTACTACCCCAATTGCCATCTCAGGTCTGAAAACAAAATGTCATTATCCATTGAGAAACCTAAACGCTCAGCTGGCCAAATGCTGTACTCTCATTCTGTCTCTAAGGTATGGAATGATCAGTAATCCTGCTTCCTTCAAAAAACCCCTCAAATTAAATTTTTCGTCTCACTGGTTATGCTCCTGTACCTCACCAAATAATGCCAGCACCTGATTTCTTTTTCACTCCACTCTTCTCCTCTGTACCTTTCTGACTCATTTCTGTCACCTCGACTAACTCTGACCTGTCACCAACTTTCTACCCAGAAGTCAACTCTGCTCACCTTAGAACTTAACTTTCACATCTATAGCTGTCTGTAATACATTATTGTCACTTCTGCCACTACATTTTCCTCCTATGTCACACTACTGCCCATAATGCTTGACCCTAAACATTAACACAGTTTTACTCTTGCATATAGTTAAGGATTTTTTTATGTAATTAATGGAATGACAATGTCCTGTGTTTCAACTTTTTTTTACTTTTGTATGTATCAACATTGTTCTATTACTTATGTATGTATTACTGTGGAGCTTATGTATGTTATACTGGGGAGCTTTTCTCCCCTAGCCTCCACTGAAAATGGGCTCTTCCTAGGCCCAGTGGACTTTCCTGGCCCACAAATGCAACAAATAAATAAATAAATAATACTGTTTGAGCTGGAATGATACAATGTAACAGTACTGTAATACTATTTAGCTGGAATGATACAATGGAACAGTACTCTAATACTGTCTGATATGGAAGACTCAATTGGTGCTATGCCAGAGAAGTTCAATTTTAAACAGCCAAATAGGATATCACATTGAGAAACAATATATATATGGGTCTGTAGTATGGAAAAGTATGAATAAAGAGTTTCTGAGGAAGATGTAGGTGGTATGCTTGCATTAATTATTAACGAGGATCTTTAATTCAGGCAGACAGATCACGGAACAATCATGCAGTAGGTCCATATAGGTTTAGATGTCAGCTTTTATGATCAGACAGACAGCAGTGCTCATTGTATCTATTCCCTTGATCAGCTTATTATTAGTGGCTCACTGATGGTTCAAATGAGCCATCAAAGATGCAGAAGAATTAAATGTAAAGGGGCTAGATATATATGATTTGTAGTAGTGCTTAGTAAATACGTTTCTATTTTCTGAGCTCAGAATTTGATTTAATGAAACATATAACTCAAGATGTTGCCATATGTCAAATCTTTGAGAAAGAGGAACTGCTACAAAACAAGCTCATATTGATAATTCAAGACGCAATCCACATTTTAAGGGCTTCTATTATTATTAGAGGCAGTAATAGTAGCAGAAACATTGGTAGCAGTATTGTAGTAGTAGTAATAGGGACAGTAGTAGTAGCAAGAGTAGTAGTAGCAGTGGTATTGGTAGTAGGAATAACAGTGGTAGTAGTAATAGTATTAGCAGTGGTGGTAAAAGTTGTAGCAGTAGCAAAAGTGGTAGTAGTATTAGTAGAAACAGTGTTAGTAGTAGCAGTTTTAATAGTAGTCTTAGTAACAGTGGCAATAGTAGCAGCAGTTACAGTGGTAGTAGTGATAGTAGCAGTAACAGTTGTAACAGTTGTAGTAGTGAGTCTGTATTAGATAGTCAAAAAAAAAAACAAATCCGCAGACAAAATAAAGTGGGGCCACACCACCCGATTGGGGAGGCTGTGCCCCCCACACACCCCCTACTTAAATATACCAAGTCCGAGATCACACCACAGTGGAGCAAATGGCAATGTCCCGGCAATGGCCCATTGATTGTTTTCCTTGGGGAAAAGAAATCGCTGTTCTGGCCATTCAACAATCTGTGATTTTGATTATCAGGGGTCGATATAAGAGTGTTGTCTCTTTTCAACGTTCAACATCCTGATATAGACCTGTAGTAGTAGTATTAGCAGTGGAGGTAATAGTAGTAGTGTTGATAACAGTGGTAGCAGCAGTGGTATTAGTAGTAGTAACAGGGGTCTATATTAGAACACCAAACATTTAAAATGTCGAGTGTTCTAATATCGACCCATTTTCAGCAAAAATATCGAAGAAACAGAAAACCAAATTTTTTCCCAGGGTATTTGATTGTCTGTTTCTGTTGCTTCGGTATTTTCAACACTCTGGTGGAAAGTTACGGGTCGGGTTCAGGTAAGTGTGCGATTGAGTGTGGGTTAGGTTAGTTAGGGTTATGGTGCGGGTTAGGTATGTGTGTGATTGTGTGGACATGAGAGTTAGGTGAGTTAGGGTTAGGGCATGGGTTAGGTATGTGTGCGATTGTGTGGACGTGAGGGTTAGGGTGGGTTAGGTGAGTTAGGGTTAGGGCACGGGTCAGGTAAGTGTGCGATTGTGTGGATGTGAGGGTTAGGGTGGGGTAAGTGAGTTAGGGTTAGGGTGTGGGTGAGGTGAGTGTCCGAGAGTGACGAACCTTAGGGTTAGGGTTTGGGTTAAGGAAAGTGGATAGTTAGTGGTGTGTTTATAGTTTAGTGTAGGGTTAGGTGTAAGAGTTTAGGTGTATGTGTGTGGATTGCTGTTTGTTTGGTGTGCTTGTGTTGTGTGTATGTGTTTAGGAACAGCAAATTTTTTCCCTAGGAAAAAATTTGCTGTTCTGAATGTTCGATGTTTAGTATTTTTGATTGGTAGGGTTCAATATTAGAACACTCGACATTTTGAATGTTCGGTATTCTAATATAGACCCTAGTAACAGTGGTAGTGGTAATAGTGATAGCAGTAGTAGCAATGGTACTAGTAGTAGCAGCAGCAGTAGTACTAACAGTGTTCATAGCAGTAGCAGTCGTAGTAGTAGCAATAATAGCGGTAGTAGTTGTAGCAGTACTAGTAACAGTGGTAGTATTAGCATTAGTGGTAGCAGTTGTAGTAGCAACAGTATAAGGAATAGTAGAAAGCAGTGCTTACTTTCCTATGGTTTTAAAAGGTTTACCTTCATAAACTCGAATCACAGTGGTTTGAGTGCTCATATGAGTGAATCGATACCACAAAAGTGAAAACGTCGACAGTCCTTAATGTTCGAAAAACAGCAAATCGAAAAGAAGATTCGCTGTTTTTCAAACATTGATGTCGAACAAAAAAAAAAAACGAAGTGTAAAGCAGGGGGCAAGTCACCCTGCACCCCTCACCCCCCTACTTTATTATTCTAACTCCAAGATCGCATTACAGTGGGGAAAGGAATGATTTCCTGATCCCCACTATAGTGCAATCTGCCCCACAATTTCAAATGTGCAATGAGCGAATGTCATTATGCATTTGCTCATTGCACATTTGAACCTTTTTCTTTTGGCGTTTGCAAAATTTGCAAACAGCCTTTCGAACACTTGCTGTTCGCCCGACTGTGTATCTCCTTTATAAAGGTAAACCTTTTAAAACAGTAGCTTTCATATAAGTACTCCTAGGCCGAGATAATCCATAGATGGCTGTATTGGAATTCCTGTTGGCTTCTAGAATGACTATATCACTTTCTTCTTTTTTTTGTAAACACATCTAATACTGTTGCTTCAGCTGTAACTACTAATTGCTATGACTGTCTCCTGCTTTATACCTTTGGCATGGAGTTTATTGGTGACTTTTAGATGCATTTCAGAGGAAACCTTTTTTATTTCCAAATTTACTGCTGTCTATTCCTTAGCACTAAATTAACAAAGCATTTTCTACTCAAATAAATAGCTTGTAACATGTGGCCTACAAGTTATGTACCGAACCAATATAACATGACACAAGAAATGCTTGATCTTGTCTCTCAAGCGTATCTAGTATCTGGCAGTGATGTCATTAATGACACATTTAAATATAGGTTTAAGGACAGATTGCAGTGGTGACAGTGACAAGAGTTGCTCACTAAAAAGTATTTTTAATGATACCCTGCCATTTAGTCTTGCAAATTTGGATATATTTTGTTTCAGATGCATTCTAAATGGAAGTGCAATAAATAAACTATCATAAAAGTGTTTATTTACTTCTCTAGAGATGGAGTATTATAACACTGTATAGGAAATGCAATCAACACTGGGGTAGTTGGATGTGTGGTGGGTGAAACTGGGTATTTTAATGGAAGTGCTAAAGCTGAGAACTACTCTGTAGAAATTCATCAGTTAAGCCTGTAGAACCAGCCTTATGTATATGAAACTTGCGTTACCTACTTTCCATAAGGGTAAGATTGTCAGCGTATGTTACTCATGAGTTTCTAAGTAAGATCACCTGTTTTACATGTATTAGCTTGAGTGATTCACAGTGGAAGCAGTTACAATCAACTTTAAATCCACAACAGCTACACAGGAATTAGCGGTCTTATTACCAGGCAACAAACCAGCTTGTGTACATATCTAAAGCAGCATCAAAACAGCTAAGCTAAAACCTATTTCTGCACATGCTATAATCAAGGATTAATAATGAGAAGGACACAGGTTTTCTTATGATAAAATAGTCTAGTTCCATAGTTAGATGAAATGTTTTGCATAACATTTAGAAAACTATAGAGATGTTTCAATAGCTACAGATTTAACAGTAAATAATTGAGCACTAAAGCTTCACTGAACACAGTTTAAGCACAAATTATGTATCATATAAATTCTGTAGGAGCCCTGAACGTCCAAAAGATTAAATACAAATAATTCAAGTACACATGACTTACAAGCTGCAAACAGATAGGAAAAGATAGCAGTTTTGTAAGTAATCCCAGTGATACACTGCATAAAATAGCCACAGGGGTTGGAGGCAAACAGACCACAGAATGGATTTACTATGGCATAGAAATTGTTGTAATAAATGCAAGCTAAAGGGATATATCAAGTTTTATCTAGTGGAAATGATCTACTGTCTTTAGTAAGATGGTGCCCTGTGTAATTCCCATGGTCCTGTGTGTACAATACAGGTCTGTGTGCAACTTGGTTATTAAAAAGAATATTCATCTAAACCAACATTTTTATAATACTAAGAACAATTGTTTAAATAATGTGCATTATTCAAAAGTGGGAAGGGGAAATAATTTGGAAAGATATGCATTGTAAAAGTTAGTTGTCAGACAGTTGTGCAACATTATGGCAACAGCTATATGACAACAGTCACTAGTTGTTACTTTTTTATTTCTAAAAGATCTACACTCAGACACATAGGTAGGCAACAAGACTCATGGGGTTTAAAATCTGAGGACTGGGAATTCAGAATTCTCAAATTTAGAAACCAGAGAGGTACAGCACTACAATAGGAGATTCTCTTATTACAAAATCAGATACTTTAAAGCTTCTATCCTACTAGTACTGTTACAGAAATATTAAATAACCACCTTACAAATGTTGTCTGTATATCTGTGCTACCTAGTAGTGTTTAACAAAGGAAAATGATCAAATCAAAACTCATTAAAATCATATATTGATGCACACAGGAAAAGAAAACTAGCTAAAAGGATTGTTTAAACAACAAAAACATTATTTGCCATCCAAGCCTACCATCTAATACATTTATATATAAATACATGTATAATATATGGGTTCATGTCTATCGATCGACAACTCAGTATATCGACATCCACTTCACCGACATCTCAAATAACCGACACCACAAATCACGGACATTTAACAGGTAAGAGAATTAAATTTAGCTAATCATGCCTACCAGACATGCATAACACTACCATACCTACTTAAACATGGTAGGCATGATTAGCGAATTTAAATGTCTTACCTGTTAAATGTCCGTGATTTGCGGTGTCGGTTATTTGAGATGTTGGTGAAGTGGATGTCGATATATTGAGTTGTCGATCGATAGACATGAACCCATAATATATATATATATATATATATATATATATATATATATATGTATACACAGACATACACATATATTTATTTCCTATTTAATATGCAGTGGTTTTTAAAGCTGATAATTTTATATAAGATATAGGTGAGGAAAGGTGAGGAAAGAAAATATAGCTCGCTTAGACTCACAGCCATACAGATTTTAAGAATTTGTCAAATGATATTTACTTTGTCGGAGAATTAGTCTGAGTGAATCATTTTTCAATTAACTGCAATCAATGAATCATTTCAAATCCTGTACAGAATAAAGTGATAAGAGAAACAGTGTAGTGCAAGTAATAAAAGTTACACTTCGGTTCAAACCTGGATCTCTGACTTCATCAAGTAACTACAAGACCAGCCATCTCTTCCCATTTAAGTACCAACCCCTGCACAGTATGTATGCCTGCTTTGAATATTTTGATTCTTGTTGATGCTTAGCATAACAGCTGTAATTTTTGTTTCATTCTAGGCATTTGTTTTCTAATCCCCATCTCCCTGCAGTACCTGCAAGCTGTGACTAATCCCAATTTGATGTGCTCTGCATGGACAGAAAAATGCATATGTACCAGATGAAATTCAAACTATTTCATGGTAAGAAGACATATACTTTTGTACAGGTAAAAATGCGCAATATAAATACATTTATTGAAATTTTTCCCTTCCTTTCATTTTCTTATATTATTAAAATATATTGATAGTGTGCCAGCTAAACCATACCTTCATCAATATTAAAACGACTGACATTTATCAGCAATGTAATGGCATATTAAATACAATGCTGAATATCAGGAGTCTGAATGGTGTGAAGAGTCCAGACTTATTTTGTAACAGGGCAGCAGGTATTGTTGTGTCATGTGAAACTTTGATTATTTCTTCTTCAATACCTACTTTATCAGCAGGTATTGTTGTGTCATGTGAAACTTTGATTATTTCTTCTTCAATACCTACTTTATCCAGTAAAGTAAAAGCAAACTTGTTAAATGTTAGTTCTGCAGATTTAGTATATGCAAAAAAGTTAGTAAACTTTTTACATATTTGAAGGAGTATTCCAAAAAACAAACAAACAAAAAAAAAAACCTCTCCTTAATCAAGTTTCTGAACAGTCTGATAAAATTTGTAATAGAGACGATCAAATTCCAGACTATTGTCATAAGGTTCTGTCTTTGGTTCACAGCTTTTCATATTGACTATTAAAGCCATAATGCTGTAGGTTGTAAATTCAAGCAGTAGTGTATGCAGATGACTTTGTTATCTGGCATTCAGCTCTACTATTAAAAGTCAAACCATACACCCCCAACCCAAAGTAAACTGGATACGTCAAACCCACTGATACATACACACCTGTCAAAACTGTAGAAGACATCAGTAGGAAATACCTTTTGCAGGCAGACAGTCCCCCACCCCGTTTACTTATATAATACTTATGTATACATATTTAGGTGGCCACAGAGCAAAAGTAGCACTTGGCATAGGTACAAAAATGACTTGCATAGTAGTGATGTCACAGCACAGGTGAGACATGAAAAAGTAGTTCAAGCCATGGTTTCCAGAAGCTAGATTTGGAGAGTGATAGTATTAATGGAGCTATCATTCATAAAAAGGTACATCTTCCCTTACACTCTGACCATTTCATAAACAGAAATGAAGATGTTTTTCTTATAGAACTATACTCTGTTTGTCAGTGACTACATCAGAGAATTTACTGTTAATTGTTTTAAAATCAACACAATGATCTTTTTCAAAAATGTATTCATTAAACATTACATTTTTTTTAAAGTGACATAAGTAACTATACAGTAATAATGTTGAAGATTATAAGTTGGGGTTTGGGAGTTAACATATTGGTTAAAGCAATTACTTCACAGACAAGAGGTACAATGGTTTGATTCCCACCACAGAAAACTGGCAAGGCTTAAAATGACTCACAACAGTAGCTATACTAGTATTTGCCTTTTAAAAAAAACAAACCAAACTAACATTTATTTTATTATTTTCATGCAGAAATCATTTTAGCAATTTTCATTTGCTCTACCATTACATAAATTGCTCAGTTCCTGCATTCCCTTATAGCTTTCTCCTCCCCTGAATACTAATGGGCATGTATTCTTCCTACAATTTGTTATTAGCGAAGATTTGAAGCAGTACTATAAAACTAGACCATTAACTTCATTGATAATGTATTAGGACCACAAATGCTTGGCAATATGCTTGAACAGCAATATATCAGTTAATGTTTTTTTTTCAAGTAATCTGCCTAGAGTAGCTGTAGAATGCAGATTGTGTTTAGGTATGCGTACATGCCGGTCGGAATGTATTAAGATATCACGGACTGCTTAAAAGCATCTCGTTACTGTTTTTTTCCAATTAATCTGCCTAGCGTAACTGCAGAGTGTGCTATGGCATGCTTACCAGTTGTTATCAATGGAACTAAGACCATAAACATGTATTTTTCTGTTGTACATTGCTGTTGCTGCTAGAAAAAGGCAATTAAGCTAGGAATCGAGGCTATTAGCACACATCTTACTGTTTTACATGGCTGCTGCCTCTTAGAAATTGCAGATAAAGCATTACAGCAATGGCGAAAGGTCTGAATACCTAGCATCCTGGTCTGAGCAAACTGTGGAGCTATATAGAGCTAGCAACCAACTGTGTAAACATTTTATTAGGCTGTTTGCATAACAGCATGTTGAAATTAAACTGTTTTAACAAATAAGCATGAAAGCTATCCATTGTGAAGTATTGTATAATGAGGTTATCTGGTTAGGAATGAATGTTGTTTGATTTATTGATTTAATTTTAACACTGTGGCTATTTTATAGGTATTACTAATGCCTATTCAATCATTTTTACCCACCAGGATCCATCCCCTCCACCAGCAGTAATGAAAACCAGAAGGACTCTACAAAGCTGAATTTTACAAACAGCATATCTGTCTTGAGCTGCCCTTCAAAATAAATGTCCTGCCAAGGTTAATACCTCCTAATTCTCTCTGTGAATACCACAGTTGCCTGCCTGGGTCTACAGCACATTTAGATAGCCCTTTGATCCCATTTTGCCTAGCCCATATATCCCATACTGCCTAACTAACCCCTTAAACTAAATTTGTTTGGACAAACTAAAGTACTCCCCACCAACTGAAATTGGAAGGAAATAAGCAAATATTAATTACATTCTAAAAAAAATTGGAAACTAAAAATATAAGTGTACTCCATGCCCCTAACTTGAAAAACCTCACCTGAAACTGTTTAATCTTACAAGTAAAAAAGAAAGAGTCTACCTTATATAAAAAGCCTTACCTATAAAATTAAGATCCAAGCATACTACTGCAGGTTCCAAGATCCTTGAGTCTGGTAAAGCCCTGCTCCACTCGCCCTTGCTGTGCTCAGGCTCACTCCACACCCTTCCCTGCCCCCAATTCCCACCCACCCCCACTACTGCTAGCTTTATAGCCACAAACCCACACTCCTCCTATTTGACCCTATCAGGATCTCAGCGCTCTTTGGCATCCACCTCTTTCACCCACCTCCACTGCCTAATCATTTCCTCCCCATTTCAAATCAGTCCCAATCAGTAAGGTACTGTTTATTCTTACCCAGCCCATCGCCCCTCTCCCCAGCACTCTGTACTAATCCATTCTTATAATTTTGAAGACACTATACTGAATATATTACCTATTCACCAACTATGTAACTATACAAAACAATGTCTCCACTCTCTTTTACCCCTCAAGTTAATTCTATATCTCCTCTCCATGTATGAAAATCAGCCTTACCTTGGTTTTCACTACCCAGATTGTCAAACCTTCCCAGTTATGCCAAATATTACAGCCCACCCAATAGGAACTCTTATACCCAACTCTATATCTTTAACAATGCATCAACTTATCCAACCTAAATACATCAGCTCAAAGTCTAAACAGTACCAAAGACCTATATACAAATTCCTGAAGCTAATCATAAACCTTTGCAATAACCTCACCATGGACAGAGATATTCACCTGAACCCTGGCCCTTATATCTCAGATAGCATAACTTCTAACAGAAACAACCCTACCAAAAAACATTCACGATAAGGTCCCCCAACTCCCTCCTGGTTTGTCATCTAAACATTAGGAGCTTAAATAATAAGGTACATAACCTATATGCCCTCCTACACATTCAATCCCCTGATATTCTGTGCCTAACTGAAACCTGGCTAAAACCAGCAACCTCGGATAATGAAATCTTACTACCTGGGTACAATATACTTAGACATAACTGTATAACTAGGAAGGGAGGGGGTGTAGCTGTACTATTCAAATCCATGCTAAATGTTACCTTAGACTCCATTCAACCACCCCAGATCAATAAATCTGAAATACTTTCCACCAGGTTCCAAATCAATAAAAACAAATGCATAAATATTGTATGTTTGCACATTCCCCCAAGGAATAATACTAACACACTAGACAATACCCTCCACTGGTTAGCCAATAATTATCCGCAGGAAACCATAGCACACAGAGATGTTAATATTGACTGGAACACCTGCTCCTCACAATCTCCTACCACCCATGTAAACCTGTATGGGTTCACACAGGTCGTGTCTACCCCCACAAGATTAGGTGAACGTAATCAAAAGGAAAGTACACTAGACTGGATATTATTCAACAGTGACCCCCAAATGTACACATCAGGAACAATCCCTGATGACCTCAGTGATCATGTTCTCACCTTTATCTGTAAACACAAATATTATAACCCCCACCAGCCCACCTACAGAACTGTAAGAAATAATAGAAACTCTAACCTCAAAAAATTTCAGGATGAACTTAAATTATGCAACTGGTCCGTCCTAAAACAACTGCCATTAGACGAAGCGATTGCATACTTTAACAATAAATTCCTCTCCATCCTTGATTCTTATGCACCTGCTCTCTCCACTATAATTAACACTAAAGTTGCCCCATGGCTATCTAAAGAAACCAAATCAAAAATTATAATCAGGAATAAAACATGGGCTACCTGGCATGCCACAAAAACTCCTATAGATCAAATTAAATTTCGGCAATTAAGAAATGAGACTAAAAGATCCATCTTATTGGACAAAAAAAACTATTACGTTAATCTCCAGCAAGGCAACCAAAATACTCTTCAAAAATTCTGGGCAGGCATAAACAGACTTCTACACCCAGGACAAACTACTACTCCACCTCCCTCAGCCTCTACTGATAAACTACCAGAGGATGTTGCTAACACCTTTAATAGTTTCTTCACAGAAACTAGCCAAGCCCTAGCTAGCCAGCTACCCTTAAACTCCACTAACACTAAGGATACCAATCTCAGTACCCAGCCCTCCTTCACCAATCTGTCTCCACATCTTTCATTTGTAATCTGATCAAAAAACTAAAACCTGCCACCCTAGCCGCTGACCTTCTCCCCGCAGAATATTTACAAAAAACAGCAGATTCTATAGCATTCCCCATTAATCAATAATTAATCGATCCATATCTGAAGCCAAAGTCCCCTCCATCTGTAAAATATCTCATGTCATACCTCTCTATAAAGGTGGGAGCTCTACCGAATTATCTAACTATAGACCCATAGCCATTTTGTCACCACTGGCAAAAATCATGGAAAAGTGCATCCACAAACAACTTCTGTACTTCCTGAACCAGAACAAGCTACTGGCTAAATCTCAGCATGGCTTCAGACCACATCATAGTACCACCACAGCCCTCCTCACCTTCACTAATGATATAAACCATAACAGGAACAATAACAAACTATCCTCAGCCCTTTTTTTGGATCTCGCTAAAGCTTTTGATATGGTTAACCACCATCTACTTATTAACACCCTGACAAAAATGTCTCTAGGTCATCACTCCATCCAATGGTTCCAATCCTATCTCCACAATAGACAACAAGCCGTACTACGGCAGAATACTCTATCCAACCTCTTAACCAGCACCCTAAGTGTCCCCCAGAGGTCTATTCTAGGACCACTGCTGTTTTCCATATTTATTAATGATCTCCACTCTATCATCCCAAATGCTAACTGCATTCAGTATGCAGATGACTCCACGTTGATCTGCACTGGTACTACCCAGGCTGAGCTGCAGTTAAGTACTCAGTGTACCTTCAACTTAGTTGAAAATTGGCTTGCTGACCAATAACTTATTCAAAATCCCATTAAAACAAAGCTATTACTTTTCTCCCCCACCCAAAAATCCCCGGTGATATCTTTCTCAATTAAGTCTAGCAATGGCATCATAATCTCCCCAGATGAACATACAAAACTCCTTGGGGTAATTGTTGACAACAACCTCAACTTTGATGTTCACATTAATAAAACAATAAAATCCATTAATAAAAAAATGGGCTCACTATATAGAATAAAACCATTCCTAACCCCACCTGCTAGGACTGCCATCACCCTCTCCCATTTGCTCTCCACCCTCTTCTATGCTTCCCTTATACTTGCCAACCTAAATAAAACTGAACTCAGCAGACTATCTGCCTGTTACAATAGCATAGCTAGATTTGCCACTGGTCTGACCTACAGAACACATCACTGCATAAACTAAAAAAATCTAGATTGGCTAGAGCTAAGTAGGCAGATTCAGTATAACCAACTTATTGTGGCTCACAAAGTACTTAACCATCCTGAAAATACACCTGCTTTGAAAAACATCATCTGTGCCCACACCAACCTCAGACCATTTCGCTCATCCAATAGATTTGCAGTACAAATTACTAAATCCAACAACTCTGCTAGGGACTCCAACAAACACACATTTTTCCCTTTTTGAAAAAGAATTCAAATTTGTCCCTTCTAAAAAACAGGGGTAGCTCAGGTGCTTACTGAATTTAAACTTTACATAAGAAAATTGAACCTTCAGTTGTTTTTTAAAGATACCATGAATGCACAACCTACCATTAGGAATAGATTTAAGAAAAAAAAAGCCTTTTTAACCCTCCTTTGAACCCAGTTCTGGCCCATTACAACAAGGTATGTACTAGGGAAATTTTTCAAGAATATCACGCTTTTAAGGATAATTATTACAACTTAACTAGAGAAGAAATTATTCTTTTAAATTCACTGAGTCTAAAACCTTGCGGGTTATGAAACCGAACAAAGGGGGTGGGATTGTGTTGGTAGAGAGTATGGGTTATGTAAATAACATCACCAGTTTGTTACAAGATACAGATAAATATCTGGTAGCATCTATCAATGAAGTGAATGTTTCACACAGGAGGTTGCAAATGTTCTTAGAAGACTGTTTAATGCAGGAAGTCATTAACGAGGAATGGTTTAATTTTTTACAAAATAAATACCCCTACATCCCAACAGTGTTCGGTATACCAAAGGTACATAAGGACATTCAATATCCCCCATATAGACTCATTGTAGCAGCACAGAATAGTTCTACAAATTCATTAGGGATCTTTATTGACAGGTTGTTAAAGGACACCCTGAATTATATAAATTATGTGTTAAATAACTCATGGGATTTTTTATCCAGGGTTAAACAAGAGTTCTTTAAGGACACAACAGGTTTTTCCACTATTGACGTACTGGATCTTTATGGGTCAATTCCACATGACATAGGAATGGACCTTTTTCATGAGGCCCTATTAGAATTTAGCAAGTTGAGTGTGAATATGATCAACTTTGTGATGGAAATTATGGAATGGGTCTTAAAAAACAACTATTTTGTTTTTGAGGAAGAATACTACAAGCAATTAAGGGGAGTAGCTATGGGGTCTAGCTGCGCCCTGATTTTTGCTAATTTAGTTATAACCATGTGGGAGAGGAAGTGCATCTTCGGAACAAAATTTTCCGAACACTGGATATTATATTTACATTATTTGGATGATGTGTTTATTTTATGGAAGGGGGACTTAAAGGTGGTGGATGAGTTTTTTTTACTTACATTAATAATGTTTGTGTTTTTTTTTTAATTTACACACACCTACAACCCTTACAGGATTGACTATCTAGATGTAAGTTTGATTAAGGATATGGAACTGGAAGTTTTTGAGTTCAGGGTTTACCGCAAACCCACATACTCTAACAGTTTAAGGTTTGAAAGCCAGCACTCCCTACACATTAAATGGAATTTGGTACATGGCCAGATGATTAGAGGTGCGAGAATATGTTCTACATTGGCAGGGTTTAAACAAGAACTACAGCAGTAGTCTCAAATGTTTGTGGTTAGGGGGTACCCTAAAGATTGGATACTTAGCCTTGAACAAGAGGTGTTGGCAGGCTGGGGCACAAGATATACCCCGCTGTTGGGTCAAGGACAACTGATTGGCAACTGTGGTAATGAGACTAAGAATGACAATTACACACACTCCGTGGTTATTAAGTTTAGTTCCTCTGGTAGAAGGGTTCAAGATATTTTGCTCAAAAACTGGGTGATTTTAGAAGGGATTGAAGAAGGCCATAATACTTTGGGTAAAGGTCCACTTTTTACCAACAGAGTGGGTAAAAGTATGAAATATTTATTTGAGCACCCTACATTACACACGTGTTCCAAGACGAACTTCCAAATGTGGTAGATGTAATCAATGTCCATTTATTTTGGAAGTTAGTGAATTGATGCTGGGAGACCCACTACAGAGTGTGAGGTTGGCAGGGAGCAATTGTCACACGAAAAGAGTAGTATACATTAGTATATGTCAAGGGTGCAATAATTTTTATGTAGGGAAGACAGAGAGATCCCTTAGGACAAGAATCTATGAACACCTTTACGCCACTGAAACACAAAACAGGAACAACGCTCTTTACAAACATTCACAAGTTTGCTCCAATTATTGTGGTCTTAAGTTTGGCATTTTGGAAATTGTAAGGTTGATCACGAGAGGAGAAGACTAGGGGAATGAGACAGAGTCCAGGGAATTACATTGGCAATTAACTTTGCAAGCCAATGAACCCCCAAGGTATTAATGAATACCTGACTTGTTGCCCATTTTAAAGCAAAGGGTTAGAAAGTTATGATTTAGTCTCAAAATTGCATTGTTTTTAAATTGCCTTTTTAAACATATTGTTTTTAAATATATTGTTTTTATTTATATTTGTTGGTATAATTACTGTTAATAACATGCATAAGTGCAATTTACAGTTTGGAGCATATCTGTGCCTTTAAAAAGTATATTGAGGCAATTACTAATTCAGGCTATATATCAGCTGATTACATTGCTAATTTATAGGTTTATAGGTTCATAGGTTTATACTAGGCTATCTGCCCTAAGGCATTTATAAGCCTAGCCCAAATTTTTGTGGCTTACGCCACCCCTTATATGAAAAAATACTGTGCCCATTAGTTTGTTGTGCCTCTTTCCAGCAGTGACACAGAGATGATTCCCGGGGTAAACCTACGATCTCCCATCCACAGGTCAAGATTTCTCTTGAACAGAGCCAGCGAGGTGCTCACATGGACCGGGATTTTATTCCACAGCATAGGGAGTCTCTGAGTGATAAATCTATCCCTCCAGCACGTCCTATTTATATCCGTGCTAAGGTTTAAGTCACTTGCTCTAGTGGTTTTGGTGGAGCATGTCCATTAATTCTGGGTTGGACATGGCCTTGTATGTCAGGCACATGTCACCTCTGAGCAGACGGTATGCGACTGAATAGAGCTGGAGTTTCTTCAATCTGGCAGCATATGACAGATTTTGGAGTCCCTTTATCCTTTTGGTGAGGAACTTTTGGGGTCTCTCCAATTGCTGCAGATGTCGGGTGAGATACATCCCGAATGGGGCATTGTACTCGATCATTGGTCTGATAAGTGAAGAGTACAGGGGAACAATGACCTCACTAGATCTGGATGTGAATCCCTTCATGATCAGGTGGGCAATGTAGAAGGTCTTTCTAACCACTTTAGCAACGTGAGTGTCAAACGAAAGGCCACTGTCAACCTGGGTCCCCAGGTCCCTGATAACCCCTTCTGTGCTTAGTGGATTGCCACCTATATGGTAGCCTGGGGTTACCTTGTTTTTCCCGAAGGGTATGACTATACATTTTTTGGCGTTTAACTTCAGGCCATGGCTCTGGCACCAGCTATCTGTTTCCATGAGTCCCTTCTGAAGGATATCCGTGTCCGATGCACTTTCCACTATGGCGCCCAGTTTGCAGTCGTCTACAAACTTTGTCAGCCAAAGTCCTCCCATGTTGGCCTGTACTTCTGAGAAGTAGATGCCGAACAATAGGGGGCCAAGGACCGAGCCCTGTGGGACACCACTTGTGACTGGCTTGGAGTCTGACACAGAGCCAGCAACTCTAACCCTGTGGGTTCTGTCCTTAAGCCAGTTTGCAACCCATCTTGTGACATATGGGTTTACATTTAAGCTGGTAAGTTTTTCTACAATACCCGAGTGGGGTATTGTGTCGAAAGCCTTTGCAAGGTCAAGGTAGGCTGTATGGACTGCCTTTCCCTCATCAATGGCCTTGGTGACTGTTTCGAAGAAGTCGACCAAGTTCAAAAGGCATGATCTGCCCTTGACGAAGCCAAACTGGGTCGGGTCCAATGTCTGCAAGTCCCCTATATCTTTGTTTATGAGCTCCATTATGATCCTCTCCATAGCTTTGCAGACTAGACTTGTTAAGCTTATGGGGCGGTAATTACCAGGGTCTGTAGACGCACCGCCTTTGTGGAGTGGGACCACAGTTGCCGTACGCCACTCCTTGGGCACGTATCCTGTGGTAAGGCTGAGATTAAACAGCTGCCTTATGTGCGGGTTTAATTCCTCATTTAGCTCATGTAGCACACAGCCGGGGACACCATCCGGTCCCATTGATGCTGTGTTTTTAGCTTTAGAGAGAGCAGCTTTCACCTGCGCATTTGAGATGTCTGGGAGGCTACACTCCGCTGGGATAGTTATCTCTCCTTTAGGGGGGGAGAGGGGGTTGAAGTTTGCACTGAACCTGTCTGCCAGTATGTTGGCAATGTCTGTGGGTTCAGTGATTTTTGTATCATTTTGGACTAATTCTGAGCATATCTGGGAGTTTCCACCCAGGTTCCTAACATAGCTGAAAAAGGCCTTATGATTGTCCTTTGAATCCATGGCAATGTTTCTCTCAAAATCGGCCTTAGTTGATTTTATGAGTGCTCGCATTTTTTTACTAATAATGATCGGGGGGTGACTTCCCTTTTATGGATTAACTTATAGTTTGAAAAAGTCTGTCAGGAGAACAGACGAAAGCGCTTACTACAATCTTTTGTGTTTGCATTACTTATACTTCGTTTTACACCTTGGTATTACACTGTGGACACCCTGTGCTGAATAAATCATTTTGTTTGGAATACTTCAGTTGTGTGGATAGTCTGAGTCGAATTTGGATTGTTTTTTCTTTTCAGGGACTCCATGTTTGCCAATTCTATAGGCAAAACTTGGAACTCGTTACCTGCTGACATTACAATATACACTACCCTATCTCAGCTCAAGCAGTACTTCAAGACACAATGGATATGCTCTTGCGTTAAGCCTGATTAAATATTTGGTAACACTGGGGTACCAGTAGTATATTGCTAATGTATATCTACTAAATTGTAATTTAGTTAACCAGATGAAATGTATGTTAGATTAAATAACCTACACTATGAGTGGCTAATAGACTGTGTTTAAATTGCTTGGAATTGTTCTTTAGTGTGTACTATATCAATTTTTGCCTGTATAACTTCTTTGGAGCTTTTCAACCCAGGCCTTCGATGAAAATGGACATATATCCAGTATGCCATGGTGGTACAGTGGTAGCGTTAAAAACCAAGCAACGAAAAAAGGCAACTGATAACCAATAATCCACCAAGTGAAGAAAACAGGTCCGATTAAAATAACCAAGGTCTTTATTACTCCACACACTGGACACACGCTAAAGCACCACAGATGAATCTTCCAATGGATTAGGGCACCTTCCACCTGATTAAATCTTTAGTCAGCTCAAGCTGAACTGAGGGAAGTATTTGGGTGCCAAATTCCTCAGAAAGCAAAACCTTCCACATTTATTGGTGAGAGAACCCGTGCAAACATTAGAAAGACATATAAAATGTGGATTTGGATTTATCTTTGATTTTCTGTGGTGCTTTAGCATGTGTCCAGTGTGTGGAGTAATAAAGACCTTGGTTATTTTAATCGGACCTGTTTTCTTCACTTGGTGGATTAACAGTGGTAGCGTTGTTACCTCACAGCAAGAGGTTCTCCCGTTCGATTCTCGGCTTGGCTTAAGAGTGTCAGCATGTCCTCCCCACGGTTGGGTAGTGTTCGAAAGACATGCGTGCGTAAATGGGCATGCCTTAGTTGAAGGTTGGGCATCGAGCTGGCACCTCGGCATTTCGTAAAAAAAAAAAAAATCTACTGCGAATCATTAATGGACTGGAGTTCTGCTGTGGCGACCCCTTACCGGGAAAAAGCTGAAAGACAAACAACAACATCCAGTTGGACTATCCCAGTCAATAAATGTAAAATAAATAATTAAATAAAATAAACATACACTTGAAGAAAGTTATCACAAAACTCCTGCCATACATTTCCAATCTTTCAACTAAGTAAGTTTAAACAAGTCTTAGCATGAAACTAACTCTACAGCTGGGCACTAAACAAAATCTCCAAATTCATGGTGTAGGAAACTAGAAAGGAACAGAGCATGGACACCCTGTCCGTACCTTTTCAACAAATGTCTTCATATAACATTCCTAGAACACTTCACTTTTCCTGAGGGGGAAAATTCCGAAACGTTACCACTCAGTGTATACAAAGTGATGGGTGGTAACTGTTTTAGAATTTAGGAATTCAAAGACAGACAACAGTGTTTTTACCCAAAGATTTATTATATCATAGTGGAATGTCTCTTCAGCCATGCTATATTCTGTTGAGGCATTCCAGGGGAGAGGTATATGTTAATTAGCCAGATGTTCTTCCCCCAGAATTGGATGTGGTAAGGCAGTTCATTCAGCTGATTGGTATTCTGACTCACTCAGATGAATGAATTAGCACACATTCACCCATGTGGTAGAGGGAAATGTTGGGGCCATAGTGATATGTTAGTGTTAGGGTGTGTGTGTGTGTGTGTGTGTGTGTGTGTGTGTGTGTGTGTGTGTGTGTGTGTGTGTGTGTGTGCATGAATGTATGTGAGCTGCTGATGGGAAGTAACAGTAAGACGGTTAGTAAGGGGGTAGATAAGTGTGTGTGTGTGTGTGTGTGTGTGTGTGTGTGTGTGTGTGTGTGTGTGTGTGTGTGTGTGTGTGTGTGTGTGTGTGTGTGTGTGTGTGTGTGTGTGTGTGTGTGTGTGTGTGTGTGTGTGTGTGTGTGAGAGAGTGAATGAGACTGGGTGCATGTGCTTATATAATGTGGCCTCCACCACTTGCAGTAAGTAGTAACAATTCCGAGATCTTTCGTCATTGCGTCTTATGTGCTTCTGGATATGAAAATACTGCATCATGTAAACAGTGACTTTTTACTGCATCACATAATGTGAATGGCAATGTTCTTTCTAAATCTCTGGGCTCATCTTTATCTCTTCTTATCTTTAACATTTTACAGTACATAATTCAGCATCCATTATGCCAACATCTTTAACATCCATTCATGTTGTTGTCTTTCGGCTTTTCCCGGTTAGGGGTCACCACAGCAGAACTCCAGTCCGCTAATGATTGGCAGTAGATTTTCACGAACGCCGAGGTGCCAGCTGAATGTTCAACCTTCAAAGAAGGCATGACCATTTACGCATATCTTTCTAATGTCCACCCAACCATGGGGAGGACATGCAGTCTCACCACAGAAGGCACTCCCTGCATTCCAGCCAAGAATCGGACAGGAGAACCTCTTGCTGTGAGGCAACAACGCTACAGCTGCACCACCACAGAAGTTAACATCCACTCATGTAATGAGAGAAAAATCACCTTCACTGCTTTTATTGTCAACATCAGACAGTGTTTCATCTGTATAGCTAACTGCTGCTACAGCAAGATTATCACCTCATAACTATTTTGTTTTCTTTTTGAATATATTACAACAGAAAGGTAGGTCTTTAATCTCTTCTAGTTCTTTGGTCTTCCATTTCTAGACTGTTGTTACCGGAATTGAAATAACAGCAGTTTATTTAATTACTCCATGTCTATTTTATCTCAAAAGTTTAGCTTCTGGTTTTAGTTACTGTAATTACTTTTCAGAGGAAAATAGTTACTAATGGGTGCTCCACCTACCTGCTCCAAAAAAAGAAATACGGACTGTTTCTCACCAGCAATGCAAAACCAAAATGCCTTCTTGTCAATGTTATTATGATATGGCCTACATTTCTTTGTTTAAATTGATTTAATCAGAAGCAAAAAAACAGCACTGAGTTTGAATGGCTTTATGAGCATAGTTATTGGCATAAACTACCTGCCAGATTTTTTTGTTCATTAGCTTTCCCCTTTACTAATATTTGCACATTTTTAAAGTGAATATCTCATTAACATAACTTTATTTTAGCAGCCAAGTAGAAGATGGTCTAAAACTTTAACTGCATCCAACTCTGAAATAGAAATAATGTTGAGGTGCCAAAGGTCATTTCAGTGAAAGGAAACAAACTGAAAACTGTTCACCTAAACTATATTCGGTGAGCATAACAATAATTGTTTTTACAGGGCCTGCACCTCCCATTATGTGTGTGTGTGGGGGGGAGGGGCTCCCTATCACACAACCTCTGACTTATATATATATATATATATATATATATATCAACTCCAAGGTCGCACAACAGTGGAGGAAAAGGCAAACTCCACTCTTGGCAAGTAGTTTTGGTGAACAGTAGTCTCTTTTTTATGCATTTCCCGACACTACCTTTGTCAAGGTCATTCTCTCTTAAAAATGCCCCCTCTAGGACTGTTAAGCAATAACATTTTGCTTTAGAGATATTCTGCCTTTCGTGACTACTTTATTGCTACCTTCTAGTGAAAGTGTTTTTCAAAGCTAAAGGAGTCCTGATGTTAAGACATGTTGTGAGAATTTAATCATTTTTTCTCAGGAGATAAAAACAGAGGTGTTTTGTACACTTCAGGTGTATGTTGTGGTGGTACTTATATTTTTGTGGTATTAAGCAAACACAGTGAGTTTGCTGTTCCTGAGTAAGTTCCATATTCCCATCCACCATTTTTTTATTTAGATAGGCATTTATAGATGAATAGATAGATGGATGGATAGATAAATAGATACCGATCCATTGTCTGTTGTTTGACAAAAAGATTTAGCAGTAGCTGCCAACAATGCTAGTGATGTATTATATTAAAAGATATGGAGAAAAACTACCAACTGTCCAGTGTTTTCTACTAATGCCAGCATTGTTTTGCTATGACATTTGACATGCCTTTGAAACAAAAGAATATACATTTAGGAATGGATATATGTAGTCATTAAAACCTTTTTGCCTTTATAGTTTCAGCATGCAGACTGGCATTATCATAATGTGAGACGTACTTCACCTACAGTAATTCCCACCACTTGACCACTCTATTGAATCTCAGGCCTACTGTAGCCTGACATTCAAGCATCCCCACAACATAACTGTCAGTTACTGCTACAAATGAAGCATCTGAAAAGTGCCATAAAACAATCCAAATGCAAGAGGGGATGAGTCACAGTTACACTGAGTATATATGCACCTACCCACTCAAACGCACCCACACACACACACACTCACACTCATGCTCACAGTGTTTCTGCCAGAATAATTTATATATCACTCCATTCTAGACTAGTGTCAATAAAAAAAAGAAATGGTTTCACACATACTCTGTTATAATAGTCATGGTGATTTGTCTAAACAAAGATTTTGTTTAAAAGAAGCTGTAATGCCACTTTCCCTTGCTGAGCTTCTAAGTACATCATATGCTAGTAAATGTGAACATTTAAAAAACACCACCCCTGCAGTACAATACCCAGACATTTTCTAATACCAGCCTACCCAATCATCTGCTTAAATGCATTATAAAGCATGACCTCCACTCAGAGATGAGACAAAGTGATTATTACTAGCAGGCAATTACTTGCACATGATGATAGCAAAATTATGATGCAAAATAAAATGTTGCCAATTAAATTCAAATTCTAAAACTTGCACTTCAGTGAGCACTGCAGCAGGCAAACATGCTAAATGCCAATTTCCTTTTACGGTATTTTAAGCTGGAAATGCTTTTTACTTTTGAAGCCTGTTTTACTAACCAATTTATCACAGAAGCCCTTGATAAATTACTGCTCAAGTTCTTCATTTACAAAATATTTCACAATTTGATTTTACCATGGAATGTTTGCGATGGGTAACTTTTGCAGGAAAGCAGACTTATTTCTCTGATGGAGATGATCTTCTGTAAGTTCCTGTGTACAACAGTCAGCAGGAACAAACTTAAGGATAGTCTGCCTGCTTTACAACAAAAGAAAACATATGCATTTATGGATAAATATTAGGCTATTACAAGCCTGGCCAATAGATATTGAATATATTACAACAAAAAGGTAGGTCTTTAATCTGTTCTAGTTCTTTGGTCTTCCATTTCTAGACTGTTGTTACCGGAATCAAAAGGGAAAGAGGTCAAAACCAAACTCTGCACTTTGCATCTGTGAGGGAAAGAACTTGACTGTTAACCAGTTCTCCCCTTTAGACATCGCATTCTTTCTGCAAGGGAATAACTCCGAGGTGGTAAATTACTGGATCACCACCAGGTGCAGTAATGTGATACATAGTTTAGTTATCAAGAAAAGTATTGGAAAGCAGTAAACCACTATGAGTAAAAATGTAATCCATATTTCATTTACTAAGCAGATATATCTGCAAATCATAAAGTTTTTTTTTTTTTTCCATTATGCACTTCCTCTGGCTGTGGTAAAACAACACTCTAGTAGATTAATTGCCCAATCAGCTCAGATTTTTCCTGTTTTGTAGGGCATATCTTCGAAGTGCAGGCAGATTATTATTATAAATGTTCATCATTCCAAAAAATGTTATCTCTTGGACCCACTCACAGCCTTTATAGGAATTTTTTGTTTTGGGCACTATAGATGACTTGGTAGTATAAAACATAGTTTAACAACTAGAAATGGGTTTTACTCCATCATTCTACATTTGCACATATTGTGACACCAAGAAAAGTAATGCTAGAAGAAAAATATTCTGGATTCATTGTTATACTCATGTAAAAACAAAGAACCAGAAATTATAATTTTGCCACTTGTCCTGGTTCCTGCCGGAAAACAGCACACATACATCTACCCTAGCAAAAGAAAAGGCATGTTTTCTTGCCCTACAGTGAAGTCAATATGTGAGTGACATTATCAAATGGACTTTTTTTACACTGTATGCCAGTCCACTCCCCCCCGCCAACAGACATCCCTGAATAAGCTTGCTCTTTGCATGCATGCTTCAGTCCTATCTCCTCTGACAAACATCCCTAAATATGTTTGCTGACTGCATGCATGCAATGTATTATACAGCAGTGAGACTCAGTCCTCTCTCCCTCCCCAACAAACATCCCTGAATAGGCATGCTCTCTGCATGCATGCAGTGCATTATACAGTAGTGAGACTCAGGGCTCTCCCTCCCCTGACAGACATCTCTGAATATGCTTGCTATATAGCAGTTAGACTCAGGCCTCTCTCCCCCTGACAGATATCCCTGAATATGCTTGCTCTCTGCATGCATGCAATGCACTATACAACAGTGAGACTCAGAATCCAGCCACCTTGTACAGAAACCAAAGTACCCATCTCTGTCCCCCACTACAACTTAATCCTCCCTTCTAATTCCTCACATCTAGCAAGGCTACTTATATACTCCATATATCTCTTATCCCAGCTACCTTACTATAGCACTTAAACTCTGTTGCATTAGCACATTAAAATCAACTTCCTCTTGCAAACCACTCCTAATTACCTGCTATAGCCTTCCCATGTATTTGACAATCCATCACCACAGCTAGCCTAGTGCTTTGATATTATTCTATTCTATTATTCTATTCTACTATTACGGCCCTCTTCAAACCTGGCAGAAAAGATAACCGCTGTCCTGACCCTTCTACTCCTGAGCATACCATAGCCACCAACTTTGATTACTTTTTTATTGACTCTATAACCATTTATTACAATTTTTTATTGTGTAATTTTTTGTGTACATTCTATGTATTTGCATATGTAAATCTGTGTACATTTTATGTATTTGCATATGTAAATTGGTGTAACAGGTTTTTAAGCATTGTAAACAATTCAAACAATATATATTTTTTTTATATATTTTTATATATATTGATACACATGCTTACTTTTGTATTTATTAATTCAACATTATATCTTGGTATAACTTGTTATATATATGTATATACACATTATTGTTTATATAATTACATTTTTTAGGAATTTTTAAGGAATTTCAACATTCATAAGTGTTTACAGAAAGGTTTTAATGTTTTAAGGTTGTGTGACAGATCTAATTATTAAGTGAAGACTCTATGTATTTATTTATTCATTTATTTATTTATTTATCTAACTAATTAATCTATTCCTTTCCACAATCAGTTATGTTGATTAGAGCAATTAGTTAACTGGTAACTATTTAAACTGCAGCACAGTAGAACAGTTTTGTACTCTGAAGATGCCCTTTAAACAGACGAATGAAAGCGCTTAGTACACTAATATATTTTTATGTCTTTTTATGTACTTTGTTTCGTTGGATTGTCGTGTTACAAGTGAATAAAGTGGACTTTCAAACTTCGGGGAGCCTGTTCCAAATTTTTATTGGTTCTTGGGTACTTGCAAGTTACAATTCAAGTGTAACCTAGACAATTGGATGGGGAACAGGAAATTCATCTCTGCTTTACCACCTATGTATCTGATGGACACAGGCAGGCTGTAAATTGTTCAACTCCCAGGTCCCTTGCTTGTAAATATTTTATCTCCCAAGCCCTTGCTGACACTTATCAAGGGTACCAGGACTTGCCAGAGATTTTGGATGCATGGTTAGGCTTAAAAAGGCCCTTGTGGTCATTAGGCTAGTACACATCTATGAAACTATGAACTAAATGCTAACCTACAATATTTTTATGTATTTTTATTCGTTAATGGTAAAAGTGCTTTTGGACACATCTTTTCACAGAAACCTGGGATGAAAACTTTCTACAACAGATATTTGTACAAATCAATGTGAATGTGACTAAAACTATTAAAATATCAAAAGGACCAAGAATAATAAATCGAACTAGCAATATGCGCAACATAAAGTAATAAAATAAAATAAAACAGAAAGAGAGAAAATGCTGAAATTATGATTAGAATGTACAAAAAATATGCTCTTTAGACTGGATCACAGTTTTCTCTTCTTTCACCCTTACCCTAAACATAGAAGAAACTTAAACATTCATGAAAGATAAGAACTAGCCAGTTCACCCACTTTACCTGTGCTCCAGTCTACTGGATAATCTGCAGACTAGTATTAGCACTCAAAAGGAAATGTATTATGTCAATCACAGACAGCATGATTGAATTAGTTTGCCAATTTGTGTCCTTAGCCTTTTCTGGGAGACTGCTGTTTGTACAGATTGCTCATGAAAAATGTTTTTTCCTTTTTCCTTGTGAAAACTGCCTTGTGTCTTTCCTCTCCCCAATGCATACAGACAGTCAAAATTTGTTTTCAACTGGTTCTCTTCATTGACTGTATAAGATATCACGTATGGAAGTATTGGGGTTTCTCTTGCTCTAATTCTACTCCAGGTGGTTGACATGGGCAACTTTATCACCATGGGGAGGGGGCATCTTACACTATTACCACTATATATACCTGTTCCCACTCAAACATTCCCAGGAGAATGACCACCACCTGCTCGGGATTCCAAAGATACAATTTCCCTGGTCCTAGTGTAATTGCGATTGTACAAGCATCCACTTTCACATAAGCAGTCGACTGACAGTGATCATCATCTTACTCCCAATAGGATGAGCAAAGTGATGTAGGTCACTCACTTACTCCCACCCAACCCTGTCTGGCTGTTCCCATACATAAGCCAGTAATTCATCTCGAGTCATGTAGGTCACAGTCTTCGCTTTATCTCACTATGCAACACATAAGGACTCTTTAGAATCTACCATCTTCCCTTAAACAATGAATTAATTTTAACATGCATGTCTTCTTACAAAATATGCCCCACTTTTGGACTCTGATAGTGTCTCTAAAGAAGGGTTACAATTATGAAGTTATTACATAGTTAACCATTTCTACTGACCATAGCATGAGATACAAATGCACATATAAACCTCCTTGCACATTTATGACACAGAACATGATAACTGAAAAAAAATGTTGCAGAATCTTTAATTCTGCATCTGACCCTGATATCATGAAACAACTTCAGAAGTATTGCATAGGTTCCCCTTATGAACACAATATGCTAAAAGGAGAAGACCACTGATTCATCTAGGCCTCATGATTAGTGCAAGTAGAGTGTATGAACCGCTTCTCCCTTTTCTTGCCCCATTCTGTTTTAAATCTGTCCAAAGCATCCCTCAACACATTTTTTCAGCTACATTCAATAACTTCTGGAAAATCATTCCGGAAACCTATCACTTTCTCAGGAAACATTATTTTCTTAAACATCTGTACCATCTAGGTTCCATGTGTCACCCATCCTGTCTTTAATCCTCTGATCTCTCCACCACGCCTTCAGGTTACTGCCTATCCCGCACCCCAACAATGAGACCCGGCCATATTGACTTTCTGTTTGCAGCTTTTCTTTGGTGTACAAATGCCAAACAATCATAGTCATTGCTCATAATTTATCTCTTTCTCTGCATGTCGGTCACTCTTTAGTGTACACATGCCAAACAATCATAGTCATTGCTCATAATTTAGCTCTTTCTCTGCATGTTGGTCACTCTTTGATGTACACATGCCAAACAATCATAGTCATTGCTCATAATTTAGCTCTTTCTCTGCATGTTGGTCACTCTTTGGTGTACACATGCCAAACATTCATAGTCATTGCTCATAATTTAGCTCTTTCTCTGCATGTCGGTCACTCTTTGGTGTACACATGCCAAACAATCATAGTCATTGCTCATAATTTATCTCTTTCTCTGCATGTCGGTCACTCTTTGGTGTACACATGCCAAACAATCAAAGTCATTGCTTATAATTTAGCTATTTCTCTGCATGTTGGTCACTGTTTGGTGTACACATGCCAAACAATCATAGTCATTGCTCATAATTTATCTCTTTCTCTGCATGTCGGTCACTCTTTGGTGTACACATGCCAAACAATAAAAGTCATTGCTTATAATTTAGCTGTTTCTCTGCATGTTGGTCACTGTTTGGTGTACACATGCCAAACAATCATAGTCATTGCTCATAATTTAGCTCTTTCAATGCATGTTGGTCACTTTTTGGTGTACACATGCCAAACAATCATAGTCACTGCACATAATTTAGCTCTTTCTCTGCGTATTGGTCACTCTTTGATGTACACATGCCAAACAATCATAGTCATTGCTCATAGTTTAGCTCTTTCTCTGCATGTTGGTCACTCTTTGGTGTACGCATGCTAAGCAATCATAGTCAGTGCTCATAATTTAGCTCTTTCTCTGCATGTTGGTCACTCTTTGGTGTACACATGCCAAACAATCATAGTCATTGCTCATAATTTAGCTCTTTCTCTGCATGTTGGTCACTTTTTGGTGTACAAATGCCAAACAATCATAGTCATTGCTCATAATTTAGCTTTTTCTCTGCATGTTGGTCACTCTTTGGTGTACACATGCTAAACAGTCATAGTAATTTCTCATAATTTAGCTATTTCTCTGCATGTCAGTCACTCTTTGGTGTACACATGCCAAATAATCATAGTCATTGCTCATAATTTAGCTCTTTCTCTGCATGTTGGTCACTTTTTGGTGTACAAATGCCAAACAATCATAGTCATTGCTCATAATTTAGCTCTTTCTCTGCATGTTGGTCGCTCTTTGGTGTACGCATGCCAAACAATCGTAGTCATTACTCATAATTTACCTTGTTCTCTGCATGTTGGTCACTCTTTGGTACACATGCCAAACAATCATAGTCATTGCTCATAATTTTGCTCTTTCTCTGCATGTTGGTCGCTCTTTGGTGTACACATGCCAAACAATCATAGTCATTGCTCATAGTTTAGCTCTTTTTCTGCATGCTGGTACAATCATAGTCATTGCTCATAACTTAGCTCTTTCTCTGCATGTTGGTCACTCTTTGGTGTAAACATGCCAAACAATCATAGTCATTGCTCATAATTTAGTTTTTTCTCTGCATGTCGGTCACTCTTTGGTGTACACATGCCAAACAATCATAGTCATTGCTCATAATTTAGCTCTTTCTCTGCATGTTAGTACAATCATAGTCATTGCGCATAATTTAGCTCTTTCTCTGCACGTTGGTCACTCTTTGGTGTAAACTTGCCAAACAATCATAGGCATTGCTCATAATTTAGCTCTTTCTCTGCATGTTGGCCACTCTTGTTTGTGCTGCTCTCCTTTTATTGCTCTGTCTTTAGTAGTACTTTGTGCAAAGGCCAAGCTATGCTCAGTATCTCAGAATCTCATGGCTATGCTCAGTATCTCAGAATCTCATAGCTATGCTCACATCATCTTGCTAGCTTTAACCAAATCCTTTTCATACTGTTATCCTTGATTCACATTAGGAATGATTAACCATCCACACATGACTGCCATCCTCAGTCAATACCCTCACAACTATCACTTTCTACTTTCAGTCAACTTAGTATTTTTACATGCATTCACCTCACAGTTATGTCTCCTCCTTTTCTACCCAAACATATATGTCTGTCTACTATCTATCTATCTATCTATCTATCTATCTATCTATCTATCTATCTATCTATCTATCTATCTATCTATCTATCTATCTATCTATCTATCTATCTATCTATCTATCTGTCAATCTATCTATCTATCTATATGTCTATCTATCTATCTGTCTATATGTCTATCTATCTATCTATCTATCTATCTATCTATCTATCTATCTATCTATCTATCTATATGTCTGTCTGTCAATCTATCTATCTATCTATATGTCTGTCTATCTATCTATCCATCTATCTATCTGTCTATCTATCTGTCTATCTATCTATATGTCTGTCTATCTATCTATCTATCTATCTATCTATCTATCTATCTATCTATCTATCTATCTATCTATCTATCTATCTATCTATCTATCTAGCTATCCATCTAGCTATCCATCTATATGTCTGTCTGTGTATCTATCTGTCTATCTATCTATATCTAATTATTGGTCTATCTATATATGATAACATGTAGTAAAATGTATGAGGTGGACACTTTTTTTTTATTTACCATCCTGAGATCATAATAAAGTATTTATAATCACTTTACCCACATCTGAATCAATCATTCATCGTCATTCTACATATTTTACAAATGTAAGACACTCTACCCAGTTAACTAAACAAAAATGGTACATAACTGTCTTGTCATACTGACATTTTACTTTCTTCCTCCGATGTCTTGCCCCGGGATACTGGGCTCCAGAATATATCTGCAAATGTTACTTTCCCTGTTCTTTACCTGTCCTGGAATTTATTTTCTCCAGGACAGTGAGATTGTGACATTTTCATAAGCATTTTTCTCTTTTTCTGTCAAAGTTTTCAGTATTACGTATGCTTTCCTCATTTTAATTATAACCCTCTTACCGTTTCCTTTTCTATCTAATCTTCTTTCTTTTCCTGATGTAATAATCACACACAGCTGTCTTTCTTCTGTCATGGACTGACACCCTTCATATAAAGCTTCTCATTGTGCTTTCTACATCAGTAAGGTTTAGTAACTGTATACTTATTTCAGTCTATCCTAATTAATAAATTGTTACATCAAAAGTGGGCAACTTTCCTTGAAGTTGTGCAACTTTTGGAAAGTGTTACAATAAGTGTGCAGGGAGAATGGAAGTGGGAGCATGACCTGTTATTGCAAATATTTCTTGTCAAGTTTTGATAAAATGGTCTATTAAGACAAACTCAATAAAAAAAGAGAGAGATCTAAATAATCCAGTTCTCTATCATACCAAACCTGTCTTTCTGGTACTTCAAATTGCAAATGCAGGGACTGTGAACAATATATTCTCTGACCATGGTGCCATCAAAGTAAAAGAAAATTTGCAGTGACAAAATGATTCCTTCTGCAGTAACTGGGGAATGAATGACATCCTTGGTGCTGTTCTGTTGCTAGTCCTTGTTGGCATCCTTTTTTGCTATTAATAAAGATTAGTATTCAGGCAGTTATGCTAATGGATCGACTTGCCCAGAGTGCTTCAACTTCTGCATTTTAAGAGATGCCAGCTGTGGTAGATTGTACCTTTTTAACACAAAGCCCTTCAAGAGTAATAAGCAGAAAAAAAACTCTCAACACTGTTTCTGTGAAATCATCTTCATGTCAAAAGGTGTGCAATATGGGAGGAAGGAGTTTGGAGTCTATTCTGTGAAAATATAAGCCTTATATCTCTTTTCCACTTAAGCACTTAACATTTTCTTTCTCAGACCAACTATCTCATGCCACATTTTAAATTAAACTCAGCAGCACCAAAGGTTTGAAGCTTGAATATTTGAATGTAAACTGCAGTATAATAACTCCTACCCTACTGACTGAGTTTAATTGAGACTGTGACCTGCAAATATGTTTTCATACAAGATTCATTTAGTATTCCTTGAAAGAAACAAGCTCGCTCACTGCATGCTATAAAGGAGCCCATTACTCCAGCAATCATGCAGCAGCTTACACCCAGTCGGTGGGGGGGTGGGATGATCAAGCTGCTTGGCTTCAGTGTATTCTTGGATTTAATTGTACAAACAATGCAATATTAACATGAAAGCAGTGCAGCCTATGGATACCCAAAAAGATGTTCAATGGGTCCTTTCCTATAATTTAATAAATTCAGCAGTGCTACTGCTGTGTTGTAACTGAAAATCCATAGAATGTGACCTAGATGAGTGCATCACACAGAAAGATATTGCCAGCTTAAGTTTCACAGTAATTTTATTCTATTTATTTATTTTTATTTTATATTTGTTGACCAGGATTGTCTGACTGAGCTGAAGAGCCCTTTTTCAGTGGAGGCCCGGAGGAGAAAAGCTCCAACATATTATACAATTTTCATTATAAATTGGCATTAAACAGCAATGTTACAGGATTATTACAAGGCATTAAGTAGCAATACAATGTTATACAGTGTCAATAATCAGGAGTATAGCATAACTATTTCAAGATGAATAAAAAGAAATATGTCATTAAGGTTAGTATAGTATTTGGGGTAAGTGGTTAAAAAAAACAGTTTTATCATGATGTAGTTGCATGAAGGCAAGACAGTTAAAATAGAATGTTTCTTTGAGGCAATTTGCTTAATAGATTTTAGAAGACAGTAGAAAGAGTAGTCAAGGAAGATTAGAGAGAGCTAGTGAGAAGAGTGAGTTAAGGGCAGAAAGTAGATTAAGGTATGAGAAGTAGGGGATGTTAAGGAGGGAGAGTCCAGTGGCAGGACCAGTGACTTTTAAAGTGCTCTTTGGTGGCTGCCTTAAATTGTTTATTGGTTCATAGGATGTGTAAGGGTCCTGATTTCTAGTGGGAGCCTATTCCAGGCAATAGTGGGGTGATAACTATACATGTTGCGTCCAAATTTAGACTTGGGTTTTAGATTTGTAGTAACTCACAATTTATCTTCCTAATTTATTTATTTATTGATTTATTTCAGTTTGATGGCTGAGGAAGTCCAATGGGCCAAGAAAAGCCCATTTTCAGTGGAGACCTGGGGAGAAAAGCTCCAATGACAAATAACAAACAAGTAAATTACAAATATATACAAAGCAGTGTGATTAGTTACATCAAGCTGAGAATACATTGTAATACATATGAGTCATAATACTTATAACACATGTAAGTAAATACAGACAATAGAACAGTGGTGGAAAGTTTTTGTAAGTACACAGTTATAGTACATATTATATGTAATAAAATCACAGTTTTAGATATAAAAGGAGAGCTAACAAGGTTAGCCACAGTGCAGCAGGAGACTGTCCTTTGTAGGTAGTGGAAAGTAGTAGTAGGCAATGTAGTGGTATAAGAATTGGGTGTGGCAGGGGGTGGGAATTAGAATAGTTAGGGGAGAGATTTATGTAGAAGAGTTGCATGGGCATGTCTATTTTGAAGCAAGATGTGAGAATAGGAGAGATTTAAAGCTGGTGTGGTTAGGGGTATTGTGCAGGGAGAGAGGTAGATAGTTCTATAGTTTAGATATGGAGCAAGATAGCAGGAGGTGGCCAGGGAGTCATGAGGGTTTGTAGATTTGTAGGAGGTTTTGGTTTTCTGATCTGAGCGAGTGGTTAGGAATGTAGAGGATTAGGTTGGCAGCAAGAGAAGGGCAATAGGAAGGTATGAAGATGAGCTTGTGGGCAGTGGTAAGTTTAAGAACGCTTAGGTAACTGGGTAGTTCGAGCCATTGCAGAGTATGGAGAGAGTGGCAGTGGTGGGATGAATTTATTATTGTCTTTTGAAAAGTGGGGTTGGGGTTAAGGTGTAGATCGTCCCACCTTTGCTCAATGCTGAAGTGCCTAAAGATCCACAGAGCAAACAAATCAAACAACTGGCTAAACCACCATAGAAAGCAATTTATTAATGAGCAAAATAAAACTTAAAACCTTCTTCAGATCCTAAAATAAAACATTACTATTTCCTTGATATTGTCACAAATGACCAACCAAAATTCTTCAAAGGGCCACTGCCTCCTTAAGATCCACCTTATCTGCTTCATGTCACTTCCTAATATCCAAACAATCATAATTCATCTCATCAGCTGCTGCCCTTTTAAAATCGACTTCAGCCGGAAAGCTGAAAGCACGTATCAATTCCTGTGGTTTGTTTTGTTTTACCCTCACTCAAATTATTTTTAAGTTTTATTTTATTTATTAATAAATTGGTTTTGGTGGTGGTTTAGCTGGTTGTTTGTTCTGTTTGCTTTGTGGTTCTTGATACCGGCATAACTTCAGCAACCAACAGGGATTATTGTTTTTCTTAAGGGCCTAAAAATGGTAGCTATGATGACACTATCTAGAATCTTCATAGCAAGAATATATTCTGTCAAGAATACATTCTAAAGGTATTGAAGAATACATGCTGGCAGGATTTGTATCAAGTCCCTCAAAAATGTAAACATTTGTGGGAATCATATGCTAGCACCTTCAGGCTAGTTACAATTTTTGTCTTTAAACTCATTAACTTTTTTATAATTTTGTAAGACATAGAATAACCAGCATTTCTGGGATTATGAGCTACAAAAATGATACAATAGTGTTCTAGAAGCCAGAAAAGATACCAAGACTTCATGACTTGTATTCATTGCTCCTAATACTGATACAGCCAATCATATCCAAGCAAAGATGGGAATAATCAGAAATGGGAACATGGTTCCAATTCTCTACTGTCCTTTGAACCTTTTTAAAATATATATCACAGTACCTAGTGAGCATACACAGAGGCAAACACTTTGTTCAAAGTCAACAAGTACCCCAGCAATGAAGCCAATGAACTAGCTAGAAAATTATGAGACAGTACAGTGGTGTTGCTATACATCTAGAAAACCATATTCCTTTTTTCAGATAATATATGGCCCTTAACTGGTCTGTAAACTGTAATGGAGATAGGATAAATTGTGCAGCAACTTTTTATTTCACTCTAACTGTAACATTAGCAGTTCTTTGAGTGCAGTGCTACTGGAGGTATGAAACTTAATGCAGTGCATTTTGTCATGCACCACAATATAATGGATGTCTGGTACAAGACTGAACTTTTCTTGTCAAACTATCAGTTTCTAAATGATCTTGATGGAAAACAAGCTCTTCCAGCTTGCAGATTTTTTTATATCACATCTTCCTGACAGACAAAGCTGGATTAAACTGCCAAGGAGTTTTTATTTAAATGGGGTGTCTCCTTTACTTTTATTATATCTACATGCATGCATACGTGGATTATGCTCAGATCTCACTCCAAGGGGAAACTTTTTTTCATCCTATGAGGGACTGAGTTTTGATAGTATGACTGTAAGAGTGGCCAATGTCAAGGCTGGATTCTGAGAACATAAAAAAAGAAGGCTGCATAATGACTTACAGGTTTTATAAGTTAACAAGCAAATATTACATGTTGTTAAACTAAGAACTGCATAACCTAATGTAGAAAGAAAAAAGAGAGAGATACAAACATAAAATTAATTTGTTCACAACTCGTAGCACATTACTTTAAAGGAACAAACACACAGGTGACTATTATGTATGCAATGCCAACCTTATTGAGACTGCTAAGTTTATATGATCAGTTAATACTAAATATGCAAAGAATCTTGAAAGTAATATTTGCACAACAATTGAGTAACTTAAAAGGCTCTACCATTAATTACCTTTATGGATATTGTGGAGGCTCATGTTACATTGCTTAGAGAAATATATGCAGTGGAAGCATTATATCAAACATCCACCACCAACTGTAGAGTCACTTTAATGTGTTCTGAATTAGAATTTACTAGGTTGGAATGACCAGCAGATGAACTCTCCCTAGCAAAGTTGTTAACTGGAATGTGAAAGCCAAGGAAAGGGAGGTTCAAGCTACACCTGACAAAACAGCAAGAATGGTCAGATGATATTAACTAAACTGACACATACGGGCCCCTCCCTCTTGAATGTCACAAACTATATAGCCAATTATTAAAAAGCAATTATCTTGTCTTGAGAGTCCTGGCATCTTTCATTGTGATGGCAAAGTACCACACAAAGCTACTTAGTTCTGTGTCATATAGGATGGAAATCCTGACTACAAAACAGAAAACCAGATGTTGATAATTGGCTTCTATACTCGAACATTTGAGCAAAGGGGGGATTGGAGGGTGCTGATACTAGTTCAGCCATCCTGGGAGAAGGAATTGATTATTCTATTAGGCCATTTGTTAACATGCAGTTGGAAGCCTGCAGGCACTATATGGTGCTATAGACAAGATATGTCCTGCTGGTTTAGCTAGGCCACTGATAACAGCATTCCGCATGTTTGGGGCAGCATGTATATTTTGGAGGAGGGCATGGCTGGGCCTTTCTTGATGACTAAGATGTTCATCAACTACTTGTGGGCAGGGATAGAGCTATATGCAGAAAAAGGCATGGGCACTGCAAGAATGGAAGCACTGCCTTTGTCTATTACTTTCAGGGAGCCAATCTGAGCATGAATCTTATTTAAAGTCTAGGAGGCTCCGTCGCCACATCATCTAGTCAATAAAAAGTCATCCAGTGACACTCCAGAAGTTGGCCAATCAATAACAGGTTATTTGGAACCAAAGCTGAGGAAGCTATCACATGAAAACCACCTCTTTTACAAGAGACTGATACATTGCAGACCCAGTCTTAGGAAACTGATGAAGTCTCTGTAATACTTTGAAACAGTAAAAATAAATAAATAAATAAATAAATAGAAATTCACATTATGGTCTTCTCTTCCTTGTCTGTAGTCTCTTGCTGTTTTTTCAATAGTACACATTCCAACACTATTAGCAACCCAGCACTGATGTGTACTAAACTGAGTAAAATTCCAGTCATTTCAAGTTAGTAAGGTTCTGCCACCACAAAAGCTAGTCAGTTAGAATCTTACATATGCCACACCAGATGCTAGGTAATCAAAAACAGATACATCATTTTTTCAATGGTACTTGAGCTCAGCAGTCAGGTGGAAGCTTCTAATATCACCTGAAGCCGATATACTGCAGACCCAGTCCTAGGATGCTAATGACATCCCTATAGTGCTTTGAATCAGAATGAAAGCAGATCAAAAATGGTTTTGTGGTGTTCTTCTCCTTCTCTTTGATTTCCTGTTGCTTTCTCTGGACTATGCTTTAAAGCCCTGTCTGCAGCCCAGCTATTACACTGTATGCCTTTCTTTTCATTTAAGATCAGTTTACTTTTAGAACAATGTTTGCGGGAAATAAGTGCTGACTGAAATGATGTCCTGAATACATTTACATTATATTAACTATACAAGACAAACAGATTACCACCATATTGTGAAAAAATAGTAACATCAGTACTATGGGACAAATTATTAAAGAACAATGTGAACAGACGTGGTCTCTCTGTAGACCCTGAAGATATATCAGCTCTAATATTATTGTCAGGTTTAGCACCGTTGCTGTGATGTAGTGGATTTTAGAACATGTTGTAAAGAACCCTGGAATTAATTTAGGTCCATACCATTGATTAATTCACCTTCAAATATTTTATGAGTAGTAAGTGGTTAAAAATATCAGTATTTTAGGCCCTTAACTTATTCAACAACATAGGTGCCATGTATACTGTCTCCATCTTGTCATTGTCAAGCAAAGAGGAAATATAATCCACGTGTTTTATTTATGTTGTACTAATGCTGTGTTCAGCCCTGAAGTCAAGTTGAGTTTTTGGTAAGATTTGCTGATCATTTAGATATTGAACAATATTTTAATTCACCACCCTCATCAGTACTTTCACCATTGGGCTTAATATTTTATAGGCCTACAGTTCTAGGACTTAAGAGTAGTCATTACATTTTCAGATGGTAATAATTTTGAAGCAAGTCCATATACTTGGAATTACACCATGCCTTATACTCCCGGTAATTAATATTGAACATGTAGGCAATATTAGGGCAATGTATTTAAAGATCCCAGTGGTTTCTTATCCATTGTGATTGTTCTATTATATACTATATACTATATATCTAGAAGAAGCAGCTGTTACACCATCAGCCACTCCAGTGGTATCTACAGAACTTGGTGTTGAAGATATTCGTTTTTTTAATCATATGTGTGACAGTGAAAAGTATCACTGAAAGGTACTGTCTTTTTCAAAATGAGTTGTATGGGAGAAAAGGTTATCAATGTAGTCACATTTATCATCTACCATGCCATTGAAACTTTCAAGAATTTTGATATCATCCTAATTTTTTCCACACCTGAAGAGAATTTTTACATATGAATTCAATCTGATTTTCAGTCTTAAAAATATGTCCAACTCAGGGAAAAATGCACTGGGAAGTAAAGCATACGGAAACCATAAGGTTATGCAGTTAACAGGGATTCGATATTTTTTTTAACACATCAACCTTCATGGTATTATGTATGTATAGGTATATTTACGTTTATCACTGATAAAGGGAGAAATGCTCCGGATGCATCATAAGTCTGACTGGGCCTCACAGGGTTCCCATTTTATTTTCAGTGGAGGTCCGGGGAGAAAATCTCAAGTTTATATCACAAAACATATTATGCAGATGTTATATAGTACAAAAATTATTGGTAAAGAAATTGTATATTACAAACTCATGCAGACATTTTACATTACAGTGTAGTACAGCAATAAACATTTTTATTTACAATATTATACAGCAACAAAACATTTCACTATATGAATAGTGTGGCTGAAATAAAGGAAATGTATAGGAGATGATATATGCCTATACATATATAAAATGTTGGGTGGGCAATACATTAAAGTGATCAATCACAATGCCCAGTTGGAAAATTGAAACAGATGCAGTTTAAAGTAAGCAGAGAAAGACTGCATAGTGAGTTATATTGATAAGGGTAGCTTAAAAAAATGTAAATAAATAGTAAGTAAATGAAAAATGTTATGAAAAGAGGAAGGAGAAATGCTGAAATAAATAAAAAATGAGTTAGTGAAAATTAGAGATCTAGTCATATATTTTAAAAACAGCCACAAGACAACTTTTTAATTGAGACTGAGATTTATAGACCTGTCTCTTTAAAGGTATCATGAGAGATACAGGAATTATTCTTGAAATGTGAAAATGTTTCATCACACTGGCTCAAAAATACACAGTGTCAGACTAGTCTTTAATAATGATCTCACACCAAGAGGCCATATTCCACTGGTGAAGGAAACACGTCTTGGTGGTGTTATATCCAGGAGGTATGCCATTAAGTGGATGCTGACATATGCTCTAAAACATTTGGTTTACAAGAAAGAAATATTTTTATTAAGGTGAAAGATAAGTAAAAAAGAAAACACAAAAGCAAAAGTCCATGAACACACAAGTAAAGAACCAATAAGAAATACATTATCATATTCAGAAATGTGTGTCCAAAACGAGTTAGAAACTTCCCTTTCTGAAGGCATCCTTTCTGGTTCAGGCCTGCAGTAACACCTCTAAAGCTAATGACCCACTATGTGTAAGACATTCTTCCTTTATTTTTTTTATTCTAAGCTATATTGATGTAGTATATTTGTTGCATCACTACAACATGTTCTTGAAGAGAGACAGCTAGCCTGTTAGAACTGTAAACAGTGAGTAACTTGATTTTGTTCAGAATGAATCTGAAGAAAAAAATCCAGTGTGTGTTTATATAATATATATATATATATATATATATATATATATATATATATATATATCCTCAGAATATTTCTGATTAAACAGACAGAACTTGTTAATCAGTCACATTTCAACATATTCACAGATTTATTTGCCAGTTTGGATTACCAAAGTGATAAAAATCTATGTTTAGTTTTCAATCCCAAGTTACTCTTGTTGATAACTCATCCTGTACTCTGCTACCTGGTGCACCAGCTAAATGAATAAACCAAAATTCTTCTCTTATAGAATAAAATTAAACTGATATTATAAGCTAGACTTATTTCATTACTTCATGTACTTTCATCTGTGCATTGCTAAGAAGTAATTTTCTTCCACCGTACAAGTATAACATAATGACTGAGACACATATCCCATTGTGGAAGGCAGGTTTGCCAAAACATGTCTGGGACTTACTAAAATAAAACCATTTTACTTATTTTGAAGTGTTGTGTTGATTACCTCTGGGTGCTGGACGCTTGTATACTGAATTGGTTTGGTTTGGCCCTACACCAGCCATACATGCAGACATCTTTACTTTTACATGAGACACACCACGGACCATAAAATAGCCCCTGATTTACTTGATAAACTGACCTGCTTTGATTGTATGTATCACAAATGCGTTCAAAAGGAATAATGTTTGCCACCATTTCTAATAAGGCAGGGAACAGTAGTATTTCAGTTCTACCATGTTCCAATGTTTATTCATTACACAATAAGTAACTACTGTCACTAAAGACGTTTTATGAGGTCTTTTTATACTATGAAGAAGTATTTGTAAACTTTAAAAGACAGCATACATCCCTGAAAAGACATTCTGGCTTATTAAACATTAGTCACACTTTTTGTCACTCCTTATAAGATGCACCTCAGGCATTATGCTCTCCATCTCAGCACACTGGCCTTCACTGGAAAGCCCTCCACATAGAACCTAGCACAACCATCCACATGCCATCTGACTCTAGATACTGTAGGATGGTTGAGGTTCAGACTTCTAAATTATCCTGATTATTTTGGAATAACAACAGGTGAGGCCTGCCAGTTGATTATCTTCAGTTTCTCAACCCGGAGGGATAATAACACTAAGATAAAGATCCTTGCACCACATTCCTAAAAGCATATAGGGTCAGTGTATTGTTGAAGTGTATGACGTGTGTTGTTGTCAGCTGTGCATAAAACAATATCCTTATTACCATTATAAAATTCCTTGTTTTTTTCTCGATAGTTCTTTTTTGAATCCCTGCTGTATCACAATCAACTGCTCATATTTTTTTCCAGCTGCAATGAATTCACCTTTGATACTAATAATAAAACTCTGCCGTTATGGGAAGACATTCCCTAGTGTGCCTGCACATACATAGTGTTAATAAACACAATAATATTTTTGTTCTGTGAATTAATCAAGACCTTCCCATATCTGCAAATAAAGCAAAATTCAATCTGTTCAGTTCTGCAACAATGACCGTTCTAAAGGATTTGTCTTTTCATTTAATTCTGCTGTTATTGGTTGTTATGAAAGACTGCACATTCAGAAATGCACACATCTACTGCATGTATTCTTTTTTTGACTCTCTGTGATTCTTTAATAAATATATTTTTTACCATTTACAATAAGTTTATATTTTAGTAAATTATAGTATTTAAATACTTTACACAAATATGATTACAAGGGCATCAAATAAAACATCAAAATAACCAAATGCAGTTAAACAATAGCTAATAATAATATGCAGCAAAATCCAAGCAACAAAAACTCTGAGCATCAATAAGCATTTGTGAACAGAAACTTCTGAACATGGCACATAAATGTAATGCAGAATAGAATGATTTACTCTATAAATTAATTTAATAAAATCTTATTAATATTAGTCAAATTTTGCTTAACTATTAAACCATTTTTGTCCCACGTGAAGACACTGTGTATAAGCACACAACAACGTAACGGACTGCTTGCTCCTCCTGTTTACCTCACAAATAAATTCAACACTGAGGACACCAGTGCATAAACAACTGCTGCTTATCTGTGGAATTTAACAGCTCTTGCCAGGGCATATTATCAGTCTTGTTAGACATATTTTGGTTGGTGCCCCACAATGGTTTTCATTAATGATTGTGCCAAGGACCTAAGAGTCTGTAAAATAAAAAGGAAAATGTTCCATGATATGAACTGACACCTTTCTAAACTTAAATCCCTCTTTTAACAAGTTTGGGTGATTGCTCAGTCCTATGCATAACCTTTTCTTGCTATGTGTCTTTTTCACACTTGTTAAAATCTGTGAGAACATAATGGGATTCTTAATCCCGTTCTTATGCAGTGTGATAAAAGCTATTATACCATGACCCCCCATTAATATTCCAAAACGTGCACGCTGATTGGCCAGCGTGCACATTGTAAATCGACTTATACTAATGGAAAAAGGTCCGGTCGCCCAGACTTTTTCCATTAGTATAAGTCAATTTAAAAACACTGTCTCGCTATGTTAAAAGAGTTTAACATAGCGACACAGGTTTAAAAAAAGCAACGGAGATCTCTGTTGCTTTTTTTAAAGCTGTCTCGCTGTGTTAAACTCCTTTAACATAGCGACACAGTGTGTAAAAAGCAACGGAGATCTTGCTTTCTCCGTTGCTTTTTTTTAAAACCTGTCTCCCTATGTTAAATGGGTTTAACATAGCGAGACAGCTTTAAAATAAGCAACAGAGATCCCGTTGCTTAATTTAAAGCTGTCTCGCTATGTTAAACCCATTTAACATAGCGAGACAGGTTTAAAAAAAAAAAAAAAGCAATGGAGAAAGCAAGATCTCCATTGCTTTTTACTGTTTCGCTATGTTAAATGGGTTTAACATAGCAAGACAGCTTTAAAATAAACAACAGACATCTCCATTGCTTATTTTAAAGCTGTCTCGCTATGTTAAACCCATTTAACATAGCGAAACAGTAAAAAGCAACGGAGATCTTGCTTTCTCCGTGCTGGCCACAGCTCTGATGTACTGCGTAGGCATGCGCAGTGCATCAGAACTGCCACGGATACCAGACGGCTGCAGAAGGGCAGCAAAGAGGCATTATACAATGCCATTATTTAAGAAAAGTAATTATTTCTTTTCTTAAATAATGTCATAGTATAATAGCAATAACCCACTTCTGGATATGGGTAATGCAGAATTTACCCACGGTTGTCTTTGTTTGGTCCCTCGGGCTTCGCCCTCAGGACCAAACCACGCCAACCATGGGTAAATCCCGCATTACCCACACCCAGGCGTGGGTTATTGCTATAATGAACAGGGAATGTTAACACCAAGGACAAGCACATTACAAAAAAAAATCTGCATCATGTAGTGCTGCATAGAACTAACAATGATACAAAGTTGCAAGTACATCGTTACAGGAAAATGTTAAATTCATTATATGGTCACTAGCAAAAATACCTGGGTTTTTTTTGGCACAAAAGAGAGTGAAATAATAATGAACACACAGAACTGTTAATTATGGAGACCTGCTGTGGTCAACTCTTACAGCAGCAAGCAATGTTGAAAACTCTACAGGAGCCCAAGCTAAAGATGGCTATATGCACCTGCAGTCCATGGTTATACAATGCAATGTATTCAAATGATATTTGGAGAAAATTGTAAAATATTGTCAGATTTATGGGATTGACAAATCTCAGCTAGGTTTTTAACACAGCATTTTTCCACAGTAGTGGTGGAAATGGGAGAGGACCATTTAACCTATCATACATGACTGTCAGCAATAGATTTGTACATAAAAATGAACAAGATGTGTGATGTAGAAATCTGCAATAAGAAACGATAAGCCAATTTTAATTTATTACTGAAATAAATGGATGTTCAAGTCAGGGACAATATTGAATGTATCATACTACAATATCCCTCCAATCCGTGTGCTCAAATTCTAAATGTTTGGTAATTAAAACACTTTTTGTAAATGATCAAAGCTGAAAAACATGCATGCATAGCTTGGCAGAATGCCTAGAAATGAAACTTGAAAAATATGTAGTCCTGAAATCACCACTCCAAGTTATATTTGTCTTATTTTACCTGGATCAAGTAAACAGAATAAGTATGATTTTGTGACTTCTGTCAAGAAAAGTCCTTTTACCAGATTTAAATCAGTACAAAGGAGTGATAACACCTGAGTACTGACAGGTTTATTGACAGGAAGGTTAGAAATTTTAAATGACATGCTATATTTACCTCTGAAAGCTCTGGAAACACTTGTGTGTCTTGCCAGATGTAAACTTCAAGAAAACAATCTGGATAAACACAATTCATTAGTTATGACTCAGTAGTGATGGTGTTTCCTCAGATAATAGTATAGCCTAGCTCTGATGGCAAACAGTCTGAAAATAACAGGTCTTGGAAGATAAGATGGTTGTCTGAAGCCTTACTGACGGACATACAAAAAAGAATCATAGGGGTACCATCTTGTAAGAGAGTTTGAATCATTCAAGAAACTCATTGAACTCACTGGATAACAGACTAGATTACAAATAAACCCCAGAATATTACAGTGGGAAACTCTTCCTCCTCAAAACGATATGCCACTAGTGTTTTACCCAAGAGTTGAATCCTGGCATTTGCTTCCTGAAGGTCAAAGTTAATATAATGGGATTGTGGCTGACCAAGATTGCAGATGACTGTAAAACTGGTGTCATCATAAACTTTCCAGAGCATACCAAGATCTTCTACAAAGGCCTTTCTCAAGCTGGAGTCATAACCATGGGCTACAACATATATGTCAAAAATATTTAATAGTCCCCTCTAGCAATCATTATATAATCTATAGCTATCACATCAATGACATGATCCTGAAAACTGATTCTGTAGTTAGGGTCTTGGAACCTACGGGCACAACAAACTGTTCTTCAGTCACCATGTATCTACTATTGTAAGAAAGTACTTTTTCATAGTATAGCTTATTAATAAGGATATGGTATCTAGAGCCCAAGATGTGATTGTTCCACTGTATTCAGCCCTTGTTAGGTTGATCATTAAGTATAATTCCCACATTTAGTATGTACCTGTCCAAACACTTAAAACAACTTAATGACCAGAACTCTGTCTCACCAAGAAAATCACGGACCTAAAGCATACACTCTACATTGACCATCTGAAAGCTGAGGTCGATCTCTGCCTGGGGACAGAATATCAATAAAACCTGGTATTGCTGAGGCTCTGCACACCTGCAAATCCATTGGTGGTAGGGTTGGCACCTTTTCAAATGCCCAAAGTGGGACATTTCTTGTAGAAACATCAGATTTTGCAGGGCAAAACATACCCACGGCAAGCACAAAGGACAGAACTTCACTTTTTTTGCCAGAATAAAAGCTTATTCTTCTAGCATTTGGGTTGCTTATTCTGTTTCTTATAATATTTAGGTGTTTCAGATACAAAATAACTGTTTTATGCAACTATTAAAGAAAGCAAAGGAAATATTTTTGTCCTAAAATCTCAGGACATTTGCCATTTTTTCAATTTTTTTGCAGGACACAACTGCCAAAAGAGGGACTGTCCCTCGCAAAGTGGGACAGGTGGTAACCCTTGGTGGAATAAACACCCACTCAAGAGATAGCAATTTCTTCTGCAACATAAATAGAATATGTTGGAGGACAATATTTATCAAAGAAAATACCACGTCACTGGAATCATCTTACTCTTGACATAAAGAAAAGTATTTTTCTTACTTAATTCAAACATAATCCAGATGGATGAACAGGAAACTGCAAATCTACCCTTGGTTTATTATCCTTGTACTTTATGGACAGGAATAACATGTAAATGTTCTGTTCAGCACTGCTTACTTGTACTTAAATTACACAAGATAAATCTTCATGTAAATACATGGCTAGGCTTTTAAAGATCTTCATAGATCTGTAGCCTAGTATGTACCTATAAACTTATGAACTATAAGTAGATTGTACTGTCACTGAAGCAAAAAAAATAATAATTTGGCCATTTTAACATTCATCCTTGTTGTCATATTACCAAGTTGCTGTAAAGTTGTATTTATTAGCATTTGTTTACCAGGAAAGTCCATTTAAGTAGTGCTCTTTCTCAGCAAAGGCCTGTTGAGAAAAACTCTATTATAAAGACATCATGGACGTCATTTGCATTGTTTCATTATTTACAGTCAGTTACATTCATGAACAATAACTTCATTACTCAGAAATCTTTGACATTAGTTCTATAATTTACAAGCATTTTCAATCCATTTGTTTTAAAACCATGCAGGTAACAGTGTAGTATCATCAGTGTGCATAGTTTATCAGTTTTATATAAGTACATGTGTTACTATAAAGACTTGTTCAAAATATACAACATAGGAAAATAAGATAAAGAGGTAGAGCGGCCTAAAGAAAGGAAAGAGAGAAAGAGACTCTACGATGATAGAGGAAGGTATAGTTGTGATAACAGTTCATTAAGCTTTGAGCAGCAGAGCTATGGCACAAATTATTATAGCTATATTAGTACCAGTTTATTCATGGGTGCTGCAGGTGCTGAGCCACTTATCATGAGGTGTTACTTCAGATGGCAATTAAAGTCTTTCAGTTTGCAGTGTTCTTGAGTGACGGGATGGTATTCCAGCTATTAGCAATGCAGTGAGGATACAGTGAGTATCCTGCATTGCTATTAGCTTTAGATTTGGAGAGTAATGATTTGGCAGAGGATTAAAAGATGAAGTGAAAAAAATGGGAATTTTCAGGTTTGAACAGTAGTTTGATGATTTAAATTAATTGTGAGTACAAAATAGACTTATTTAATTTGAGCCAGTAATGTCCTGCTATACTAAAACTTCAAATGTTTACAGTGACATGATCTAAAAGCGCATAGCTCTCTATTATGATTACGCATCTAAGCTAAACTAGGGCATCCCTAGAAAGACAAGGTAGTCACTTTTTTGAGTATAGCTATACCTAAGCTCTTGCAGGTATTTAACATGAAACCATCAGTTGCTGGCCCTTTCTCATGTTTTTCAATATCTGTCTTCTAGCCTCAATATTTCCATTTTACTGCAGTAATAACATATGTGCATTATTACTTCTGAATTCTAAAAACTGTACCAAAATGATATAGATACACATGAGGGCTCTAACTACAACATGCAAGCCCACTTCCTACCATAACTGTCTACCTCAGAACTCCAGAAATCACATGTTTAACAATGAAACCCCATTTAGCCAGCCAACAAACCACCCACCCAAGCAGATAAGACAGGCATTCTGAAAATAAAAGCCACTTTACAAAATGTGTCACCAAAAAACGTAATGCATTTTGCAAAAAAAAAAAATCCATTACATGTCATTGCACAAAATGAATATATAAATATATACCCTCATGTAATATATGAGAATATATGTATGTATGTACGTGTGTGTGTGTGTGTGTGTGTGTGTGTGTGTGTGTGTGTATACATATATTATTTTTTCGTGCACAACATGGTGTACATGTATCATGCCTGGATATGCTTGTGAATGATACAAACACAAAGTAGATTAAAATGTATACCAGGTAACAAAATGTTGAGACTGAATGATTGAAAATATGGACTTAATATGCTATGTACAGCATTGCCATTTCTCAGAATAGTCCCTTTTCTCTGAGGTATGGCGATCTCAGAATTAGCATATATCAGTTCAGGGGTGTGGAGGCTTGCCCCCCCCACATCAGGGGTTGCAGAGGTACATACCCCCTGAAAAAAAAATAAAAATAGAAAACAAAGAGCAATGATGTTCAATGTTCTCTCTGTATTTTCAGTCTTAGTTTATTGTTTTTTTTTTTAAATTTTAGGACTCATCAACAGAAGTCTCAACATATCAACAGTCAGTGAGCCAGTTTGTATGCATGGTGCATGATTGGTTACACCAGTGATTACAAGCATATTTTTGATGTAGCCACTAGTCACTATCCTATCACCTTTCTCTCCATGAAAGAAAAATGGATATCAACAGCATTGGTGAGTTGTATGAAGAGAATCTCAAATATTTTGGGAAAAGATTGCAGTGTACACCAAATTCATAGCCATATGCTGACATTTTCACAGTATTTAAGGATCTAGAGGTTGCATGAATGAAAGCTGTAAAGGACATGCCTATGATTGAAGTACATATTTGCACCACTTGATTAGCAAATGACCAATATTCATTCCCATCTCTGACACCATACGCATATGATATACAGGTTGTTCACTATTACGACAGTAGGCTTCATGCCAAAATTCTGACACATGTTCATTCCATTCGCTAATATGACAGCTACTGCCCAAGGAGGAAGAACCACATAACACTCAAAATGCTGCCAAGCCAAAGAGGCAACTAGTTCTTAAAGCAGAGCACTACTTTATGCATGATGATGACCAGAAAGTCAGTCCTAGAACTTTGGCCTAAAGTGTTCTGATGAAGAGTACACATAGGAGCAGATTTATGTCCAGACATGGGATTCACTATGAACAATCCACCATGACTGTTATAGAAGTTCAGTAAGAATTGTTCTGTCAAGTCTCCCTTGAAAAGTGTCAGTGCCTGCAATAGACTGCTATTACATTATGAGTCCATCTCTAGATAGTTAGTAACATTTTGTATCTAATGGTTTGCGATTAGGAATGAATGAGCTATCCAAGATTAAACACAGAAGTATTGACAGATGAGTCATGAAGGTTAGCTCTTATCAGAGTAGCTAACTAGCATACCCTGGCATACTTTCTAAATCTGGTTTACTGTAAAATCCTACAAGCCTGTCCTGATTTAACTGTTGGTTATTCACTCGTGATCGACAAAAGTAAATGAAAAAACATCTGAGCAGTCAAATGACAAAAAAAAAAAAAAAAAAAAAACCTTTGGTCACCCCCACACACACATCCACATTTTCAGAAGAATCAAAATTATAGTGCCTTTCAATTCCAGCTCCACCTTCACCTACACACACACACGCGCACACACACACACACACACACACACACACACACACACACACACACACACACATACACACACACACACACACACACACACACACACACACACACACACACACACACACACACACATACATATGAATCCCCTTCGCAATTTCAAAGTTTCAAAAGTTCGAACTAAAAAAGACCAAGATCATAAGATCAAAGTCTTGAAACTTTGAACGTTTTAAATGGAGATCGCCATACAATGCAGAATGGGAAATTTATAGTTTTCCTCACTGATTATCTCAGAGTTTGTCAGAATAATCATAATAAAAATCACAATAAAAAAATCTAGTCAAGCAAAAAAAAAGTGTATCTTTAATCGTGCAAATGCTTGTGTGGGTACACACGCTTATCTGGGTGCATGTGTATGCTTCTGTGTGTGCATGTGTGTACATATTTCTGCATGTGCGATTATATGCCTGCATGCCTGTCTCTCTCTCTCTCTCTCTCTCTCTCTTTTCTGTCTGTCAGTCTTACTTCAAAGGAATGATGCTCAGTGACTCAGACTATAAAAGTAGTCATTTACACATCTGACAGCAGGATAGAAACACCATAATAACATGATCCTTGTTTCAGAAACAAAAAAGAAAAACATAAAGGGAAAAACATTCTTTACCCGCAGCCATTATCCTCTACTCAGCCTAGCTTACTATTCCAGAATAATAAGTGACATCGTCTACCCGTTAGTTTTAATTACTCACTTTTTCAGGCCTGTCTGTATTTTTTATATTCGTTTTTCCATTTCTCTTTAAGTTGGTTCTGCCAGATAAGACTTGCATCACACAGCAGGCTTTGAAAGTGCCATGATCAGAAGCAGAGAAGATCTACCATCTCAGACTTTGATTTGATTTCAATTATATTCCTCTCCCCTTCCCTGGGGAGGATGAACAGCAGGAGATAAGACTGATCTCACAGACTGACATCCACAGCACCAAAATCAGCACGTGGTGAGGAAATGTCGGGAAGAATGTGTTGGAACCCTGAGCTTACAGAGAAATTCTTGTGAATTCTGGCTAAGGCTAGCTGAATTAACAGGCCTTTTCAGTCACACTTTAAGCCCTTTACTTCCTCTTTTATGCCCAGTCTGATCCCGTTTAACTGTAGCTCTCTCATGCAGTGGTAGTTTTATCCAAGTATTTTAAAATTGTTTAACCACAGCGCTGATTCAGGAAAATAACATTGTTTCTATCGTTGTCTTATTTGGTGAAATCTATTATGTATTTCACAATTATAAGATGTTTAATTTATCATAGTGAATGTATAATTAACAAACATCAGAGTCAGTCAACAGGCTTGCAGAGACATATTTTATTCTACTAAATGTTTATTGCTATGATATGAAGTATGTTACGTAGAGATAGGAGTAACTGTGTAGGTCTGGAACTGAATTTTTGTCTCCAGCAAATAATATTTCTTACTTGTATTCTCTTATATCTGAGTACTTATAGGTCATTCAATAGATTTATGAATTGATAAGAAGAAATTACATATAGATCATTCTATAATATTAGCTGTTAGAAAAAAAGTAGATTTACCCAAAGTAAACACACAACTTATATTACACAAACTGCAATACCCAGGAAAACACTTTTTGTTTTGTATTTAAACTAACCATATGACCACTGCAGGGGGAAAAAAAGCAACAATTTTGGCATATGAACTGGGGGACTTTTTAGCCTCAAGGAAGATACACTGTTCCTTCCTCAGAATTATTATTTTTTTTTATTTAAAGTATATAACACCACCATACACTACACAAAACCACTTTTAGTTGCATTCCTTTTGTGCACAGTATCTACCATTCTGCTTTTTTGTTCTTATCTATTCATGCCTTCAGCATTTTTCTCCCATCTTCTGTTGTCTTCTTGTTTTTTTTTTTTTTTTTTTTTTTTTTGTTATTCAGAGCTTCACCATATCCGTTCCTGCCACTAATGCCTCTTTCTTTCCATCTTGAGCATTTGCCCACACCCCCCTCATGTCATCACTGTTCAGTGTAAGTACACCATGCACCACAATTACAAACATGAAGCTTGAGTGAGAAATTCAGTAGGGATCTGAGGAAGTACTTCATAAGCCTAGCTCCATAGTTATTGCTTTCGCCACCCTTTAGTTTGAATAAAACTATGCCTCTTCTGACATGGCAGTAAAAATGTCTATCATACTAAGAGATTCAGGCTCAGTGTGCTGAAAGGAAACAATTAAAATTAAATCAGACGAAATGCAAAAGTACCAGCACATCTCCTAAGGACTCATCACATTTCTAAAAGTAGTAACTTACATACAAGATGCATTGTATTTTTTCTACTAATTAAGATATATTCCATGCAGCAGGAGATGGTGTGACATGAGGAGCCATATTTTGCTATGGGGCCTGCCAAATGTACCAGATTCCTTCACTACCAAAGAAAAATGTGACTTTTATTGTAATATCGTCTTTATTCAGGTATGACATCATACCAAGTAATTTGAAAGGTAATAGTATTTGATTTATTCATGTTAATTTTCTTAACTTGGGAGGTGTGATTGAATAAGATAACTTTTTGGGGGGTAGCCTGTGAGCAGTGGAGAGATAAACAACATGCTCAAGAGCTCCTTCACCATAGGCTCTTGTTATGCCCAAGAGCTCCTTCACCATAGGCTCTTGTTATGCTCAAGAGCTCCTTCACCATAGGCTCTTGTTATGCCCAAGAGCTCCTTCACCATAGGCTCTTGTTATGCCCAAGAGCTCCTTCACCATAGGCTCTTGTTATGCTCAAAAGCTCCTTCACCATAGGCTCTTGTTATGCCCAAGAGCTCCTTCACCATAGGCTCTTGTTATGCCCAAGAGCTCCTTCACCATAGGCTCTTGTTATGACCAAGAGCTCCTTCACCATAGGCTCTTGTTATGCCCAAGAGCTCCTTCACCATAGGCTCTTGTTATGCCCAAGAGCTCCTTCACCATAGGCTCTTGTTATGACCAAGAGCTCCTTCACCATAGGCTCTTGTTATGCCCAAGAGCTCCTTCACCATAGGCTCTTGTTATGCTCAAGAGCTCCTTCACCATAGGCTCTTGTTATGCCCAAGAGCTCCTTCAACATAGGCTCTTGTTATGCCCAAGAGCACCTTCACCATAGGCAATGTTATGCCCAAGAGCGCCTTCACCATAGGCACTTGTTATGCCCAAGAGCACCTTCAGCATAAGCTCTTGTTATGCCCAAGAGCACCTTCACCATAGGCTCTTGCTATGCTCAAGAGCTCCTTCACCATAGGCTCTTGTTATGCTCAAGAGCTTTTGGTGAACAAGTGGAAGCTGACGGGTTTCACTTTACACTTAAACAACTGTTGTTTACCTCCTTTGCTTATGATGAATACACTTCTGTAATATATCATATATCAGCTTCTATAGATGTTGGTATTTTCAGTCATCAAATAATCCAAAAGTCTTTTTTTCAATAAAACTGGAAATATGTTTTCAGGCAAAACACATTTTACCTACTTTTTTTCAAAAAAAAATTTATTTTGTGTTGTCATTTCTTTAGGGCCATTTGAGCCAAATAAAATGTTATTTAATTTATGCAGCAAAGTAAAGTGACACAGTACTTTATTTTGCTATAATATGACACAAAAAGACACTAACATCATCAAGACGAGTGGTTTTATAAATCATACTGTGGTATTAGAGAATGCTCAAGGTAGTCAAAGTGAATCCACACAGAACTGTGACTCATTGAATAAATACCAACAAATTTAATTTAGTGAAACAAAACTTTAAGAGTTGTTGTCCCTATAAAGCAGGACTTCATCAGAACATTGTGAAATTGCAATAGGAATCAAATTAAAATAAAATATTGAGCAAGTACATGACCAAAGTCAACAAATAGCTACTCATGTTAAATTAATTAATTGAAATATCGATGAGCAGTAACATCTTTACTGACAATGTGACACCAGTCACTAGTATAATATACTCACTGCTGAATGTTCATAGGGTATGCAACTCCTGATCTATGAAAGGGGTATCTGAGAAGAAATAAATAAATAAGAAAATAGGCAGGAAGAAAGCAAAGATAAGAAGTAAGAAAGAGAATATGGGGAGATGTGGTGTAGAGATAAAACCAAGCAAAGAACAGAATCTTATTTACAGAAGGAATGTTGGATTTTTACTTGGATCTGAAAAACAACCACTATTTATTTTAATGAAGTGAATTACATATATGGCTGTGCCCCAAGATTTATTGCTTGTAAAATATATGGGCTCTTAACTTTGCTGGTTTTTGTGATAATGCACTAAATATATTAATATTCATACAACATGACACTGTTCAATTAAATCAGGAAAAGGTAAATATACATTATATATAATGACTTCACTGTGTTTTGGTTATTGCAGCATTTGGCTGTTACTAATGTTAGACAATATGTGCTCACTGTTTTCTAGAATAGGTAAATTCACTGTAAACACTTTCTGGAATCTATCCACTAGCAAGCATTTTTGATCAGTAACAAAACAACTGTTGCAATGAATATTATTTTATCTTTATTATTTAGTCTCATTTGATTACAGGGAAAGTCTGAGTAGGTGGATTGTCCATATTCAGTGGAGGCCTGGGAAGAAAAGCTCAAAATGACAGTATACTATGTTATCCAAAAATTGTACTACATAATCTTTCATGTCAGTTGTCTGTGCTCCAAATTTTATGCTGCAAAATATGTTCCATAATATGGAGGATTATGATCTGGTTGCTGATTGTATATCACTTATTATCTGTTTGAGACTCGGATGCCATGACATTCAACTAAAGATGAATCTTGGCATCCACTTTGAGAGCACATAACACATAGATACAATCGGAGATCCAATCATAATTCCCTGTAGTGCATGAGTATTTTAATCTCCATGCATGGCAAATTAGCCAACAATTAGATTAAAAAATAAATAAATAACGCAATGTGTTGTAATGGATTAAAATCCAGTAAAACAACAGGGGAGTGGTTGACATCCTTACATATTCCCTGTGTAAGAAAGAGAAGCTGTTTAATTAAAAATGTCCTTTGCAATTTAGTAGACAGCAGGTAGACATGGGAGTTGAAACAAAGCTTTTTTAACTGTTGCTGATGTTTATTGGTCAGCACTATCTGGTGCTGTCTGCTTTTAGTGCAGAACCAACCATAACAATGCTTAGAATGAGCTTAACAAACCACCCTGAACATTGCTAAGGTCAGGTCTTGAACTATAGCAGCACTAAACTAGTTTTTAATTTGTCCAATTTGTGATCCTAATCATAGACTCTGTTTTGTAACTCATACTTTCTTAAAGCTCCCTTTTCTATCACTGATCTACTCAATCAATAACTTATTCACACATTTTGGTCAAAACAGGGTTTCTTTTCACTTATAGGGCTGCAATTTCCTCTCACATTGTTTGCTAGTTTCTGTTTCTTTCACAAATTTGTATACATTGTGCATATTATTCTGTAGATAATCTTTGAAAAATTCCTATCAAATGTAAACAAAAGCAATCAGAATACAGCTGATATCTATTTGACAGAAAAAGGTTTGCTATACAAGGGGTGAGCTCCCTTTATCCTCCATATTAGGGACTGAGAGCCAACAAGCCCCTGTAAGGTAATATAATCACTTATTAGATCAGCATTGCTTGGAACAAAGGCCCATTTCATTTTTGTACTTCTCCTTTCTGTAACCACTTTGGAAAAGGAAAGCAACACTGGTGTTTTAAATGAACGTGTCTCCATGCACCTATGATGTTTTAAATGAACGTGTCTCCATGCACCTATGATGTTTTAAATGATAGCGCCTCTGTGCTCCTATGATGTTTTAAATGAAAGTGTCTCCATGCACCTATGATGTTTTAAATGAAAGTGCCTCCATGCACCTATGTTGTTTTAAATGAACGTGTCTCCATGCACCTATGATGTTTTAAATGAACGTGTCTCCATGCACCTATGATGTTTTAAATGAACGTGTCTCCATGCACCTATGATGTTTTAAATGAACGTGACTCCATGCATCTATGATGTTTTAAATGAACGTGTCTCCATGCACCTATGATGTTTTAAATGAAAGTGTCTCCATGCACCTATGATATTTTAAATGAACGTGTCTCCATGCACCTATAATGTTTTAAATGAATGTGTCTCAATGCCCTTATGGTGTTTTAAATGAACGTGTCTCCATGCACCTATGATGTTTTAAATGAACGTGTCTCCATGCCCCTATGATGTTTTAAACGAACGTGTCTCCATGCCCCTATGGTGTTTTAAATGAATGTGTCTCCATGCACCTATGATGTTTTAAATTAACGTGTCTCCATGCACCTATGATGTTTTAAATTAACGTGTCTCCATGCACCTATGATGTTTTAAATGATAGTGTCTCCATGCACCTATGATGTTTTAAATGATAGTGCCTCTGTGCTCCTATGATGTTTTAAATGAAAGTGTCTCCATGCACCTATGTTGTTTTAAATGAAAGTGTCTCCATGCACCTAGGATGTTTTAAATGAAAGTCTTTCCATGCACCTATGATGTTTTAAATGAAAGTGTCTTCTCCATGCACCTATGATGTTATAAATGATAGTGTATCCATGCACCTATGGTGTTTTAATTGAATGTGTCTCCATGAACCTATGATGTTTTAAATGAAAGTGTCTCCATGCACCTATGATGTTTTAAATGATAGTGTCTCCATGCACATATGGTGTTTTAAATGAATGTGTCTCCATGCACCTAGGATGTTTTAAATGATAGTGTCTCCATGCACCTATGGTGTTTTAAATGAACGTGTCTCCACGCACCTATGATGTTTAAGTGTTTCCATGCACCTATGATGTTTTAAATGATAATGTCTCTGTGCACCTATGATGTTTTCAATGATACTTGCCTATGTGCTCCTATGATGTTTTAAATGATAGTGCCTCCCTGCACCTATGATGTTTTAATTGATAGTACCTCTGTGCACCTATGATGTTTTAAATGAAAGTGGCTCCATGCAACTATGATGTTTTAAATGAAAGTGTCTCCATGCACCGATGATGTTTTAAATGAAAGTGTCTCCATGCACATATGAGGTTTTAAATGATAATGTCTCCATGCACCTATGATGTTTTAAATGAAAGTGTCTCCATGCACCTGTGATGTTTTAAATGAAAGTGTCTCCATGCACCTATGATGTTTTAAATGAAAGTGTCTCCGTGCCCATATGATGTTTTAAATGAAAGTATCTCCATGCACCTATGATGTTTTAAATGATAGTGTCACCATGCACCTATGATGTTTTAAATGAAAGTGTCTCCATGCACCTATGATGTTTTAAATGATAGTGTCTCCATGCACCTATGATGTTTTAAATGAAAGTGTCTCCATGCACCTATGATGTTTTAAATGATCGTGCCTCTGTGCACCTATGATGTTTTAAATGATAGTGCCTCTGTGCACCTATGATGTTTTAAATGAAAGTGTCTCCATGCACCTATGATGTTTGAAATGAAAATGTCTCCATGCACCTATGATGTTTTAAATGAAAGTGTCTCCATGCACCTATGATGTTTTAAATGAAAGTGTCTCCATGCACCTATGATGTTTTAAATGAAAGTGTATCCGTGCCCCTATGATGTTTTAAATGAAAGTGTCTCCATGCACCTATGATGTTTTAAATGAAAGTGTCTCCATGCACTTATGATGTTTTAAATGATAGTGCCTCTGTGCTCCTATGATGTTTTAAATGAAAGTGTCTCCATGCACCTATGATATTTTAAATGATAGTGTCTCCATGCACATATGATGTTTTAAATGAAAGTGTCTCCATGCACCTATGATGTTTTAAATGATAGTGCCTCTGTGCACCTATGATGTTTTAAATGATAGTGCCTCTGTGCACCTATGATGTTTTAAATGAAAGTGTCTCCATGCACCTATGATGTTTTAAATGAAAGTCTTTCCATGCACCTATGATATTTTAAATGAAAGTGTCTTCTCCATGCACCTATGATGTTATAAATGATAGTGTATCCATACACCTATGGTGTTTTAAATGAACGTGTCTCCATGAACCTATGATGTTTTAAATGAAAGTGTCTCCATGCACCTATGATGTTTTAAATGATAGTGTCTCCATGCACATATGGTGTTTTAAATGAATGTGTCTCCATGCACCTAGGATGTTTTAAATGATAGTGTCTCCATGCACCTATGGTGTTTTAAATGAACGTGTCTCCACGGACCTATGATGTTTAAGTGTCTCCATGCACCTATGATGTTTTAAATGATAATGTCTCTGTGCACCTATGATGTTTTAAATGATAGTGCCTCTGTGCACCTATGATGTTTTAAATGAAAGTGTCTCCATGCCCCTATGATGTTTTAAATGATAGTGCCTCTGTGCACCTATGATGTTTTAAATGAAAGTATCCCCATGCACCTATGATGTTTTAAATGAAAGTGTCTCCATGCACCTATGATGTTTTAAATGAAAGTGTCTCCATGCTCCTATGATGTTTTAAATGAAAGTGTCTCAATGCGCCTATGAGGTTTTAAATAATAGTGCCTCTGTGCACCTATGATGTTTTCAATGATAGTGCCTCTGTGCTCCTATGATGTTTTAAATGAAAGTGTCTCTATGCGCCTATGATGTTTTAAATTATAGTGTCTCCATGCACCTATGATGTTTTAAATGAAAGTGTATTCATGCACCTATGATGTTTTAAATGAAAGTGTCTCCATGCACCTATGATGTTTTAAATGAAAGTGTCTCCATGCTCAATTGTGATTTTTAATGAAAGTGTCTCCATGCACCTATGAGGTTTTAAATGATAGTGTCTCCATGCCCCTATGATGTTTTAAATGAAAGTGTCTCCATACACCTATGATGTTTTAAATGATAGTGTCTCCATGCACCTATGATGTTTTAAATGAAAGTGTCTCCATGCACCTATGATGTTTTAAACGAAAGTGTCTCCATGCACCTATGAGGTTTTAAATGATAGCGTCTCCATGCCCCTATGATGTTTTAAATGAAAGTCTCTCCATGCGCCTATGATGTTTTAAATGAAAGTGTCTCCATGCACCTATGATGTTTTAAATGAAAGTGTCTCCATGCACCTATGATGTTTTAAATGATAGTATCTCCATGCACCTATGATGTTTTAAATGATAGTGTCTCCATGCACCTATGATGTTAAATGATAGTGTTGCCATGCACCTATGATGTTTTAAATGAAAGTGTCTCCATGCACCTACGATGTTTTAAATGATAGTGTCTCCATGCACCTATGATGTTTTAAATGAAAGTGTCTACATGCACCTCTGATGTTTTAAATGAAAGTGTCTCCATGCACCTATGATGTTTTAAATGATAGTGCCTATGTGCTCCTAAGATGTTTTAAATGAAAGTGTCTCTATGCACCTATGATGTTTTAAATGATAGTGTCTCCATGCACCTATGATGTTTTAAATGAAAGTGTCTCCATGCACCTATGATGTTTTAAATGAAAGTGTCTCCATGCACCTATGATGTTTTAAATGAAAGTGTCTCCGTGCCCATATGATGTTTTAAATGAAAGTGTCTCCATGCACCTATGATGTTTTAAATTATAGTGTCACCATGCACCTATGATGTTTTAAATGAAAGTGTCTCCATGCACCTATGATGTTTTAAATGAAAGTGTCTCCATGCACCTATGATGTTTTAAATGAAAGTGTCCGCATGCACCTATGATGTTTTAAATGATAGTGCCTCTGTGCTCCTATGATGTTTTAAATGAAAGTGTCTCCATGCACCTATGATGTTTTAAATTATAGTGCCTCTGTGCTCCTATGATGTTTTAAATGAAAGTGTCTCCATGCACCTATGATGTTTTAAATTATAGTCTTTCAATGCACCTATTATGTTTTAAATGAAAGTGTATCCATGCACCTATGATGTTTTAAAAGAAAGTGTCTCCATGCACCTATGATGTTTTAAATGAAAGTGTCTCCATGCACCTATGAGGTTTTAAATGATAGTGTCTCCATGCCCATATGATGTTTTAAATGAAAGTGTCTCCATGCACCTATGATGTTTTAAATGAAAGTATCTCCATGCACCTATGATGTTTTAAATGATAGTGTCTCCATGCACCTATGATGTTTTAAATGAAAGTGTCTCCATGCACCTATGATGTTTTAAATGATAGTGTCTCCATGCACCTATGATGTTTTAAATGAAAGTGTCTCCATGCACCTATGATGTTTTAAATGATAGTGTCTCCATGCACCTATGATGTTAAATGATAGTGTCTCCATGCCCCTATGATGTTTTAAGTGAAAGTGTCTCCATGCACCTATGATGTTTTAAATTAAAGTGTCTCCATGCCCCTATGATGTTTTAAATGAAAGTGCCTCCATGCCCCTATGATGTTTTAAATGAAAGTGCCTATGTGCTCCTATGATGTTTTAAATGAAAGTGTCTACATGACCCTATGATGTTTTAAGTGAAAGTGTCTCCATGCACCTATGATGTTTTAAATGAAAGTGTCTCTATGCCTGAAAGTGTCTCCATGCACCTATGATGTTTTAAATTAAAGTGTCTCCATGCACCTATGATGTTTTAAATGATAATGTCTCCATGCACCCATGATGCTTTAAATGAACGTGACTCCATGCACCTATGATGTTTTAAATGATAATGTATCCATGCCTCTATGATGTTTTAAATGAAAGTGTCTCCATGCCCCTATGGTGTTTTAAATGATAATGTCTCCATGCCCCTATGATGTTTTAAATGAAAGTGTCTCCATGCACCTATGGTGTTTTAAATGATAGTGTCTCCATGCACCTATGAAGTTTTAAATGATAATGTCTCCATGCTCCCATGATGTTTTAAATGAAAGTGTCTCCATTCACCCATGATGTTTTAAATGATAATGTCTCCATGCCCCTATGATGTTTTAAATGAAAGTGTCTCCATGCACCTAAAATGTTTTAAATGATAGTGTCTCCATGCACCTATGATGTTTTAAATGATAATGTCTCCATGCACCTATGATGTTTTAAATGATAGTGTCTCCATGCAACTATGATGTTTTAAATGATAATGTCTCCATGCCCCAATGATGTTTTAAATTAAAGTGTCTCCATGCACGTATGATGTTTTAAAGTATAGTGTCTCTATGCACCTATGATGTTTTAAATGACAGTGCCTCTGTGCACCTATGATGTTTTAAATGATAGTGCCTCTGTGCACCTTAGATGTTCTAAATGATAATATCTCCATGCACCTATGATGTTTAAAATGAAAGTGTCTCCATGCACCTATGATGTTTTAAATGATAGTGACTCCCTGCACCTATGATGTTTTAAATGATAGTACCTCTGTGTTCCTATGATGTTTTAAATGAAAGTGTCTCCATGAACCTATGATGTTTTAAATGAAAGTGTCGCCATGCACCTATGATGTTTTAAATGAAAGTGTTTCCATGCACCTAAAATGTTTTAAATGATAGTGTCTCCACGCACCTCTGATGTTTTAAATGATAATGTCTCTATGCACCTATGATGTTTTAAATGAAAGTGTCTCCATGCACCTATGATCTTTTAAATGATAGTGTCTCCCTGCACCTATGATGTTTTAAATGATAGTACCTCTGTGTTCCTTTGATGTTTTAAATGAAAGGGTCTCCATGAACCTATGATGTTTTAAATGAAAGTGTCGCCATGCACCTATGATGTTTTAAATGAAAGTGTCTCCATACCCCTATGATGTTTTAAATGAAAGTGTCTCCATGCACCTATGATGTTTTAAATGAAAGTGTCTCCATGCACCTATGATGTTTTAAATGACAGTGTCTCCATGCACCTATGATGTTTTAAATGATAGTGTCTCCATGCAGCTATGATGTTTTAAATGATAATGGGTCCATGCACCTATGATGTTTTAAATGAAAGTGTCTCCATGCACCTATGATGTTTTAAATGAAAGTGTCTCCATGCACTTAAGATGTTTTAAATGAGTGTCTCCATGCACCTATGATGTTTTAAATGATAATGTCTCCATGCACCTATGATGTTTTAAATGAAAGTGTCTCCATGCACCTATGATGTTTTAAATGATAGTGTCTCCATGCACCTATGATGTTTTAAATGATAATGTCTCCATGCCCCTATGATGTTTTAAATGAAAGTGTCTCTATTCACCTATGTTGTTTTAAATGACAGTGCCTCTGTGCACCTATGATGTTTTAAATGATAGTGCCTGTGTGCACCTATGATGTTCTAAATGAGAGTGTCTCCCTGCCCCTATGATGTTTTAAATGATAGGACCTCTGTGCACCTATGATGTTTTAAATGATAGTTTCTCCATGCACCTATGATGTTTTAATGTTAGTGTCTCCGAGCACCTATGATGTTTTAAATGATAGTGTCTCCATGCACCTATGAGGTTTTATATGATAGTGCCTCTGTGCACCTATGATGTTTTAAATGATAGTGCCTCTGTGCACCTATGATGTTTTAAATGATAGTGCCTCTGTGCACCTATGATGTTTTACATGATAGTATCTCTGTGCACCTATGATGTTTTAAATGAAAGTGTCTCAGTGCACCTATGATGTTTTAAATGATAGTGCCTCTGTGCTCCAATGATGTTTTAAATGATAGTGCCTCTGTGCACCTATGGTGTTTTAAATGATAGTGCCTCTTTGCACCTCTGATGCTTTAAATGATTTTGTCTCCCTGCACATGTGATGCTTTAATTGATGGCACCTCTGTGCACCTATGATGTTTTTAATGCTAGTGTCTTCTTGCACCTATGATGTTTTATATGATAGTGCCTCTGTGCACCTATGATGTTTTAAATGATAGTGTCTCCGTGCACCTATGAAGTTTTAAATGATAGTGGCTCTGTGCACCTAATATGTTTTAAATTATATTGTCTCCATGCACCTATGATGTTTTAAATGATAGTGCCTCTCTGCACCTATGATGTTTTAAATGACAGTGCCTCTGTGCACCTATGATGTTTTACATGATAGTGTCTCCATGCCCCTATGATGTTTTAAATGAAAGTGTCTCCATGCCCCTATGATGTTTTAAATGAAAGTGTTTCTGTGCACCTATGATGTTTTAAATGATAGTGCCAATGTGCTCCTATGATGTTTTAAATGAAAGTGTCTCAATGCCCCTATGATGTTTTAAGTGAAAGTGTCTCCATGCACCTATGATGTTTTAAATCAAAGTGTCTCCATGCCCCTATGATGTTTTACATGAAAGTGTCTCCATGCACCTATGATGTTTTAAATGAAAGTGTCTCCATGCACCTATGATGTTTTAAATTATAGTATCTCCATGCACCTATGATGTTTTAAATGAAAGTGTCTCTATGCCCATATGATGTTTTAAATGAAAGTGTTTCCATGCACCTATGATGTTTTAAATGAAAGTGTCTCCATGCCCCTATGATGTTTTAAATGAAAGTGTCTCCTTGCACCTATGATGTTTGAAATGATAGTTTCTTTATGCACCTATGTTGTTTTAAATGACAGTGTATCCATTCACCTATGATGTTTTAAATGATAATATCTCCATGCACCTATGATGTTTTAAATGATAATGTCTCCATGCACCCTTGATGTTTTAAATGAAAGTGTCTCCATGCCCGTATGATGTTTTAAATGAAAGTGTCTCCATGCCCCTATGATGTTTTCAATGAAAGTGTCTCCATGCACCTAAAATATTTTAAATGATAGTGTCTCCATGCACATATGATGTTTTAAATGATAATATATCCATGCCCCTGTGATGTTTTAAATGAAAGTGTTTCCATGCACCTATGATGTTTTAAACTATAGTTTCTCTATGCACCTATGATGTTTTAAATTACACTGGCTCTGTGCACCTATGATGTTTTAAATGATAGTACCTCTGTGTTCCTATGATGTTTTGAATGAAAGTGTCTCCATGAACCTTTGAAGTTTTAAATGAAAGTGTCGCCATCCACCTATGATGTTTTAAATGAAAGTGTCTCCATGCACCTATGATGTTTTAAATGAAAGTGTCTCCATGCACCTATGATGTTTTAAATGAAAGTGTCTCCATGCACCTATGATGTTTTAAATGAAAGTGTCTCCATGCACCTATGATGTTTTAAATGAAAGTGTCTCCATGCACCTATGATGTTTTAAATGATAGTATCTCCATGCACCTATGATGTTTTAAATGAAAGTGTCTCCATGCACCTAAGATGTTTTAAATGAGTGTCTCCATGCACCTATGATGTTTTAAATGATAATGTCTCCATGCACCTGTGATGTTTTAAATGAAAGTGTCTCCATGCACCTAAGATGTTTTAAATGAGTGTCTCCATGCACCTATGATGTTTTAAATGATAATGTCTCCATGCACCTATGATGTTTTAAATGAAAGTGTCTCCATGCACCTATGATGTTTTAAATGAAAGTGTCTCCATGCACCAATGATGCTTTAAATGATAGTGTCTCCATGCACCTATGATGTTTTAAATGATAATGTCTCCATGCCCCTAGGATGTTTTAAATGAAAGTGTCTCCATGCACCTAGGATGTTTTAAATGAAAGTGTCTCCATGCACCTATGATGTTTTAAATGAAAGTGTCTCCATGCACCTAAGATGTTTTAAATGATAGTATCTCCATGCACCTATGATGTTTTAAATGATAATGTCTCCATGCACCTAGGATGTTTTAAATGATAATGTCTCCATGCACCTATGATGTTTTAAATGAAAGGGTCTCCATGCACCTATGACGTTTTAAATGAAAGTGTCTCCATGCACCTAAGATGTTTTAATTGAGTGTCTCCATGCACCTATGATGTTTTAAATGATAATGTCTCCATGCAGCTATGATGTTTTAAATGATAATGGCTCCATGCACCTATGATGTTTTAAATGAAAGTGTCTCCATGCACCTATGATGTTTTAAATGAAAGTGTCTCCATGCACCTATGATGTTTTAAATGATAATGTCTCCATGCCCCTATGATGTTTTAAATGAAAGTGTCTCCATGCACCTATGATGTTTTAAATTATAGTGTCTCTATGCACCTATGATGTTTTAAATGACAGTGCCTCTGTGCACCTATGATGTTTTAAATGATAGTGCCTGTGTGCACCTATGATGTTCTAAATGATAGTGTCTCCCTGCACCTATGATGTTTTAAATGATAGTACCTCTGTGCACCTATGATGTTTTAAATGATAGTTTCTCCATGCACCTATGATGTTTTAATGTTAGTGTCTCCGAGCACCTATGATGTTTTAAATGACAGTGTCTCCGTGCACCTATGAGGTTTTATATGATAGTGCCTCTGTGCACCTATGATGTTTTAAATGATAGTGCCTCTGTTCACCTATGATGTTTTAAATGATAGTTTCTCCGTGCACCTATGATGTTTTAAATAAAAGTGTCTCCATGCACTTATGATGTTTTAAATGATAGTGCCTCTGTGCACCGATGATGTTTTAAATGATAGTGCCTCTGTGCACCTATGGTGTTGTAAATGATAGTGCCTCTGTGCATCTATGATGTTTTAAATGATAGTGCCTCTTTGCACCTATGATGTTTTAAATTATTTTGTCTCCCTGCACATATGATGTTTTAAATGATAGTACCTCTGTGTACCTATGATGTTTTTAATTCTAGTGTCTCCTCGCACCTATGATGTTTTAAATGATAGTGTCTCCGTGCACCTATGAAGTTTTAAATGATAGTGGCTCTGTGCACCTAATATGTTTTAAATGATATTGTCTCCATGCACCTATGATGTTTTAAATGATAGTGCCTCTCTGCACCTATGATGTTTTAAATGATAGTGCCTCTGTGCACCTATGATGTTTTACATGATAGTGTCTCCATGCGCCTATGATTTTTTAAATGATAGTGTCTCTATGCACCTATGATGTTTTAAATGACAGTGCCTCTGTGCACCTATGATGTTTAAAATGGTAGTGCCTGTTTGCACCTGTGATGTTCTAAATGATAGTGTCTCCCTGCACCTATGATGTTTTAAATGATAGTACCTCTGTGCACCTATGATGTTTTAAATGATAGTTTCTCCATGCACCTATGATGTTTTAATGTTAGTGTCTCCGAGCACCTATGATGTTTTAAATGATAGTGTCTCCGTGCACCTATGAGGTTTTATATGATAGTGCCTCTGTGCACCTATGATGTTTTAAATGACAGTGCCTCTGTGCACCTATGATGTTTTAAATGATAGTGCCTGTGTGCATCTATGATGTTTTAAATGATAGTGCCTCTGTGCACCTATGATGTTTTTAATTCTAGTGTCTCCTCGCACCTATGATGTTTTAAATGATAGTACCTCTGTGCACCTATGATGTTTTAAATGATAGTTTCTCCATGCACCTATGATGTTTTAATGTTAGTTTCTCCGTGCACCTATGATGTTTTAAATGAAAGTGTCTCCATGCACCTATGATGTTTTAAATGATAGTGCCTCTGTGCACTGATGATGTTTTAAATGATAGTGCCTCTGTGCACCTATGGTGTTGTAAATGATAGTGCCTCTGTGCATCTATGATGTTTTAAATGATAGTGCCTATTTGCACCTATGATGTTTTAAATGATTTTGTCTCCCTGCACATATGATGCTTTAAATGATAGTACCTCTGTGCACCTATGATGTTTTGAATTCTAGTGTCTCCTCGCACCTATGATGTTTTAAATGATAGTGCCTCTGTGCACCTATGATGTTTTAAATGATAGTGTCTTCGTGCACCTATGAAGTTTTAAATGATATTGGCTCTGTGCACCTATGATGTTTTAAATGATAGTGCCTCTCTGCACCTATGATGTTTTAAATGATAGTGCCTCTGTGCACCTATGATGTTTTACATGATAGTGTCTCCATGCGCCTATGAGGTTTTAAATGATAGTGTCTCCGTGCACCCATGAGGTTTTAAATGATAGTGCCTCTGTGCACCTATGATGTTTTAAATGATAGTGTCTCCATGCACCTATGAGGTTTTAAATGATAGTGCCTCTGTGCACCTATGATGTTTTAAATGATAGTGTCTCCATGCGCCTATGAGGTTTTAAATGATAGTGCCTCTGTGCACATATGATGTTTTACATGACAGTATCTCCATGCGCCTCTGAGGTTTTAAATGATAGTGTCTCTGTGCACCTATTATGTTTTAAATGACAGTGCCTCTGTGCTCCTATGATGTTTTAAATGAAAGTGTCTCCATGCACCTTTGATGTTTTAAATGATAGTGTCTCTGTGCACCTATGAAGTTTTAAATGATAGTGCCTCTGTTGACCTACGACCTGGACTCATTACCATTTGCTGTGTTTTTCATATACATTAGTCAATCAGGTAATCCCACTGGAGACAAATGTCCCTTTTCAGAGCTGGCCTTGTTATTTTCCAGAAGTGCACTACATACAGAAAACAAATAAATATTTGGAGCCTAGCCTTGCAGTGGAACATGTCCTTAAACACTGCTGACTTACACAGCTGGTATGTGATAAACAGCATGTGTGCATACTGTAGTAACACAGTCATCATAATTCTCATACTGCACCTATAAGTCAGTGATGCATATCTGATTATAATGCTGTTATGTGAGACAAACTTCTGCAGCATCCAAATCATAATTCAGAAGTCTATTTTTCACAGAAGCTAGGTTGAACATTTAGTTTAAGTAAATCAAAATTGTAAAGCTTAGGGAGATTTCAGCCCCACATAAAACACCAAAGATAGCACTACTAAGATATGCTATGCCAGTTAATTGGCAACCTGTCTCTAAATTAAAAAGGAAAAGACCCTGCTAATGCAATAAGGGTGCTTTTCCATGTGCCTTAAATTCCAAGAAGGTAAAAGGGTGTCATCGAAAGTAGCCAGGTAGTGGCAATAAGTCATCCCTCTTCCAGATCTGAGCAATAACAGAAATAGATAACACATAAAAAGCAAATATTCATGAAATGCTTACATATGGTACAGATTTCTTCCACTAGGCTTGCAAACATCATATGAGAAAACATAATCTCATAATATAACAAGGCCCCACCCCCATATTCCACAGGTTACTTTTGTCACTATGCCAGTGTGATGCAAAGTAACCATTCAGTTTCACAACATCACTGCTTATAGGACATAGTCTGCACATTGCTACAGTTATAAACTAACAACAAAGTGTACCGGCTGGCTGTTGCAGACCCCCCCCCCCCATACTCATAGTGATCACCATCCCCATAACCTCCCTTATGACACTTGAAGCATACTGTCGCCTCACTACTTCCCTCATCCATCTCAGCAGTAATACCGTAACTACTTCTCCACAGTCTGGCAATTTATCTATAATCTCCTCCTCATAAGGTTGTCAGCAGTCTTTCTCTGTGTAGGAAAGTCCTTATTTGGGCAACTGCATCCCAAAAACACATGAAAAATCTACAAATGTCCTGAGATTTTAGGATAAACAATGTTTCCTGAGCTTTGTCTAATAGTTGCGTAAAACAAAACTGTTGTATCTGAAATACATTAATATTTTATGAAACAGTAGAAAAAAAATCAAATTCTACAAGTGTAGGGTTTAATTTTTGAAAGTGAAAGCTAATCTCTTGCAATGGATGTGATTATAATTTAACCTGCAGAAATCCACACTCCTATAAAAAGTGTACCACATGTGGCATCTGAAAAGGTGACACCCTTACTCCCCATTCTTTTGCTGAGTGAAGCCCTAGTCCATTTCAAAAGCCTCTTGTGGATTACAAGAATGCTCTGCCTGATGTATCCAGTCTGGCAGTTTGTCTTAAAGTCCAACAAACTCCCCCACACTGGTTTATTAACTTTCCGAGGATCTGCCTTCATTCTGGATATACATTTTTGGTATTTTTTCGAGTTTGTCTTAAAGGATTATGTTTATGAGATGCTAATGAGGTTCCTCCTATAGTTCCGGGTTTGATTCCCTCAGTTTCTACTTACAAACTATGTAACACTGAGCAATTTGCCAGTGTTTCCAGTTAAATCTGAACAGGAACAGCTGAGTCCTGTGGGCTTATCTGGCTAACAGATAAACAGAGTCCCCCCACCCGCACTGTCACATACTGTCTCCCAGCCTAGGGTGTCTAGAACACCTTGAGTGTCTCAGACACAGCGGTGTTCTGTCGCACCTGTCTCTGCACTCTGCTCAACCTGTTAGTGGTCAGCCTTTTTCATAACCCAGCATTTTGACTATCTGACTGTACAGCTACCCATCCATGCCATCCAGTAAGCACCAGAATGTACAGCTTCCTACCCAGAACTGTGTGGCAGTGACAGACCACCCAACTCAGAAATGGGACAGGTATCTGTGATTCTGCACTTACCTATCAGCCTACCAGAATTACTAGGAGATGCTGTGATGAACCACCTCTCATCTCTGTTCACACAAGCTTCATGGTCTTCTCTCCCATGGTCTGTTAAGCTGCACACCCTGTGAAATGCTATAACTATGGTAATAAACTAAACACTGATTCTGTTTTAAGAATGTCAGCATATAGCAATGCTTTGGTTGATTAGTTTTCTATAAAATGTCAGCTGGGTATTGAAATGGTTATAGTTGTCAAATTCTATTCCCCAATTAAGAAATCTCTCCTAGACAGAATCCATAACAATATATTGGGGAAAACACCAGAAGCATTGTAAGATTATTTCATTAATTCAATCACTATTTTTACATTCAGAAAAAAAACTCTGATGAGCAAGAATCCCCAGTATATGTTAATAGGATGTAAAAATGGAGAGCAAATAGAGCTGATATAACAACATTTCTGAGATCACGAATGAAGGAGGGAGATGAAAGCACACACAGTGCATGCAGTGAGCAAGGTACCTTTTCATTCATGGCATGGGATATAATTACAAGCATAAATAATAGTATCTATATTTATCTATTTCTCTCTCTCTCTCTCTATATATATATATATATATATATATATATCTTTATTTATATATACTAAAAAATAGACATGTTACTATGCATGCACTGAGCATGAGTCAAAGCAATCCTGTGCCCTGCCTCACACCCCTGCAAAATTATTATTCTAACTCCAAGACTGACAGTTCTAGGAAAAGGGCACATTCCCCAACCCCATTAATTTAGCAATCTCACAAACATGTCAATCAAATTGTATTGACTAAAAATGTTGATTTTAACCATATTCAGCCTTTTTACCATCTCCCATAAGTATAATTGAAAATATAATACATTGAGCTACAACTGATTGAGCAGACATGTTTGACTTCAAACCATCAAAATGTAAAATAAAACAAAAAATTACATTCACTCTCTTAATTATATATATCATCTCTGAGATCACAATACGGTGGGGAAGGGACAAATTTCTGGATCCCCACTGTTCTATGAGAAAAAAAAAGCAAGTGGTACTCTGTAAGCAGCTGATTTTCAATAAGCTGTACTGCCTTTTTTTTTTTTTTCTTTTGGATAAAGCATATGAACTTATGACTAACTACGCAATATCATATATACATAAGGGATCCATTCAAACTCTCGACCTCTCAAGTGTTCACGCACTTGAATTATCAGCTGCAATATTCAAAAATGATTTTTTTTTTTAACTTTGCCACCGTTTATCTGCAAGAGATTGCAGTACACTGGGCATTGTGGAACTTGCTCTTTCCTACTTTATTGGATTCTCGGAGTTGGTATATATAATTATCAGTGTGTGTGTGGGGGGGGGCTTTTTTAATTCTATGTGATTTGATTTTAAGTGTGTACAGATCTATGTGATTTGAAATCTTTTACTGCTATGACAGACGTTTGAAGTTTTGATACTTGTAGACAAGTTCTGTTAAAGTAAAGAAAGTGTCCTGATAATAACCATGGTGACTTAAGTTTTATTAGTGGTCATAGGATCATAGGAAGTTACTAGGTTATTGGCCCTGAGGCCTTTACAAGCCTAGCCAGGAATTTAGCCCATGTTCCCACAAGTCAGCACCCTATGCCACTGTCCAGCAGGTACACGGATGGAATCCCAGGGGTGTATTTTCTGTTCCCCATCCAGTTATCCAGGTTGCACTTAAAAAGGTTTAATGAGGTACTGTGCTTTACTTGGAGAGGGAGTCTATTCCACAAAAGGGGGAGTTTCTGGGACAAAATCTGTCCCACCAACAAGTCCGATTGATATCACAGACCAGGTTGAGGTTGCACGTGTGGGTTACTCGAGTGGAGCTTAACTTGCGGATATGCAGCAGTCGCATTAGGGCAGGGTCTGAGACTGCTTTGTATGCCAGACAGAGGTCACCTCTGAGGAGTCTGTAGGAGACTGAATAGAGGGACAGGGCTTTTAGCCTAATTATGTACGGTAGATGTTTAAGGCTCTGGATTCTCTGGGTGAAGAACTTCTGTGGTCTGTCCAGCTGCTGCAGAGGTACATGCTGAAAGGGGTATTGTACTCAATAATGGGTCATATAAGGGAAGAATACAGGGATGTTATGACCACCTTGCCCCTCAATGAGATACCCTTACTAATGAGGTGGGCCATGTAGAAAGCTTTCTGTACAACGGAGGCAATATTGTGGTCAAACATCAGTTTGCTATCAAGTGCCCAAGTCCCTTACAACTGATTGCATACTTAGTACCTTATTATCAATGTGATAATTTGCGGGGACATCACCCTCCCCCAAAGGGATGATGCATTTTTTGGCATTCACTTTGACACTGTGTTTCTGGCACCAGTCATTTGTTTGGGTGAGACCCTCTTGGATGATGTCCACATCAGTAGGGGAATTGATGACAGCACCCAGCTTGCAATCATCTGCAAACTTGGTCAGCCATAGCCCACTAGATTTGGCCTGCACCTTCAAGAAGTATATCCCAAACAGCAGAGGCCCCAAGACTAATCCTTGGAGTACACCGCTTGTTACGGGTCTACTACTTGAGGTGGCCTCCCCTATTTTCCCTAGGTGGGCTCTATCAGTGAGCCAGTTTGCTGCCCATCTGGTAACATATGGATTGATGCCTAGTTGAAAGAGTTTATCTATTATACCTGAGGGGGGAATAGTATTAAAGGCTTTGGCCAGGTCAAGGTAAGTGATGTCCACCATTTTCCCCTCAGCTATGGCCTTGGTGACTGTCTCAAAGAAGTTGACTAAATTTAACAGGCATGACCCCCCCTTGACAAAACCAAACTGTGTGGGATCAAGTGTCTGGAAATTGCCAATGTTCTTGTTAATGATGTCCATGATAATCCACTCCATGGGCTTGCAGCTCAGGCTAGTTAGGCTGATAGGTCTATAATTTTCTGGATCTGTGGATGTTCCACCTTTCTACAACAGGATGACAGTAGCTGTCCTCCTCTCAGCAAGGATGAAGCTGGTACTCAGGCTTTGGTTGAATAGGGTGCCTCATGGTGCTGTAAGTTCCTGCCTGATTTCATGTAGGATGCAGCCTGGAATGTTTTTGGGTCCCATGGAGGCTGTATTTTTTGCTTTGAGAGGACAGGGATGACTTTTGCTCTCTAGAGATAAGGGGAGGGGATCAGGTACTGGGGATGTTCTGTTTTACTGATGGGGGGACAGAGGAATGAAGTTTCCACTGAATCTGCCTGCCAGCAGGCTGCCTATATCTACAGCATTTGTGTATGTGGTGACCTTAAACACCAGTTCTAAGAAGATCTGGGTGCTTCCCTTGAGATTGTGGACATATGTGAAGAAGGCCTTATGATTGCCTTTAGTAGATGTGGCCAGTTAGAACTTGAAGTTTTCTTTGGAGGATTTCACTAGTGCTCTTATTTGCTTTTTCAGGCTAAGAAACATTGCTTCCAGTTAGTCACCTGCTTCTTCTTTATCCTGGACTGCATTTTTTTTCCTTTTATTATAAAGTTTATTTATTGTAGATGTCCACCAGACAGGTTTACTCTTCCTTGAGTAGGATGATTTCATCCTGTCTGGTATTCCTGATTCCATGCAGCTATATAAATGCTCATATAGTACCTTGTAGGTTTTTGGACATATCTGCCAGTTTTTATGGAGGAAGAGGGGGCTGTGAAGCTGTTTATACCTTCCATCAGGAGATTGTAATCAGCTTTGGAGAACTTTTTTGTCGGGGGGAGATGGTGACTTCGAATGTGACTGCTTTGTGGTCGGATCTTACAAGGGATGATGACACTGTAGGGAAGCTGCAGTGGGTATTCATGTTGGTTAATACCATGTCCAAGATATTTTCACCTCTTGTGGGGGTGTCAACTAACTGGTCCAAGGGGTTTGCATTGACGAAATCAAGGAATCTCTGGGCATTTGTGTTTTGGCATGAGTATTTCTTCCAATCTATGGTTGGATAGTTAAAGCCATCCAGGATCAGGGTAAAGGGTTGAATCATGATAGATTTGAAGAGGTCCAGATAGGTGGAGTGGGCATCTTGAGTCAGAGTTGGAGGCCTATAGCCAGCTATAATTTGAATAGGGGTCTTGTCAATAGTTAACTGCATCTGGAGTGTTTCTTGTGCAGCATACTGTTTGACCAGCCTAGAGGTGTGTATGTCATTTATATATATTGTAACTCCACCTCCTTTTGTTTTGCTGCCCACAGATTTGGGTCAGAATGAATGATAGGATGAGTAACCTGGTATGGCTGGGGTGCTCTCCACAGGTTTGAACCAGGTTTCTGTGACTGCACAAATGTCAACTTCTTCCAGGGTTAAGAATGCTTGTAATGATTGCAATTTCATGTTTATACTCCTAGCGTTTAGCAGCATGACCTTTAATTTATGTTTTGATGAAATTTCATTATTGGTAGTTTTGACCTCATGGCATTGCCTAAAAATGGTAGAATGGGGGGGGGGGTCAAGAGCCTTTGCCAGGAGCCTGATGCCCAAAGGGAGACAGATTCAGACCATCTCTGGCAAAGCATCATGGTTTGTCAATCATGCCATCCCAGGCTGTCAGGTATCTGCTAAAGTCGGTAGGGGTGGGTGGGGTGGAATGATGAGTTGAAGCCTGCTTGCCTCTCTTCTGGAAGATATTGGAGTGTGTGCCTGTTTCCTCTCCAAATGGCAGAATCATTAGCATATAATGACATAAATGGGAGCTCTGTCTGTAAATGGAACAGGGCTTTGGTTATGCCACATGGGAAATCATGGAAACACCACAAACTCACAGCACACCTCTTCTTAGACACCATAAGAATATTTATGGATGGCATGGTATATGCATATAGTAATCCAACCAGCTCCTCTGGCTGCTACCCAGAGAATGCATGAGTCATAGCACTGTCATCCTGGAGAAGAAATAGGATCATACACTGACCGAGATGGCAAGCTAGATAGATAGCAGAGGGGTCAGGTCCATAAAACGAAAAATGGGCACTTTACTGCAGCCAATTAAACAGCATATTTTTGGAAGTGTAGGGAAAACAGAGTGCCAAGAGAAACTCTACACAGATATGGGAAGAATATGCAGAACTCTGTACAGAAAGTGGACAAAGGTCAGTAATGAACTAAGACTCTAGAATGGTCAAACATAGCTTTATCTACTATGCCACTGTATTGTCATGCTCAGGAAACTGATCATATAAAAGTGGTCTTCAAAGTTGGATATGCACAGAAAGCAAATGTTTAAGTTGAACTACTGTTCTCAACCACTAAACATGTTAATATGCTTTACATCCTTCTCCAAGCTGCTCTTTAACTTTTGTTTAGTTTTTGCTATTTTGTATGTACAATTTGCTTAGTTTGCTTCTGTTTCCATTATGTATTGTACTTCATATTATGGAGCTTGTACTATGTATTATTGGAGCTTTTCTCCCCGGGCCCCACTGAAAACGGGCTCTTTGAGCCTATTGGACCACCCCAGTCATCACACTGGAAATAACTAAATAAATAAATAAGTTACCTGATATTCAGATTACAAGTATTTACCGCAAGTCAATTTTAGAACAGCACAAGCTTTATATATAATAGAACATAACTGGTGCAGAATAGGCAAAACTAAACAGAAAATGTAACAAAGATTATATAAACTGAGCATTAAGTGGAAGGCTTAAGTATCTTTTTCAGCTTTGCACTGTATTCTTTTAAAAGTGTTAATAAGCAAACAAAATATGGAATTGTCATTGTCCACTTGTGCACCATATTAATTTAGCAGATACGAAGATACATTATTGCAACATAATATTAAATAACAGTCAGCATGCAGCTGTGTTATGACTGTAGGAAATTTACTGATTCAAAAAGTGAAGACAACCGATAGCTCTGTAGTTCTATTCAGTAAAGCAAAGACGGTTTCATATCATCTCATTCCTAGCTCCATTGCAAGCATTTTCAATTCTGTATTAATAAGGGTCACCATCTCCAATTTTTGAGTTGCATTTTATAATTCAAAGTTTTTAAATAGCTGCCTTTCAGAAATGCTGAGCCTGCTTCATCTGCCGGGATAACGAATTCAAAACTGCCCCTGGTGCAGTACTTAACTCCTTACTAAATATTTTATAGAGTTCACCCAGGAGGCCATTTTTCTCCCTGAACTGAATTATTATTCAAAGTCTTAACTGTCTCATACCCCTCATTTTCAATCACATCTGCTTTCATCCTTTTCCAAAACATGTGGCTGCTACGTTTCCTAAGCATAGTTAAACCTTTCAACAAACATTTTATACAGAAATCACCCAACCATTTATTTTCACAAAGCATCTCAACATATATTAATTTAGGTACAGTTTAATGTTAAGCCGATCTACAGAAATAATCTTGCCAGCCGTATCATTTTGAAGTACAGTTACCCTTAGCTTTACGTTGGCTGGCGAAGTGACAAACGGTTAATCTTCTCCTTTTCTTTTTACATCTTAAAGCTTCTGTTTTATGAAATAATGCAGCTCTGATATCATAAAAGAGACACCTACATTCTCAGTTTGAACAATTAAAGTAAGTGCTTATAAATCTAAGTATTTGAATAATGCCATAATAGTAAAGCAGATAAAACAGACAATAAACCAAAACATCACAAACACCAATATATATATAGTTGTGAATTTAGTTAAGACTGTTAATTGAGTCAATTCATTTCACACAATAGCTGTTTTCAGGGGTGATTTGGGATCTCTTCTCTTTTACTAATTTCTTCAAAGTCACACTGAATGGAAATGTGGGCTGGGGGCAGGATCGAAACAGGGCTACAGGATATAGCTACAGGATATAGCTTTAGAGGTCTGGTGCTCTAATACACTTGCAACTCTGAGCTAAAAAATGACAATTTCTTAAACCAATGAGAACTCATTAAAGCTAGTATCTCTGAATCAGGCATGATAATGCTCTAATGTGCTATTTTATTTGAACAGTCCTTTAAATAATCTGAGATATTACATCTGCTATAACCAATAATGAACTGAAATTAAAATGCTTTTCATGTGATGACCTCATTTGAAAAGATGCCTTTCCTGTTCTACAAAAGTTACAGGTTATATTACAAAAAATATCTCTGTTTTTGTCCACAAATGCCATGCTGTGTTTTTAGACTGACAGCTGTGTGGTCTTCAATTTCAGCAAGCATTAAGGATGCATTCACAAGGCCTAGCTTTGCCGAGGGACAATGATAATCAGCACACAGGAAGCTGCAGCCCCTTTGTAAAAGATGTCCCCATCTATCACAGCTCCTGGCAGCAGTACCTATTAAAAGTGCTGAGACTATCATATCTGTGAGACAAATAAATTAAAAGATTAATTCCTTCGCTGCATTATATAGTTGAGAAGAAACTAAGAAAACTTATTCAAGGATAATCCCGCATGCATTAAATATAACAGGCTAAACAGTTTTGAGTAATTCTACCAAACCCACTTTAAAGTATATAGTATAAATATTAATGACCCTAAGTTCTATAAACTTGTTTTTGATTTTCATAACTGCAAACCTCCACGTTATCATACAAACTAAAGAAGTGACAGTTATATCTTATGAATAATATCCATATACTGCTGCAGTATTTTATTATAATTGTGTGCACTACTGTAATTTAAAAGGTTTTGGCCTTAGATGGGGAAGATATGTTAGAATGTGCCTCAACGGAAAACCTTTTGTGGTGTCTTTTCAGTAGGCCAACCCTTACAAAGCATTTTGCATTATGCATTCTGAATGTGCATACTGAAACATTTAACCTAGTGGAATGCCTGATAGGGTGTGTGTCTGTTGACGAGAAACACTGGTACCAATTATCTTAGAAAAGCAGGCATCAGTTCTCCTTCTGATGATTCCTATTAATCCACATTAAGGAAGTACAAGGGAACACCAGATCCAAGGATCCATAATGGACTGTCCATTAAAGTCTCAATATCTGCCTCATGGAAGCAAGGAACTGAGGGCTAGATAGAAGGAACAGCATAGATTGTGATAACAGATTTGTTATTTTAAGTTACAATACAAATGCTGTGCACTACATTCTTCACAGGTCCTGCAAGGAATTTATTCATAATCTCAGAAGCAAACAATCAGCTTGTTATGGCTTCTGAAATAATGTGCTGGTCCTGAAATACAGATGACCAAAAATGTCTACAAGAATGTTGCTGAAGGACATTCTGAGGCAGCCGTAAATCTTTACCAGTGAGAATCTTCTAGAAGGGCCAAGTATAGAATGTCTAACAAAAATCATGGAGTCCAGCAACTGTGTATAAAAGCATAGCGTTTATTTATTTTTTTCTCAATGGGAGAAACAGACTAAAATTTTAATTTTGAAAGTCTGCTTGCTATTTGTGCCATTATGTAAAACACTAAGAATATTTTATGTAAAAATATTTATTTGACTTTGAAGATATTGATGTGTGGAGATGAATTAATTTCATAAATCAGGTATCACATAATAGAACAAAAATGAAAAGCTGTCACAGGAAAAATTAATAAAGTATAATTTCAACAATGAAGCTTTATTAGTAACAAAGACAATGCAGGCAGTTGGTGCTGGGTGATTCTAGAGTTGTGCTAACCTTACATTTAGGCAAACAAAATGCTTCATGGTTTCCAGTACCTAGTAGTAAAACATCATCATCTAATGACCAAGGCCACTGACTTCTGGTGACATGAAATACCAACTCCATGGTGTAAAATTCCATAAGATATGCTAATGATTCTTCATCTACAAGTTTTCAAATATTAGTCAATTTTACCAACTTCTCTGGCATATTTATAAATGAGTAGAGTTACAGTGGATTCCAAATGTTGAGTATTAAATAATGAAACACAGGGACTGGTGATTAACAAATTTAAGACAATAAATTAAAAAAAAAGTTCAGCTGATGTAGTGGTCTGATTTACATTTTAAAGACAGTTCAAACTCTACTATAATAGCAGAGCTTTTCGAAAGAAGAATGAGGAAAAGTGGTGTAAGTCAGGGACTTTTCTGATACAAAAACAATTGTTGTACAACGTAGAAAAGATAAATGAATAAATAATTGCACAGAAAATATACATCATTTGCTCATGCCTGTTCTAATACTAGTTAATATAAGATTTCAAGGTAAAGAATACATTATAATAAATGCTGCACAGAGATTGTTGTTTATCAATTAAAATATTACAATGTTTTGTATTTTTTAAATCAGAAACATGAATGAAAGGGTCATTTTGCATTTTTCAAAAATTTTATCAAGCCTTGAGCTGCCACACACTGAGCATCGTGTACAGCACTTGAGAAACCTGACAGCTTTGAAAGCAACAAAACATTAAAGTTCCAAAACACAAACAAAAAGGTGTGGCTGAGTGCCTAAAAGCTTTTAAAGATATCCTACATCACATTCTATATCGGTATCCCCACAGACTGCAAGGAGGTGGCATGCAAGATATTCTTTGACCCATTACTGATGGATTTACTGAACATCATCAAGTCAAATGGCATCAGAAATACTCTGTGTAGGGATCTAAACCTCTTTTGTAACATCAACAGAATGGTTTGGTGGGACAAGTATATCTCGCAAAGGATATCGCTTCTATGGAATAAACTTCCCAGCCACACAAAACAAAGTTCATACATGTCCATATTCAAAAGCAAAATAGATCCATGGATAGAAAACAGAAAATGTACCCTAAGACTGCCCACTGTACTACTAATGGACATAGCTCCAAATGCTTTATCCCATGCATTAGTCTCCTCAACTTATCTATGGTATGATCTCATTTATTCTCATTATGGGTAGTATACAGTTCTCAACCATTAGATAGGTAAGGCAAACCTATAACCAAATGTGCTAGGGTATTTTGAGCACAAAAAGGGAAACTGGCAAGGCTTAAAATGGTCTGCAAGAGCAGCTAGCCTAGTGCTTTCTTATGACACTATGAACCTATAAGGTGCTGGTTGCTGTGGTGTACTTCACTTTTAAACACTGCCTGCAAGACAGCTTTAAGGGTGTTTCAGCTTTCATCACTTTTGTGCTCCTACACTTTGTTTGTTTGTTTATTTATTACTGACAGGGATATCTAAAGCTGCTTATATTAATTATGATGGTGTTTCTCTAATAATATCCAATATAGTATGGATGTCAAGATTTTTCATTTTTGAGGTGAAACGCGATCATAATCCTGTACTTAATGATACACACACATGCATGCACACACACAAAAACAGACATACATGTAAACATATATACATATGCGCACATACACACACACATACACACACACACACACACACACACACACACACACACACACATATGTGTGTGTATATATATATATATATATATATATATATATATATGGGATCCGGACTCATGCTCGACTAGCATATGTCCGAATCACAAAACATCGAACACACATACACGAAAGCGCTTAACATTGATAAGAGCTTCCGTGTATGTTTGCTGGTTTCGTAGAATGGACTACAGTGCAGGTAAGGGAAAATTCCCTTTTCCCCACAGTAGTGCGATCTCGGAGTGAGAATAATAAAGTAGGAGGGGTGGGGAGTGCAGGGGAGTGAAGCCCCCCTCCAGAAACGTTGATTTTTTTTTTGAACTACACATACACAGAAGCGCTTTTCAATGTTAAGTGCTTTCGTGTATGTGTGTTCGATGTTTTGTGATTCGGACATATGCTAGTCGAGCATGTATCCTAGACCCATACATATATATATATATATATATATATATATATATATACACACACACACACACACACACACACACACACACACATACATACATACACCCACGATATATATATATATATATATATATATATATATATATATATATAGACACACACACACACACACACACACACACACACACACACACACACACACACACACACACACACACACACACATACACACATATAGGTTCACAGGTTTATAGGTTGGTACTAGGCTATCGGCCATAGGGCCTATACAAGCCTAGCCATAACAATTCCCTGGATATTTCTTCCCACAATATTTACTTCCCTGGACCTCTAACACGATCTCTGGGGTGAATTTCCTATCTCCCATCCAATCATCAAGGTTCCTTTTGAAGAAGGCCAAGGAGGCGTTCTGCTTGACATGTATGGGCAGTCTCTGGGTCAGGAATTTATCCCTCCAGCATGTTTTGTTCATTGTGATGATAAGGTTTAGATCCCTGGAGTGTGTGGCTCTGACGGATTGGGATTTCTTTAAGTGGAGCATGTCCAGCAGCTCAGGGTTTGATATGCCTTGTATGTTAAGCAGAGATCACCTCTGAGTAGATGATATGCCATAGAGTATAGCTGTAGTTTTTTTAGATGGTCAGCATTGGGCATCTGCTTTAGGCCTGTGATTTTTTTAGTGAGGTATTTCTGCGGCCTTTCCAGCTGTTGCAGATGTCTTGTGAGGTACATACCAAATGGGGCGGTTTTCTCTATAATGGGTCTAATGAGGGATGAGCACAGTGGGACAATGACCACCTTTTTTCTGGATGAAAAGCCCTTAGTGATGAGGTGTGCCACATAGAAGGATTTCTTGACTGTTGTGGCGATATGGCTATCGAACTTGAGACCACTGTCCACCTGTGTCTCTAAGTCTCTCATCACACTTTCGGTGTTTAGTGTACTGCCACCTATGTGGTAATTCATGGGTACATGGTTTTTCGAAAAGGGGATAACTATACATTTCTTGGCATTAAGCTTGAGCCCATGGCTCTGGCACCAAGCATCTGTTTTCTGTAAGACCCTTTTGCAGAATATCCTCATCATTTGGGGAATCAATAATGGCTCCCAGTTTGCAGTCATTTGCGAACTTTGTTAGTCAGAGTCCCTTAGTGTTGACCTGTACATCAGAGAAGTAGATTCCTAACAGGAGCGGTCTCAGGACTGAACCATGAGGTACTCCACTTGTCACTTGTCTGGAGCTGGATTTGGAGTCAGCTACTTTTACAGTCTGGGTTCTGTCAGTAAGCTAATTGGCAACCCATTGAGTGATGTAGGGATTTATGCCCAGCTTAGTAAGTTTATCTATGATTCCAGAGTGGGGGATGGTGTTGAAGGCCTTGGTGTGGTCCAGATAGGCTGTGTGGACTGCCTTACCCTCATCCACAGTTCTGGAGACTGATTAGAAGAAGTCAGTCAGGTTCAGGAGACAAGATTGGCCCTTCACAAACCCAAACTGGGTGGGGTCCAGTGTTTGAAGGTTACTAATATCTTTGTTAGTAAGTTCCATGATAATGCTTTCCATGTCCTTGCAGATCAGGCTCATCAGACTGATGGGATGGTAGTTCCTGGAATCCAAGGTAGATCCCCCCTTGTGGAGTTGGATAACTGTAGCTGTGCGCCACTCAGTGGGCATGAAGCCTGAAGTGAGGCTATGATTAAACATGGCACTTAGGTGAGGTGCCAGTTCATTTTGTAGTTCATGTAGTACACAGGCCGGGATGTCATCTGGTCCAATGGATGTATTTGGAGAGTGCAGTTTCTACCTGTATGGCCATGATTACCGGAATTTGGCAATCTTTTGGTATTGAGATGGGCCCTTTAGGGGGTGAGTGAGGGGTGAAGTTGGCACTAAATCGATCTGCCAGGATATTGGCAATATCCTTGGGATTGGTATATTTAATGCCATTCTTTTGTAGCTCAGAGCATATCTGAGCATTGTCATTTAGATCTTTGACATAACTATAGAATGCCTTGTGGTTGCCTTTGGAATCTTTGGCAATTTTATTTTCGTAACTAGCTTTGGAGGATTTTATGAGGGATCTCAGCTTCTTACTAAGGCTAGTAAGGGAGTTTTTTGCATCCTGGGATTTTCCACTTTTCTGCAACAATTTCTTATTTCTGTTATACAGTTTGTTTATGGTTTGGGACCACCAAATTGGCTTCCTTTTTTTGGAGGAAAACGTCTTGTTTCTATTTGGGATGGCACGATTCATGCATGGGTGCATGTGCTTGTACAGTGCCTTAGTGAAGGATTCAGCAGTCGGGCCTTCAGCTCCCGTCTGCATGGGTGTCATGAAGTTTGTCACTTCTGACTTGAATAGCATGAAGTTGGCTTTGCAGAAGTTTTTTTTACGGAGGTTTCCTTACTGGGGGGTGGGGGTGGGATGTGGATGTCAAGCTTGATTTGCTTATGGTCAGACCTGACCAATGAGGGGGTGACCACTGGTGTGGAGCATCTATCTCCCATGTTGCTAATGACCAGGTCTAGGATATTGCAGCCCCTGGTGGGACAATGGATTAGTTGATCCAGGGCTGGAAGTTATGAATTCCAAGAACCATTAGGAAAAGGTGTTGGTACCCGAGTAGTTTTCACAGTTAATGGCAGGGTAGCTGAAATCACCAACTATTAGGGTGTTTGGTTGTGTCTTAATATTTTCCAGTATTGTTTTGAAAGGTGTAGTGAGAATCATGGGGCATGGTGGGGGATCTGTAGCAAGCTACAATTTTGATTGCAGTCTTACCTAGTGTTAGTTGCGCCTGGAGAATTTCAGATGCATTGTGTTGGGCAACTAGCCTGTAGGTGTGAATATCCTTGGTGAATATGGACACTCCTCCACTTTTAGTGTTTCAGTCTTGGTTTGGTGGCCGAAAAGTGTGGTAAGAGTTGTAGCCTGGTATTGCAGGGGTGCTCTCTGGAGCCTTGAACCAGGTCTCAGTTACTGCACAGATATCGATGCTCTCAATTTTTAGGAGTGGCTTTAAATTCAAATCAAGCCTGTATCAAGTATTTAACAAGAACATTAATACAAACTTAAGAATCTTAACCTTCCCCAATGCCTATTTTTTTCTAAAATGCCATTTAAAAGTGTTAAAATTGTTTTCCTAGGTTGTATAAAGAGACCTCAATATTTCAAGTATGGTCTAGCCATACAGACATCAGGGCAACAACACATATTTTGATGTTGAACTTATGGATCTTAAAATCTAATTGGTACTTTTGATGGTTCTGTAACATACATCTCATATTTTCACTTTGAAGGACAAATATCCATCCATTATTGTATGAAAGCTTTACCAAAGAGAAAAAAAACAGGCATTGATAGCACTTGGCTTCAGCTAATACACTACAAGGCACTGCAAAGAAAGTCAGAAGACAGCTTCATGGCCAACTGTCTATAGAAGATATGCAGTTATGTCAATCTTGAAGAGAGGTGATATGACTGATTGTTAAATTTACTGCACACTCACTCTGATCTCACACGGAAGCAAGATTATTCTAAAGATCACTCAGCGCAGATTAATACCATTAGTGGAATGTGATTTGTTATAAAAACAGTCAGAATTCAGGAAAAAGGTATTCCCAAAATACAACTTTGTAGACATAGCACAGATCCTTGAAAAGACATAGGAATGCCAAAAGGAAATTTGCTTGCCTTTTATTAAATACAACAAGGCCTTTCACTACATTCTGAGGCACACTGAAAAACATGGGTATACTAGCGCACCTGACTGTTCTCATGCATTGTTATTATTTACATCAATAAAAAAACAACAGTTCAAACAGAACAAAATAGAAACAGAGTGGTTAAGAATTGGTAAATGTGTCTGATAAGACTAAATACCTTCACCATAATGATGATTTCTTCTAGCTATTAGACAGAAAAAATCATCAGTGAAGTAAGATCATAAGAAAACTGAAGGAAGAAACAACCTTCCCTGTACTGCTATCATATTACTGGTTGAAAGTAAAAATCTAAAATATCTGCCTATTAAGATAAAACAACATTGTGCCTTAATATGAAAAAAGCAAAGATGCATACAACTTGCAAAATTAATGGATTTATTCTTGATGGAGAAAAAATAGAAACAGGATAACTCCATCTTCCTTAGATTATGAATCAATAATAAAGTGAATGGCAGTAAAGAAATGTGATAATATACTGCAGTTGGTACAATGGTCATAAAACAATTTAGATACCATCTACAACTCCATATATATATCTTTGCACATGAAGATTTTACTTATATAAATTATGCTATTTTCAGTAATAACATATGGATACAAGTAGTGGACGATGAAGAAATAAGCCAAGTACACATGACTCTGAATTATTGTTTGGGCAAAGAATACTGTGTTTTCCATTGACTAACTGAAAAAGAAATCAATAAGTGACATAGAAGATAAATACCTTAGCATTCTGTGGAAACTCAAATTACAAGACTTCAATTTCATACTTTGGAAATGTCATGCAAAGAGAAAGATCATTATCAAAAGACATAACACTTTGAAAGGTCAAAGTTTAATGCAAAAGTAGATGACTAGAAATATGATATAATAACTTCAGTGATGAATGTCCATGTTTCAGTGATCACTGATTTGATGAAAGACAGAAGAGAGTTTAGGATGAACATCTATACAGTTGCAGTGAGATGGCATTGAGTTGACAGCACTTAATAACAACTCTATATGAAGCTCCTTCTTAGTTTTAAGATGTTAGAACACTCTTGTATTTATATTATATGCATATTGGTATTGTTTTGACCTACCACTTCAATAGTACACTTGGTAAATTTACATTATAAACATTTCTGTCCTGCCCAACATTCTAGCAAATCTAAGTGGTATTATAATCAACTAAAGTCTGTGTCTGTCCAAAATGTAGGTGCTTTATTTCAGTTATCTACTTATGTGAAAGACAACATGCTGCTACTCAGAGTGTTATCCATTATAAACAGATTAAACAGAAACAGAAGTAACATTGTAGTTCATGAGTTAGCTTTGCTGCCTAACAATACTTGACTGTCTAGGTTGCTTCCAGATGTGGTGTATTCTGAGTGAAAAGTTAATTTCATCCCATGTCCACAGGGGTCCTTGCTATCATCTACCATTTTATCGCATATCTAAAAGACATTCTGATAAGTGAACTAGTGATACAGTGAACTACCATTATGCACGTATGTGTATGTGTGTGTGTTTGTGTGTGTGTGTGTGTATGTGTGTTTCTGTGCATTTATTGTTCCTAGGTGATGCATATGTGTGTGTGTGTTTAATTTCCATAATATCATTTTATTTTGATATTCCTTTACATCTTCATTCATAAAAATTTTGAGCCTTTTCCTTATTTCCATTTTCCCAGAGACAGCTACACTTAAAATATAAGATAAGCTCTGTCAAATTTTTATTTTCATTGGAATAACCTTTTAAAGCTCTATATAGAATCGATGCTGCATAGACAACTGGATTTATTAGGCCCAGTCCTCCTATTGCTTCCTTCATATACAGAATTCCCCTCTTAACTGGGTTCAGTCTTGTTCCCCTTATAAAAGAAAATACAATAGACATTAATTCTTTTTCATATTGTTTTTTCAACATATATGTGTTAGCTATACATATGCTACCTTATGTAATAGGATAGCATTTATCAAATGTACTTTCTTTCTGTATGATTATCTAAATGTTTTCCAAAAAATGATATATCCTTTATTGCTTGAAATACCTTTTCCCATTGCTTATTCTTATAGTCATTTACTCCATATACTACTCCAAATACATCTATGGTTTCTTCATTCAATTTTATGTCTCCTATATTTTCCTTACATCTAAACATTTACTTGTTTCTTCATTTATACATAGACCAATTTTCTTTGATGATTTATTTAATGTTTCAGTTATTTCTTTCATCCATTCTTTATTTCTAGTGATTAATATGATATCATATACATATGCATAAATTATAGATAATTGCAATTCTTCTATCATCTTGTATCCTGCACTATCTGTCATTTTATTAATCTTACTCACTATGACATTCATCACTAAACAAAACATAATGCTGCTAGCTGAACATCCTTGTTGTATGCCTCATTTACTTTTTTTCAGTTATGTATCCATTCACATTTATTTTATATATAAATGTTATTCCTTTAATATGTCAATTTAATTATCTGTATTATTCTCCTACTTATATTATATAACTCTAAAATTTCCCATAGAGAATCATATTGCATTTTATCAAATGCCCTATTTAGATCAACTATCATGATCTTTGTTTCTACTTTCTGTTTATAATATCACCTGTTACTTCTTTTATTAGCCATAATAAATTTTGACTTCCTTGTCCCTTTCTACCAAATATTGTTTGATCAAGTAACTTATCCATTTTATTCATTAATCTTTTAGTTATTATTCTCATAAATATTTTATAGTCTCCAGTTCCTTATATCATCCTTTTCTCCTTTTTTATAGGAATATTATTACTCAGGTATATATTTATTCATGTATTATTCCCAACTCTAACCATTCATTCAATATTTATTCAAATATTACTTTCTGCCAGATTTCCATTTCATTATACATATGATATTCAATACCATCTAATCATGTTGTTGCATTCAAATGAATGTCTTAATACTTCATTAAACTCTTTCAGGGTTATCTTTTGTTTCAAACTTTTATTATCTTCTTTAATTAATCTATTAACTCCATATGTTTGCTCTCATTGTGTTTCTTTTTTAATAAATGATTGTCTTATGTGTTCTTAAAAAATTCCACATATTCCTTCTTGGGCTGTTGCTTTATTTCCTTCTTTATCTTTTAACTCCTTTATTATTATTTTTTTTATTTTATTTCACCAACTTGTTTAGGTAGGGAGATACATATTATTTTCTTCCTTGTAAGTAGCATTTTTACTTATATAGTAAATTCTTAATTATTATTTGACTCATTTCAAATATTTTTTTCTCTTTTCCATAAAATGCTCCTTCATTGTTTATCAATTCTCAAAACATATCTTGACTTAATGTTTTATATTTTACTTTTTTTTTTCTTATTTTCCACACATTCTAAGAAGCAGTTTTTATATTTTTCCTTAAGCCATATTCACCAGCTTGTCCAGTTTTCATAAAATGATCTCATACCTATATGGACATTCCATAACTTAATTATGTCTCTCTTAGCATCTTGCTTTAACACTTTTTCATTTGACCTTCTAATTCCTTTACTTATTTTATATATTCATTCTTGTGTACTTTTATCCATACTGCTGTATGGTCTGAAAACCCTGTCTTTTTTATTCCTTTATGTAGAATGTTTAAACCAATATTAAAAAATAATAAATTTCAGTTTTAATTTCACTTGTTCTATAGGTACAGCGTATCTTGTCCCATATATATATATATATATATATATATATATATATATATATATATATATATATATATATATATATATATATATATATATATATATATATATATATATATATATATATATATATATATATATATATATATATATATATATATATATATATATATATATATGTGTGTGTGTGTGTATATATATATATATATATATATATATATATATATATATATATATATATATATATATATATATAAATATATATATATATCAAATTTGCCACATTTCCTTATTCCATTTACTATTTTGACATCACCAGTATTATTTTATTTGTTTTTAAATTCAGTTAAAGTCTCCCACTAGTATTATATCCATATTAATACATAGTTAAAGATCTTTTTAAACATTATCTCTTTTTCTTTCTTTGTAACATATGCAATAATTTTATACACATTTGTCTTCCATCTTACATCTAATACTGTAATTTATTCTAATTCAGTTTTAGTAACAACTAATATTTTTATAGTTTTTGACACAATATACATATACCTGAACAAGTGTCTGTACCCATATTCCAAATAACAGATCCATCCCATAACTTTACATGTTGTAGCCTTTCATCCTCTGTTTATAATCCTGTGTCCTCTAATATAATGATCTGAGCATTTCTTAAGGCACACCATTCCAGGATTCCTATTCTTCTCTTAATATTTTTCATGCCATTAACATTTAAAACCAAAATATTCATTTTTAATAGGAGTTAGTAGGTCTTTCTCATTCTTTACCCTTTTTTTTGCTTTCTTTTGCCATTGCACTTGTAAATTTTCTTTTTCTTTCTTTTACTGTTTTCCCTATAGAACTTTTTGTCTTCTCATTACCTGCCAGTTCACATATTCATCTTTGCTTGTGTCCATTGACACTTCTCTTTCTTTTTCTTCTTATTTTGTATTTATTTCTATATCTTGTATCTCAATCTGCCCTTCTTGTTCATTTTTTTTCCCTGAGCCACTTCTTGTATATCTTCTTTTTCTATAATTTGCATATTTTCTTTACATTCTAGCCATGCATGTCCAGTGTTTCCACATTTCTTACATTTCAAATCACATTTTTTTCTTCATGTCCTGTTTAACCACATATAAAACATTTTTTGTCAGATTCACTAATCAAATGATTATCTTTCCCAGAGGAAAAAAAAAAGTTTTAGTCTGTCTTCTGTATTTCAGAAAACCACTATTACCATTCACATTAATAATACTAGGAATGTTTACCACATTGTCATTTTTCATTCTTAATATGACCCCACATTCTCATCCCTGGTCCATAAACCTCTTTCATCATAAGTTTCTGTTGTATCCATAACATCTTTGCATAGATTTAGTAAATGTTCTTTTAAGTCTTTTGCCTCAATTTCAGTTCTAAACTGAATTATAATTCTCATTTTTGTTTCTCAATAGAAAGATCTCACCACATAATCTGACCAAGGATTGCCATTCTTTTTATGTTCATATCTTTCCAGAAAATTTCCATAGCCTGACCAGTTTCAAATATATCACAAAATGTTTCCTTATTAATAACAATGAAGGCTCTTACCTCTTTAGCAGAATACCCAAAGCTGCAATTACCAAGTCCCATACATTATACCTATCCAGCCCTTTTTCGTTTTTACTGGTTACTCAAACAATAAACTTTTTATTTTCTTCTTTCACCTCCTTGGCCTTTCTTTCTCCCTCCTTCACTGTTTTTGCATATGATTTCTTTGCTGTTGTTTTCCTGATATCCTCTTCTTGATGTATTTTTTCCATTGTCCTGCAACCCGTCAAATTGAAGCGTTGCAATACTGTATTCCTGCTGGCTTCCCATTTCACCATAGAACAATTTTCTCTGAAAGAGGTCTTCAAAATCCATCCCTGCTACTGCTGCAGTGTCCCATTCCTTGCTCCTCTCCATTACCTCCTATATAAATGAATCCTCCACCTCCCTTTCATTTACTTGATTTTACAATGTTGAGTCCACATCTCATTACTTAATATTTCATTTGTGATTACTTTTCCAATTTTGCTATCACTTGCCATTCCTCCTGTTTCTTCGGGTTGCCTACACACCTGGAATGGACACAGGAATTAAGGCGTTCCACACTCAAACATGTCACACTACACAGCGGAGTAAGGGAAGTTCCCTGATGTCCTGGCCAAATTTCCTCTAATAATATAAATATCACCTTGGGTATCCCATGAAATGAAACTACTAGCTTAGTGGGAATACCCTGGTCAACAAAGAAAAAAAAAGATATTTTCATCAGGCATGATGTAGAAATTTAGTGGCTTGTAATGCCAATGTTTTTTATCAGAGTTTTGTAAAACTATAGGATTTTCTACCACTTTCTATTACACTGGGGCAGATTAACAGAGGGTGTACAGAAATTACATCTTCGGTTCTGCTAACACAGTACCACAGCAATTCACAGATGTCAATGGACTTGTGGAGAGGGTCCGTATAAATTTCATATACAGGTACTAAAGATGACTTCTTTAGCATGGCTAAATAATGAGAAAGTGTTATACCTACAGATACTGAAACTTTAATGGCAAGACATCTCACTCACACTTTATAGAAAAATGGCAGCTCTGTTTGCCTCACTCCTATCTGCTACATAAGTGTATATTCCTGTCCTAGGCTGAAAATGCATAAACAGCAGTGACACTGCACATAGGTGACTGCAACATCAGCTCAATATACCTTAGCTGATAAGCAGTTAGATCTAAAAATCATTCAGTCATGTCTCTAAAACATTTTCAGATTTAAGGTTTATATTTTGTGTGCGCTTGAAAGCAGGCATGAAAACAATATTTCTGCCCCATCTTCTATGGTAACTCTCATTTTTAAAACAATTTTAAAATATTACTAAAATATCTTGCTAATGACTGTCAAACAGATAGTAAAACGGTTGCATTGATAAATGTTAAACATAGCTCATTCAAGAAATTGACTATATTGTTAAATGATGAAAATTTAATTACAAGTTCTCAATTAGAAATCTGACATGTTCTGTAAAATTAAACTATCACTTACAAGTAACTATAGTATTGCTTTTTTAAAATTAGATCTTCTACAGTAATAGTATGAAATTTATTTTTTTTTATATTGAGGCATAAAAATAATAGATGTACAGCCAGTAATGCTCTCATATTTTTGAGATAATACATTTCTTTTAAAACTATTAAGATAAAGCTTAATATGCATTTGTTTTCAACAATAGTATATACGCCTATAAAATCACATCGGTATAAAATATTAATTGGCTATGAATTCAGTTAGTACTGACATTAACAAATGTTTTTAAAATCAAATCATTAGCAGTGGTACAACATACAGTCATGCAATTTGTAAAGTAACTAAATGAGATGGGAGGGATAGGAAATGGGAAAGTCAATATAGTGAGTTTGGTACTGGGAGGCACTTACACTTGTACCCCTAAATGCACTTCAAATACTATGGACTACAGAAGATGGTGATTGTTGTTATGCAAAAACAATGCATGCTATGGTAACAACTTAAAAATATCCCTAAATGATTAGTTAGACATGATTGTAGAGCACTGCATTGTAATGGTTGAGTCAGAGCTAAGAAGCTTTGAAAACTGAGAGAAAAGGGTTGCAAAATAGTCAAGGGTAACAAAACTACCTACAAATAAATAATGCCAGGATAATTACAAATGCCTAGTGGTACTCATACCTTACAACTGTAGCAATCATAAGATTTATAAACTGATCAAAATGTAGACCAGTCACATAAAATGGATACGCATATGCATATAAATTAATACTTGACTCAAGTCAACTAAAAGGCAAATGTTCAAAGCTTTTTAACAGGTCTTATCTCACTGAGTAAAAAGTAAAAGGAAACAAATACATAACGCTGGGTTTCAAGCATATGAGGTACAGCAAACTATGTGAAATGGTTAGCACTCTCTTCTTTTCTTTTTTGTTTCTCTAAATTCAACTGTTTTGCTTTTTGGAGTGTTTAATTAGGCATACTGACTTGCTCAGTGTGGTCAGCATGGGTGAAATGGAATTATTTTTCATGTTCCTGATACTTATTGTCATTAATTTGTAAGAGCTCCAATAAAGCTAGAAGTATAGCACAGGGAACTCACAGGAAGTGCCAGCTAAAGCTATAGAAATAATGCTCATTTGCTACAAACATGTAGTAACATTATTAATATCCATCCTAAAAAGATCTAAGACTAATAAAATATCTACATTTGTCAAAATTAAATCAGCTCACAAAATACTAGTAGAAACACAGTCACCAATATTCAGCTACTATGACAGTTTACATTGTTAGCACTATAGTGCGAGTTGTTTTTTCATATGTATCATCTGTTTTCCATAATATTATTTGGCAAAATAATTGGTACATATAAGTAAGAGGGTGTGGGGGCAATATTCATCATAAAAGAAGTGCAGGAAAGCTTGCTCTATTGAAAAAATACTTCCATTATTTTGTTAACAGTTTCGGAGGGGGCACACTTCAGGGAGTGTGACTCACTGATTTTCTTTGCTGGGAGTTATCTTTTGGAGACTTGTACTGTATTTGTGATTCAGCATAATTAAAAACATGTTTGTAATTGCCCAAGCTTGTGACCTTAAAATTCCAGCTCAGGAAGTATTGTTATTGTGAAATACCTAGTGTAGTCCATGATTATAAAATGGTTTAAGAATACTTTCCAATGGAAAGTGCTAAATTTTAATAGTTGAATAATGCCCTTAATCAAAATTAACAATTAGAATCTAATTTTGTTGGATAATTTATTAAAAAGAATCAATTTCCAACTTATTTAAAAATAATGCAGATGTAATCACTTAGTGGACTGATCTTGGCTTTATCAATGGATGCAAAAGAGAGGTGTCAAACAGTGATTCCATTATTGCAGTATTAAATAACAAGTCTGGAAGTCAAACATATTCTGGAAAAAAAAAAACATTGATCCTAAAATTAAGAAAAAATAAGGGCTGAGGAAAAGAAAATATCTTCTGGATCATTAGACTGGAAGAAGTCTGTAAATTTCTAATATCTGGGACCAATGTGATAAACTCATTACTGGTTATATTTAAAACAGCTCTTTATCTGATACCTTATTAAAGTTCAAACACTGAACTGAGAAAAAAGGACAACAGCATGCAGAAAAGTAATTTAGTTTAAAGATCTTATGTGCATGTATTATAACCGTACCTATAAATGGAATTAATCCAGTGGGAACAGATTTGTGCTAAAAAATCCTGAAGACATCATGACAGGGTGGGTTGCTTTAATGAGTAGAAGGTTTATGTTTCCCTACTGAACAGACTGATCTGAGAAAATACAACGTTTGGCTATCTTGAAAGAAGTCTCACTACGTGGAAAGTCATTCATCAGATTTAGCTCACTTAAAGTACTGGGATGAAGTATTATATCTTATTAAATCAGGCTTTTCTGTATCAGGCAAAATATTCAGTTTGGAGTATCAATTTACCAATGAATCTTGTGGCAGGGTTGATTAGTAGCTATAATAAAGTACGGATGATGAAAGATTTAAATGACATCATTACTGCACATGGGACATATTAAAAGTGTAGAGCCAGTCAGTTTCAGTACTAGAGAAAAGATACAGGTTTGCAGTCTAGATTAGGTACATCTCATGCCATCAGATAATGTCTATGTGTTAGTTATAGGTTAAAGTCTCTAGGGCATGTGCTTGCTTTACTCACAGAACTTAAAGTTTTGTTTAGGTGAAGGAGATCAAAGAATGCTGTGTTGTTCATAGCAAAAAAAAGGCTAAGCAGAGATTGCCCCTCAGGAGTCTATATGACTCTGGGTAGAATCACAGGGCTTTTAACCTTTTTGGAGTAGCTAAAGCTAAAGAAGCCAGAGATTTTTCTGATATAAGGAAGCATTGTAGTCTTTAATGTTGTATTACATGCTTAATGTGGTAGGTGCCAAAGGGCTCACTCTATTTGTTGACAGGCCTAATAAGACCGGAATAACTTTCATTGGTCCTTGATGAGATTCCACAGAGAATACGCTGTGAAAGGGCGAAGGATTTTCTAAAGACCACAAAGAGATTGTGGTCAAAGGGGAGACTGTTGTCAACAGATGTGCACAATTTTCTAAAGACTGCATCAGACATAAGTGGGACATTATGTACATGGCAAGTGGAAGTAATGCTGAATTTACCAAAATAAACTATACTGCATTTCATTAAGGTTAAGCCCATGATTAGCACACCAAGCATTTGTCTGATCTAGCCCTTGCTGAAGAACTTTTGTTTCATAATGGGATTTGATAATGACCCCTGACTATTGTCAGCAATAAACTTTGTTATCCACAGTCCATTAATATCAAATTTCATGCCAGAGGAGTGTTTATCAATGAGGAAGGGCCCAGGAAGGAAACCACTGGCAATGTTTTGCTGTCTAGAGAAAACAATTCTGATGTTAATAATATGTGTTCTGTCAAATAGCCATTTATCCAACAAATTACGTAAAGGAAGGGATCTCTGTTGGAGGGTGCCAGAGATAAAGTAAAGTTAATGCTTACAACTTCTCTGTTGGATTGATTTAATGAATGTCATTATATCAAAGAGAATTATTATATAATTTCCCCTGGACAAGAACAGACAGTTTTCTGGTTCAGTTAAAAAACAAGTATGTTATCAAACAATATTAGTTTGTGCTGAATACAACTTGGATGTTAGGATGATTTTGACATGACTAGCAAGGTTCCCCACTACAAGTCACCCTTTAACGGTCAGTGACATTTAGCCTCTCAGATAAGGAGATTCAATTGTTTATAATCATGTAATATCATTTGTACAGTATATACATTAGATTACGTGTACATGAAAGAAAAGAAAAGTGCTCCAAAATAAAATTACTGAAAATCTCAATGTACTTATTCTGGCACTGCTTATCTTATTAAGGATCAACAGGAAAACTTGAGAAATGTGTTGATTAGACTCTGTGTTTCCTTTTAGCAGTTACTCAATGATTGGGAACTATCTTAATATTCCAGAATTTCGCCAGTGGTTTTAATTGCATCGTCAAGTCAACTCGCAATGGCACAGCTCTTCTCAAAATGCATTTTTTCTGCAAAAGATTTATATAAGTGTTAAAATGATGCTGCTAGCATTGACTATAATGAATGCTCCTTGAATGAAGTATGTAACAGGAAACTTGTCAGTCTGTATGACCTGCAGTTACCGAATACTTTTGTAATGAAAGTAATCAGAAAAGTCATTGGATCAAATTCCAGTGTGTCTCATAAGCAGCTGTCTTGATGTGGTAATGTGACTGCTGCATTCAGAAAATACCCTGATCTTTTTCCTTTTTTTCAATGGACAGAAAAAAAAGATTATCCAAATACTGTCTCTTGAAATGGTTATCAACAGGAATTATTTTTTCTACAAGTCAATTATCTACATTCATGCTGAATTGCTTCCTGTGGAGTTCTGCAGAAAAGACAGTCCTAGCATGATTGTTTAAAGAGAGACTAGGTTGCTGATGGGTGATGTAACTATAACCAGAGTTGTCATACTGTAGAGTGCAAGCCTTAAGTAAATCCTGCAGCAAAACCATATAATATCATATTTGTTTAAATCCCAGAATTAAGGTAAATCCTACCAAATTAAAAGTATTAAAAGTCCTATGAAATCCCATTCCTCCTCTATGCATCACTTAGCTTTACAAATCTGAACTCTACCCTTTAAATCACACTAGGGGCATGCTACAATAAAACTGGCAACTTTACAGCATATACCCCTAAAGTAAATCTCTACACTGTGTATCCTTAAATAAGATTTTACTTGACATACAACTCAGAAACAGCATCAACTGCACTCAGCTCATTATGGTGTGCAAACTAATGTACTATCCAGAAAAATCTCCATTTCTGAAAAGCATTCTCCAGCCTTGTTACTTTACCAGAACAACAAATCTCTCTTTTCCATCACAAAATCATATAACTCATATGGTAACTCACTATACTCCTACTGTATGTTACAAACATCTAGACTCTGTTCCCTAAAACTAAAACAAATACACAAGCTAAATGATTTTATCTCATCACTAAAGCAACATATACTAATTGACTGGTTTTGATTTTGCACTGCTCCAGGATAATGCAAAGAAATCATCTTAACCATAATTAATTACTCATTAAGTAACCACCTACTATGTTCTCTCTTAAATGAACACCTTTCTACTTTCTGTTTCTGCCCCATGTTTCACTTCATCTTTCTATATCTACTCTCATGCTTCACTGAATCTTATTATTATGATTTTTATTATTATTGTTAAACTGTTAATCTGCCATTAAACCTTACAGTTTCTTAAACTTTCACAACTTTGTAAAATTACTACACAATTCTAAAATTTGCAATAGAATCTGTATACATACCTTCTATTGCACATACAGTGTGTGTGTGTGTGTGTGTGTGTGTGTGTGTGTGTGTGTGTGTGTATGTATATATATATATATATATATATATATATATATATATGTGTGTGTGTGTGTGTGTGTGTGTTTGCATATAGTTGCACTACATACAAATGTTCATACACTGTGTCTCCATGTAAAAAAGGGCCTTAGAAAGTTATTCTATGTATAAACATTCAATTTTTCTATACTTTGTATTAATTGAGGAGCTTTTCTCCCTGGGCCTCTACTGATATTGGGTATCCTAGTCAGACTTTCCTGATAAACACAAATAAATGAATTATTTAATTAACGTGTAAAACCTAAATAAGGAATAAAGAGCCTTTTATGCCTCATTATTGATTAACTCAGTCTCTTCTCATGTCTGGTTAATGCTTTCATAAACTACTTTTAGCAATTCCCTTATTCAAAAAGTTATTTTCTTTGCGTGTTGCTTCCTTACACAGTACACCTCTTATGCTGGGCCATGGTTCTATTTGTCTTATATATCTAACTGTCAAAATATCCTAGTATCCATTTCCTAGCAAATGCACTGGATAAGAAAGGTTGCATGTTCTCCTAAAACTATATAGTTTTAGTTTTTCTGAGATCATTTATTTTAGTTTTGGTCTAACACAGACATGTTTTGTGTTTTTATTTGGTTTTATATAGTTTCTGCAGTCTTACAACACTGCATGTCTTATCCTTATTCATTTCAGCTGTTACATGGGAGTAACAAATACTATGACGCTAATGGCAGAGCAAGCATTATAGCATTAACTATTATATACACTATTATATACCTTTAGCGTAGCAGACATTAATCTAAAAGAGTCAAAGGGTATAATTAAAAACTAAACATGTTTAGTATTCTAGCTTCTTCAGCTGGAAGTGAGGGCAGCAGTTAATGTTTTGCCCTGTAGCAGAGATTTTGCTTCCTTACCAATATCCTCCCATTGCCAGTGTCGTTTCAACAACAGTGAAATTTATCTTGATTAATTTAACCATGAAATAAGTAACCTTAAGCTGCTGTTCACGTCTAAGTTACTGCCTTTTGGGACAATAATGAGCACACTTCTCAGCTTTCTGTATTATTAATGGATGCCAAGTTCTTTCAAGAAAAAAATGGCTTCATGTTTCATGTTTCCTTGGTTCCTAATAGAGACTTTGTTCTCTAAAAAATCTGTCATTCTAGAAAAATATATATATGCCATATAAAATTGTAAAAATGGAAGAGAGGAATTCAACATTAAGTAAAATGGGGGTGAACCCTAAATCTTAGTATGATAAAAACTTACAAAATGAGTTGCAGAGTACTTTGTAACTGTTAGCTTCTAGAAGCAAAATAAAACATGTGGATTTTGACATCAAAAAGATAAAGATGACTTAGGTTATCCAGTCTACACAATGCTTTTCGTAATAGCACAGGAGTCTAAATAAAGAAGCAGTATGATCCAACGTTATGGTTTCTTTCTGAAGTGCAAACATATTTAATGTTCTGAATCTAAAGCTTTTAAAAATCAATTCCCTTATTTTGTTTACCTTTTTTGAAGGCTTTACTGCTTTGCATTTATTATTCCTCTTACAATGTTTACAAAATAAGATGTTTATGTAGCAGCACCATATGTTTTTATTAGCTTATACTGCAAAGAAACAATAAAATCTGTTAATAAGACTCAGAGGATACCACATCCTATGTCATCTACAAACTGTAAAGATCATTTTATGTACAGTTGGCTGTGAAATGAAATGTGAGTCATTTTCAGCTGCTCTACAGGGTCCATGAAGCAAAAGCTAAGGTCGTAACACTAAATCAGTGGATATATTAAATAGCAGCTATAAGAGCTTGGTGTTCATCATTCTGAGAAGTGGTGTCACTCACTCTCCTTGCTTTTAAGAGCCACAGTCCCTCTTCGGTGATGGAAGGCTGAGAAGCATTATGGTTTGGGATAATCAATCATGACTGTTGCAAAAGAAGCAACACTCGACCTGTATCTGAATATTAAATCCCTTTTGAGAGAAGGCAATAAATATAACTCAGACAGAGTGTACATCTCACTTCCAGGATCAATTCTTAAGACACAGACAAAGTGCAATGCTGAGATTAAACAGCATGTACACCTGTGAGCTATATGATAACTGTTAATGTAGCTGAAATGGCTAAATTTGTGAAATAAGACAAAACAGTACATCAGAAACCCTACCCAACCCCAACCCCCCCCCCCCCCCCATGCACACACACAATATAGGTGTGATGTAGTTGTCTGAATTCAAAGCTCCACCTAAGGGCACAAAATGAAAGTTCTCACAACTGTATCATCCTCACAGGGTGCTTCTATCTCACCCTTACTAAAATACTAAACTGAAGGTTCACCTTGGAAATTATAAAGGTATGAAATGTGTAAAAAGTGAGACAAATGTATGTGCATGTGTCAGAAAAGGGAAGCAAAGATTATGTGGCAGGTTACCAAATATGTAAAGGGGTGGCCAAAGAAAAGAAGAAATAATCAAGCAATTTTAAAAATAAATCAAGGCACACAGCATTTGTGATGCCACTTTACAATGGCAGCCCTAGCAGGGACCCCAGTAATTTCAGTCTCATCAGCCTGACAAGCTTCATCTGCAAGACGATGGAACTGATCACAACCTAACTGATAAACTACAACACAAAAATACTTATAAGACTTGACCCCCCATACACACAAAGAGACTGGCTTTGTTAGGGATAGATACTGTCTATTGAATCTGGTGAATTTTTTGAGAGGGTAACACAAGCTGTAGACAGTGGTCACATTGTCCATACAGCATAGCTTGATCTCACCAAGGCATTTAATACCATACCCCATACTAATATTATAAATAAGCTAAATGCTCTCCAAATTGATCACTACATAGTTAAATGGATCGCTAACTGGATGAAGTATAAACCCACACAGTGAGTGGGGCAGCTGCATCTTCAGAAGGCATGAAAGTAACCAATGGGTTACCACAGGAATTCATGCTGAGACCTCTACTATGGGGCACATATTTCTCTGATCTCCAAATCAAAACTGGGGAACTCTGGTTAACAAGAATTGTAGGTTATTGTAACCTGGGTGTTATACTTAAATCCTGTTCAGATATGCAGAAGCTACAAAAGAGAATGTTCACATGTATATTTATTTATTTATTCATTGACATTTGTTAACCGGGTTAGTCCAGCTAAGCCAGGGGCCCATTTTCAGTGGAGACCCAAAGAAAAAATCTCCAGAAAATTAATAATTATTACAAAAGTTACAAAGATATAAACAACAGATATGTCTACTAGCAAGTAATAGCATGACATACCATAAGTTATGTTAATAACATGTGATCAGAAAATGAGCTAAAACGAAATACCAAAAAAATGGAATCTTGTTGCATTCGACAAACAAATCCTTCATCCTGTTTATAGCATAGAATCCACCCACTCCAAAATGAAGGTGTTGCGAGAGGGCTTGGAACATAGGTTGGTAACTCACTCTTGCTTGATAATCATATTGCAACAGTAATCAAGAAATCTTTCTGCCTTGCGCAACACATTACAATGTATAGTTCATCTAGATCCAAAAAAGTCTTTACTCCTCTAGATCCCTTTGGGATCCACTGTACTAAGCATGTCAAACAGTTGGAGAGATCTCAAAGGATCCTGAGAAAAAAAGACAATGGTCCTGATGAACCTCAGCTGCCAAGAGAGAGTGGAGACTTCATACCTCAATTCAGTATCCTAAAGACTCCTTAGGGCAACCAGTGCCTTTCCTTTGGGGACATTAGGGATCAGACAGTCCAAGATCTCTTATTTATACAGAAATTAAACAGTACTTGAACTTTAGAACTAGAAAGCTGTACCTTCTTCTGCAAATAAAAAAAAATAATGCAGAGATACCAATTTGTCACAGAATGACTACCTTTTCTGTAGAACTGACATCTTCACCAGAGAAAGTGATATGATGCGCTATCTTCCTTTAATAAGGAATAAGACAATTGGATGGGTATTCATAAATTCACCTCTAGTTTGACTAGCCTATCAGTCCCTGAGGAAGTAGGTAAGGTCTATGGCTGGGTACTGGTAAGGCATAAATGTCCAAATGGTGCAGCTGCCTTGTATATCCTATGATTCTAGGAGGAATACAGGAAAAATGTCAAAGATTCGGCATTTCTGAAAGAGGGAGTAAGCAAATCAAAAAATGCTACAGATCAGGCAAAAATACTGAATGAGTCATATTCTATTGTAAACAAACAGGCGTATGAGGTAGGATGTAATCATCGAAAGATCTAAATGGAGACAGCCTAAGAACAGTCAGAAAATAAGTAAACAATGGCCACAGAGATCTTTGAAGAGATTAGGTACAGTATTCAGACATGCTGCTTTATCTAGATGATAAAATAACTGGCAGAGGTGCTTTTAGCCATGCCAGAACCAGGGTCATACTTAGAAATGTATACTTTTTATGTAGCTTCAAGTTGTTACATCAACTCACTTAATATTTAAAATATCTACACATTTATACAAATATTGCAACACAAAGATATTTTACTTCATTTTTTTACCTGATGCCATATCCAGTAATACAAAGACAATAGTGGAAAGGTGTTCCTGTCTCAATATGTCACACAGAGCTCTAAGTTCTAGAAATGACTTTAGTTGACTCTAAATACTCTGGGGCCATGGGATTTCTGAGAGATGCTCAGCTGAGTACTGTACAATAAGTATGCATGCCTGGCTATACCCCGTGCAAAATAATATTAAAAACTGGGATGCTGTAGCATGGCTGGAAAATGGACTCCAAGATCTCTTATAACAAAGCAGAGCTATAAAAGCATTGGGAAATAATATGTTGTACTAACTTCACTTGGGATAATTATGTAGTATAGACTGTAAGAGATCCTGCCTTTTAAATCTTTTGCATCTGATTCACCGCTTTAATCATCAGTTTGATTTTATCAATATCATTATTAAAAGGGGAAAAAAGTGAAGGTAGAATATACATAAGAGTATGTCAGTATAACTAAGTTTTGCAAATATGCCTTATACCATTTATCCTCAACTTAGGTGTCTGTTCACATTATGATGCATGTGGACATGGTGTCCTACTTATCAATCCTTATTCAACACTTGGTGACAATTAAAGGGGTGCTATCCCCACATCCAAATTTGATTGGACTTATGTTCAATTGTTGAGATTCAGTGAGCATGTCAGTACAGAATAATTTTCAACCAGGTTTGACTTTCTTACATATTTAGTATTAAAGAATTAGCTTTGCAGCTTTAGTGTGTAATATACCAACTCAGAAAATGTATATAAAACTTCACTCTTTACACAAAATATTGTGTTAGACTTCCAAGCAATTCAATAAAATCATTTGTGTGCTGGCTTTGGACCCATTTCTTTCATTCCATTTCTCAAATAAATGACATGCAAATTTATACAATAATTACATAAATTCTTAAGAATATTCATCCATACAAAAGCAATGGTGTTAAAAAAATATCTACTTAGCTGACCTGCCACTCTAAACTACTGTATGCAGTCCTGTAAAATTAGCAGTCAGTTCAACAATTGTACCTCCAAGAAAATGAATAGCTCACTTTTGGGGACACCCAAACCTTCCTTAAGTTTTATTTCTTCATTGATCCAAAAAATGGCCTGACACCAGAGTGTTTTTAACAATTTCCGCAGTTAGGTATTATCCTAAGTCCTTAGCAAATGTGTCCTTATTCTTTAAACAGTCAGTGGCTATAGCCTTTCTTATGTTCATATCCAGTGCCCCTACATTTCCTGTAACCTCATAATTATCATAAGCATCAAATGTACATATAAAATGACCCTTCTTAGCATGACTACATCAATCTAGATGTCAGAATGAAGATTAAGCATTATGATAAAAGTGAATCCCACCCATTTTATTTCTCCTATCTAATCCAATAATTACATCTGCACTTTTTTCCTAATAGCTTCAAGCTCAGAGTATTTTAGCACATGCAAAAGGTCACTGAAAGTCTAAACCATAACTCCCTCCAATACTTGCAGTTTCCTCAAAAACCTTCATTGTATGTTTGAAGAAACACGATTATGAAACAGCTAATCTGCTAACACAACACCCACACAATCCCTCCATCTGCAATCAGTCATCAAGTTCAACGATACATGCTTCCATAGACCTCAGCTAGAAAGTTTTATTCCCTTATCACCACAAAACAGAGTCTTGCATACCTTTAAACAAACAGCTGTCTGCTTTTATTTCTGTATAAAAGATGTCATCCACACAACTTGATATTGGCCAAATTTGATTGAGTAATATTACTGAGTCGCTACTTAATTAAATATTCTGAACCATTTGTATGTAGTGCAACTTGCCTTTGACAGGGTATGTCATAACAAATGGGTGGGGAAATTAACCAGTGCAAAATGGTCAAGAAATGCAAAGGTTCCTAAGAAAGTGAACAAATGACCAGACACAACGTAACACTTTGGATGAGCTGTCTGTAGAAAGAATGATAGTAGGGTTACAATAGGTTTTGTATGAGCCTTGTTTAAGAAATTTGTCAGATATCTCTTTTGGGGATCGATGTTCATGGCTGACACCAAGGGTGCTGCAGTGTTAAAGGATACAGAAGTCCATCTGTAGAGTGGACAGATGTGTGATAGTATGGACGTAAAACAAGAAATAGTGCATATTTTAGCTCTCTGGGAAGACAGACTGTACTTGTTTTGTAAAGTAGTCCTTTGGAAGACAAAAGATGAAAATCATTCACTGCATTAAATTTGTAGATTTGAATGCAAAAAAAAAAGGAAGAAGCCAAGGGTAATGGTATAGTGAGGCAAAAATTTAAGAGTTGTGTCTAGAGGTGCACAAGTTCTCTTCCTGTTCTTCACACAGTATCGGTAAAGGTGCACGATACTTTATATCAAGTGCTGCCCACTGCACAGAAATAAACAGGTAAGGATGGCAGAAAGTATCATTGATATTAAAATGTGAATCAAATCAAGAGGCCAAAAAATGCAGAAGAGAAAGTGAGAGTGCAATTTTCACACGTTTCATTGTCAAATGAAAAGTAGGAGTGGATGGAGATGAAGAGGAGAGGAAGACAGAGCAAGACACAGAAACAGCTGATATAAGGAATGATTTATAAGCATGTATACAGATAGGCAGAGGAGTTCCATGAATGTTACAGATTCTAGTATAAGGAAAAAAAAAGAGACATTATTTTTTACTGCAAGAACAAAAAATAATTCTTTATCTGGGAGCATACAGCTACCAATATATATAAATAAAAAGTCTATCTGGGAATATACAGCTTTTAAAAATAAAATGTTTGGTTTAAAAACTATTCATTGGTGCCTTCTTCCCAAAGAACTGAAGGAAGATTTGGATTCTGTGCCCTGCAGATCTGTAACAAAGGTACAATGCAGAATATCAAAGGAAAATATCTCATAGCAGACACAAAAGGGACATTGTGGGGAGAAATAGCAATAGGTGTGGATAGAAAGCCTATCATGTTAGAGTGATGTCATCAATATAGCATTCTGGGACAGAAGAAAACATTGGCAACATAAACCACAACAGCAATATACTAGTAAAGTGCCAGTAAGGTATTCCCCAAGTAAAAACTATGATATCATCTGAAATGGTAGGGAACTAAGATATCACCTGAATAAAATCTATGATATCATGAGAAATGATAGTACCCACATAATGGGCAGTGCCTAGATAACTAAAATCAGTGTAGTACACAGTGTAGCTACTGCACAGAACGTGTCTAGTGCAGGTGTCCGGTAGTGTCTGGTACATGCAGGCAAGCAGCTAACACCTCCATATCTCTGCCAAGCAGAGGTATAACCTTTACTGCCAGCATTCTGTGAAGTGGCTTTTGTTTAAAACCTTAAATGCAATGAAGGTTATAATCACAATTATTTATTTCACCGACTGTTGTGGAGAAAAAACTTGTATTTGTGGTTCAAAATCACTATGAAAAGTTTCAAGATAATTTCTGAAATAACTTGCAAGCATATCTTATTAAGACCACAGGAAAAAAAGCCTTGTTTGCACCAAAGTATGTTAATACAAAACAATTAAAACAATAATGTCCTAAAAAAGCTAATGGTTCTGTTAAGATCATAACCAAATGAGTTCTAAGTTATAAGGCACACTTTACAAGTACTTTTTGCATCAGCGTGGCATTGCTGTTTTATAATGTGAATTTAGTTTTCTATGTACAGGCTAAGTAAGAGAATTATAAGAATAGTCTTTTCTGTGGTAGTCTATCTTTATTTTATGAGGTGACTGGCTGATATTCCATGATTATTATTATTAGTATTATTATCTGAATCTTACTGCAGCCTGGTCTTTTAGTTGCAGAATGTATTAATACAGCTGGGTTTGCTTTTACAAGGTTGAACGATTTATACATTCCTTAAGTTTGCACTTTTTTCAGTTTGGTTTATCCATAGGATTGATATATCTGTTAATTATGGTGTGAGATGGTATTACCGAACATTCTTAAGAGTTCAGTCTTATTGCCTTTTACACTGATTTTTTTCCCTCAGTGCTGAGTTAGCTATTAAACAGTGTTCATTTTACTTTCAGTGTAATTTTGTACCCATGATCATGTCAACAGCCACCCATGCTACTGTCCTGAATAAAGAACAACACAGGAAACTGCAGTGGATAATTAGCTGTTCTATGATCACCATCTTACAGAAGCAATATCCCCTACAGGTGCATGACCTTCTTTACTTGAATGGTTCTCAGAGGAGCACAGCAAAATATATTGTTTTATCTCCCTCCTCATATCCTTCTCCTCCTTTTGTCATGTGTAGCCTTATATCATCTTGAAAGATTATATCAGTTCACAAGTCGCCACCTGCTCATCTAGTACATTTCAAGAGCTTTCTACTGTTTCATTAAAAAATATATATATATTCTCACTCAAGTCCAAAGTGAAGATTTTTCCTTCTGTCTGAAAATCATGCCTTCTTCTTCACCTACTTCCTCTTACTCAGCTGCGCAAACTCACCTCTTGATATGCTGAACACCCACATCCTGCCTCTAGCCCTCCTCTTCTGCAGTCTGAAAAGCTGCATGTTATTTCCTCACAGCTCAGCCTGTACCTTTAGTCAACTCCATTGCTTTTTTTTTTTTGGCATCATTTCCACTAATGCTAAGTTCCTGTCCTTTTAAGGTTCCCAAAAAGTAAAAAAAAATACTCCGTTGTTGACGAGGTTAGTCTCATAATGTTAATGGTGTATTTTCAGGGAAGAAGTGAAGTAGTATTGCTACTTGCATGGGAAATTTGGCCTGGACAATGGGGGACTTGTCTTACTCATTTCAATGGGTATTGTGGGATCTTTTACATCAGTCAGAGCCACACCAATTCAATCAGTTGTTTAATATCTCATCCAAAGGACAACACAATCAGGAGTGTAGCAATTCCACCCACCCTCCTACACCCCCCAAAAATGCTATGCTGCAGTGTCATCCGTCCAGTCACCTGCAGTGAGCACAAAAACAAACAAACAAAAAAAACTCACAGCCTTCTTGTCTTCCAGCACTAAAAAGTGAGTGTGTCACTCATATTCTAACACTGTGTCTAAATAGTGCTGAAAAATGCAGAATAAACTTTTTGTCTCTACAGTCTCTTGATTATCCTGCCTAGAGCTATGCTAGACTATGCCTTAAGGTTCGCAGTATCATTAATCATTATCACAGATTCTTCTAAATAAATGGTCTGATACAATTTTGCTCTCCTATCTTATCTTATACTTTTCCCCTAAATTATTATATCTCAGATGTGCAGCTATGAGGGAGCTAGAGCCTATGTGAACTAACGGGCATAAAGCAGACAGCCACTCCTGTCCATATCAGGAAGTGCACATGCATCTATGGGTAGTTTAATGCTGTGTATCAACATAAGCCCCTTGTGGCATGCAATACAAACCAAGAACGTGCACCAGTCAGTATGCAAATTAAAGCAATAATGGACAGCTAACAAAGTGTCTGTGCAAAGCTCTTTTATTAGTTTGTAAAAGAATGCAAAGCATCTTCTACAAAATCATAAAAATGGTAAAGATTTAATAATAGTCAGAAATCTGCTAACAGATATCAAAGCAGGTTAGAGAAGGGAGATGTTTTCTCATTTTTTTTGCAAGTTATAGATTATTTTTGGCTTCGAGTTAACTAAATGCTAAAAACTTTAAAAGTGACTTATGAAAGCCCCCAAGTTATATTGCAACACAAAAGCATCCTCTGACTGTTAAATTGGGACGTCTGTCAAAAATATGTTCATGGAGGAAAGTACAATATGTACATTTTATGAATTTATTGATTTCTACGTCTTCATATGAAATTCTAAAAGGATATATAAATGAACCACCACATGCTTTAAAGGATATTTGAATATATATACATTTGAACCACCCTGTTTTTTATGTTTTCCTTTAGTGTTACATTCCCATTTGTTTTTTTTAAACAATCAAGATGTGTCACCTGACAGTGTACTACCGAGTATTAAGACTGTGAGGTCCTAATAAGCATCATCCTCCAGCCTTGGGTTTCATTCCTCCACTGTCTGTCTACTGCATGACACTAAGTAGGTTACCTAACCCAAATCTCCTGGATGAATCCTTGGGCCTAGTGGCTTACCTTTTGCACCTTCTGAAAAGAAATTTAGAACATTTTAAAATCAGCATATATTTTAGCAGATAATGGAATGGTGAGCAATTTCCATCATGACTATACTTGAGAGAAGTTTGATTGTGCAGAAGGAAAACATGTCGCAACACTGTTACCATAATATGAATCAAGTAAAGTTTCTGAAGATGGTGACTTACAAGATGAAATCTAGTCTGGAATTCAGGGATAATAACCCAAATGCTCAATTTCCACTGCACACTTACACTGAGTTGCACTGCTCTGCTGTTAAGAGAGCATTAGCCATCCCCATTTTGAGTAGCTGTTCATCTAATTAATACAGACTCTGCATGAAGATGACTCAGTTAGCTGAACATCTGTTCAGCTTACCACATTGCCATCCTATTTTTAATAAGTGTACTTAGACTACACATGGATGCACATACCTCACACACACACACACACACACACACACACACACACACACACACACACACGCACGCGTGCGTGCATGCACACACAAAACTTGCATATTGTACTTTCTTCAGCTGCCATCAGACATGGATGACTAAGCAGATTGTAGCTCAGCTCTACTCATCCTCCCTATCTAATAGTATTGACTATGTCCAGACACACAGTCATGCACCCTGCACAGACAGTAAAACACACATGCGCACACACACACACACACACACACACACACACACACACACACACACACACACACACACACACACACACACACACACACACACACACACACACACATACATGCACACATACATGCACACACACTCAGCCCACACATGCAAACACAGGCACAGACACACACACTTTCACCCCTCCACACAAACACGCACCCACGCACACACACTTACCCCATGACACAAACTCACAGACAGACACATAGACAAGCAGACAGATATAAAATGTCTGCGCACACTGCATCCATGCTCTCCCCATCCATACTAGCCACAGTTCATGTTAGGCAGTGGTTATGCATCACACAGACACATAAATCCACTGCATGCAGCATTGTCAGGGGAGATTATTGTGCCATCATTTGATTTTATGGTAAAGGTGAAAGTGGTAGACCTACGTGTTGGTGAAAATAACAGCATTTTATTTTTTTGGGGATTTAGGATCAGATGATGTTCACAAAGCCAATTTTCTATTGTATTAAAGGTGGTCTGGGTAGCTGACCATAACTCTACTGTAGATGTGGCTGAGCAAATCAGAGTAGAGTCATCAGCATATTGGATACAGCTGACTTTTGGGATGACAGTATAAAGGTCATTAATGAAGATGGAGAACAGCAAGGGCCCTAGTATAGAGCCTTGTGGTACTCCAAGGGTGTTAGGTAGAAGGTTAGAGAGTTTGTTCTGCCAGAGGACAGCCTGCTGTCGACCATTCAGGTAGGATTGAAACCACTGGAGGGCTCCAGTATCTAGACAGAATGTTTGCAGGGTGTGGATTAAAAGTTGGTGATCAACCATATCGAATGCCTTTGAAAGATACAAAAAGAGGGCTGAGGATATATAATTATTGTTGCGATTATGGTTTATGGTGTTAGTAAAGGCTAGGAGGGCTGAAGTAGTGCTGTGATGAGGACGGAAGCCATGCTGAGCATCTGCCATAAGGCGATTTTGGATTAGGTGGTGCATGAGTTGTCTATGAATACATTTTTCCATAATCTTTGCAAGTGGAGAGAGTATAGCTATTGGCCTATAATTGGAGAATTCAGTAGACCTGCCTCCTTTGTGAAGTGGGACTACATAGGATATTTTCCAGATGGTGGGAATTTTAGCTTCTACTATGGTTCGATTGATTAGTATTGAGACGGGGTAAGCAATAGCATCAGCTGATTTTTGTAGGTACTCAGCATGGAGTTGATCAGCAGAAAGTGTAGTGGGTTTTAATTTTTTGATCAAGGTACGGATAAGTGAAGTGGCAACTGGTTGGAAGCTGAACGCGAGTAGGTTTCTAGGGGTGCTACTTTCAGGACCAGGGGAGCTAGGAGGTAGTTGGCTAGCTAGGGCTTGAATTGTCTCAGTAAAGAATTGGTTAAAACTATCAGAAACATCTTCAGGGGTTTTATCAATAGTAGCAGCAGGGATTGGGGTTGAAGTTTGTCCAGGACGTAGTAGATTATTTAAACCTGCCCAAAACTTCTGAGGGTTATTTTGATTTACTGTCTGTAAATTACAGTAGTATTGTTTTTTGTCTTGTAAAATTGATATTTTGGTTTCGTTCCTGGAATGCCTGTATTTAATGTGATCTTGAGGGTCTTTAGAAGAATGCCATAAAGCCCATGCTTTGTTTCTAAGGTTAATTTTGAGTTTAGACTGTATAGAAAGCCATGGTGCAGTTCATAGGTTCATAGGTTCATAGATTAGTACTAAGCTACCTGCCCTTGCGAGCCATTTTAAGCCTAGCCAATTATCCCTTGTGAGATTCAAACCCTGCACCTTGTGTTTGTAAGGCAAACACCTTAACCATTAGGCCGCCCTCCCACCATTTTCTCCCACCAAGGGAGTTTTTGCCTTGGTTCTCTTTGAACGAACAGGTGCATGCAAATCAAGGATCTCAAGGAATTTGTTGTTAAAGTATGCTACTGCTTCCTCTAAGGGGAGGTGTTTTAGAATAAACCAATTACACGAGTTTAGTTCTTGTTGGAATATGGCAGGGTCAAAGTTTTTATTGTTTCTAACCTTTCTGAGTAAGGGTTGTTGGGAATTAATGGTTTTGTGCTTAATTACATATGTGAGAAGGTGATCGCTTAGGCCATTAAGGAGGGTAGCAGAGGTGTACAGTTGGGGATGACTGTTTATGAGTACCCAGTCAAGTATACTTTCTTTTTGGGTGGGCTTACCTATCCTGGTAGGGGTGGATATGATTTGTGTAAATGCATGCAGGTTAATATGGGCAGTTGGGGATTCTGAGGAACAGGTGCCTCAGTCTATGTTAAAGTCTCCAGGTAGTAGGGTTTCTTGGGGGTAGTGACATGATAGTTAGTGCAGGATATCTTCAAATGTAGATATATTGTTACCTGGGGGAATGTACATACAGATGATATTAATGTATTTATTTTTATTAAGTTGCAATTTGGTGGCAAGAATCTCTGAGTTATTAATCTGAGGAGGTTGTATTACATCTATGGTGACATTCAACTCAGATTTATAGAGTACAGCTACCCCACCCCCTTCCTCGAAGCACGATCCAGCCTGTGTATGTTGTACCCAGGTGATAACACTTCATTGTCTTGGACCTCGCCAAGGCCTTTGACACCATCCCCCACTCTGGAATCATAGATAAACTTACTAAGCTGGGCATTAATCCCTATGTCACTCGATGGGTTGCCAACTGGCTTACTGACAGAACCCGCACTGTAAAAGTAGCTGACTGCAAATCCATCTCCAAACAAGTGACAAGTGGAGTACCTCAGGGTTCAGTCCTGGGACCACTCTTGTTTGGCATCTACTTCTCTGAAGTACAGGCCAACATTAAGGGACTCTGGCTAACAAAGTTCGCAGATGACTGCAAACTGGGAGCCATTATTGAATCCCCAAATGATGTGGATACTCTACAAAAGGGCCTTACAGAAACAGATGCTTGGTGCCAGAGCCACGGGCTCAAGCTCAATGCCAAGAAATGTATAGCTATCCCCTTTGGGAAAAAAACATGTACCTGTCATTTACCACATAAGTGGCAGTACACTAAACACCAAAAGTGTGATAAGAGACTTAGGGACACAGGTGGACAGTGGTCTCACCTTCAATAACCACATTGCCACAACAGTCAGGAAATGCTTCTATGTGGCACACCTCATCACTAAGGTATTTTCATCCAGAAAATAGGAGGTCATTGTCCTACTGTACTCATCCCTCATTAGACCCATTATAGAATACAATGCCCCATTTGGTATGTACCTCTCAAGACATCTGCAACAACTGGAAAGGCCACAGAAATACCTCACTAAAAGAATCACAGGCCTAAAGCAGATGCCCTATGCTGACTACCTTAAAAAACTCCAGCAATACTCTGTCGCATATCATCTACTCTGAGGCAATCTCTGCTTAACATACAAGGCCATGTCAAACCCAGAGCTGTTGGACATGCTTCGCTTAAAGAAATCCCAATCCCTCAGAGCCACATGCTCCAGGGATCTAAGCCTTGTCATCACAATAAACAAAACATACTGGAGGGATAGGTTCCTGACCCAGACACTTCCCAGACTCTGGAATAGACTGCCCATATATGTCATGCAGATCACCTCTTTGGCCCTCTTCAAAAGGAACCTTGATGATTGGATGGAAGAAAGGAAATTCACCCTGGGGATCAAGTCAGTTGCCCTGCTAGACAGGGGTCCAGGGAAGTAAATAGTGTGGGAAAAAATAGCCAGGGAATTGTTATGGTTAGGCTTGTATAGGCCCTAGGGCCGATAGCCTAGTACTAACCTATGAACCTATGAAAAAGAAGAAAAAGAGAAACATGTTTCTGTGAGTAGTCAAGCTCTCTGCCCCCACCCATATACATATATGCCAACTCTAAGATTGTTATTTCACAACATACAAATAACACAGTAGAGCTTGATCTCCTCCAAAAATGTATTTTTTTCTTTTTTGAACTGCTCATGACCAGCTATTTGAGTTTGATCATTTGTAATTCAAGATTATGACATGGCAATGAAATGTCACACACCCCTGAGTGACATGACATTGTGCAGCCTGTGAATGCTGGGTGCTGGATAATTCCTTTCTAACCTTTGCCTACTGTTTGAATACAGAGACCATCCATTGGCATATCTACTATCTCAGTGGAACCTTATGATCTCTGAGATTGGATTGGCAGTTGGTGCAGAGGCCCAAGGCTTTAAGTTATTAATAAGCTACTTTCTATTCTACAAGATTTGATCCCCTCAACCTTCATTTGGCGACTGTGTGACCTTGAGCAAATAAGTTAAAGAGACAGTGCTTTAGGTCAGCTGGGAATTAGGATGAGGCCCCTTAATAGCCTCTGTGCCTGCTTGAGTATTAAACACCTTTGAACCTGCTATTACTGCCAGGAGCCACGCCTTAAACAGGGTTGTTCTCATCAAGCTAAGACCATTTAAGCAGTTTGCAAAGGTGTAAGGTTTTAAATTAATTATCTTTTAGACACTAAAAATATTTCCTAATCTTATTTTCACCAGTCATGCATCTCTCTCTCTCTACATTTCTTCTTTCTCTATGTACATTTAGATGAACATTTTTAATGAAATCTGGACACTGCTATGAAGCTAAGATAAACGTAAAGAATGAAAGATACGAACTGCTGGAGGGAATGCATAGACAATAAAGTAGGTATCTACCACACTTATTTTTTCTGAAACAAAGCAACAACATTACATTTTCAGATGATACACAGTTAAGACTGACATGAGTACATACAAATACATATTTTTAAATATTAATGACAAACGTATAAAGCCACAATTGGGGAATATTTACAATATGCCCACTTATGGATAGCTGGTTGCAAGTTCAGAAAAACGGAAAGCATCTCAAAGGCAGTACACACTAAAATGTCAAATTGCATGAATAATTTCACAAGGTTCACCTGCATGGTGTAAAATCGCTTCTTGATAACATGTCTAGTGACATACATTGCTGATGTAACAGGGTCAGACATACCCATAATGATAATCTACTGAGACATACCCATGATGATGACCTACTGAGACAGACCCACGATGATGACCTACTGAGACAGACCCACGATGATGACCTACTGAGACAGACCCATGACGATGATCTACTGAGAGAGACCCATGATGATGATCTACTGAGACAGACCCATGATGATGACCTACAGAGACAGACCCATGACGATGATCTATTGAGACAGACCTATAATGATGACCTACTGAGACAGATGCATAATGATGATGAATTGAGACAGACCCATGATGATGACCTACTGAGACAGACCCATGACAATGACTAACTGAGACAGACCCATGACAATGACTTATTGAGACAGACCATGATGATGACCTACTGAGACAGACCAATGATGTATACATAGTGAGACAGACCCATGATGATGACCTAGTGAGACAGATCCATGATGAAGACCTAGTGAGACAGACTCGTGATGATCACCTACTAAGACAGACCCATGACGATGACCTACTGACTTCAGTAACAGTTTGCCATCTTGCTTTTCAGATGTTACACATATGACCTTGCATTTTTCACTATGGTTCTTAGTACATTAGGACTTTTTCACCACTGTGTTTTTTTACTAAGTGATTCAAACACTCATCTATATTTAAAATATCTTTATCTTTTTGGGATGATCCTCAACTGTATGTTGAAGAAATAACACCATGTGTTTGTATCTCCTACGTTGCCTGAATACATGCAGTAATTTAGATTTCAGGTATACTCTCTAACTTGTGACAGTCATAGAAGTAACCATATTTTAAGCTTTCCTTCTCTGTGTAGCATTCACATGCAGAAGTGGAAGAGATGACAGTTGGAATTAAGTTAGTGTAAGTATTAGTAACTTGTTAAGCTTGCATACATCGTATACCATCAATACATCCACCTACAACCCCTTTTCCCATTTTTGCACAAGGGGTCAGTGTGTCACTTCAACAGTGAGAATCATCTAGAGACAAGTTCCACACCACCAGGTAGCTATCCCAGCTGTGGCTGTTCTTCCATATCACACACTGACACACACACTTGTACCAATGTCTAATTTAGAGTTGGCTATACCATCACAAGCATGGCATATTAGGTGAAATGGGCATCACCGTTGTGGCAGTAATCTGAGGCACAAGTTGACATTAGTGGAGCATCTTACTTTGCATCCTTACTTTTTAGAAAGTGCCTGCAAAACAGCATTTGACAGATGCTTAACTCACTCCAACAACAATCCAAGGAAGTCCTTATGAGTTTTAATAATGCAGCACTACCAGTGCATGGTAGATATTAGCTCTTCTATGTATAGATACCATCCAAAATGAAGCTAACAGTGGTTAAAGTTAGTCCAATGTGTGCATTATCCTTTCCCTTACAAAACACTCAGCTGTGGTAAAGATTATTATATCTCTGTAGTTTCATATTAAGTAAAACATTCCAGCTATATATGCCCACACAGCTTAGAAACAACACCTTAGTCATCTTACTCGTAAAACTGATTTCTGTGTTAGCTTTTGTGGACCCTGTTACACTGCTAGCCCAGCTATCTGGAATTTTGTAAATAATCATATGTCATTTATTAACAGTAATATGATTTATATGCTTGTCTTACTGAGCTTCAAAAATGTAACTACAGTGTACCCTACTGGAAAAGAACAGAAATGTATATAAACTACATACCTGTGCAAATGTATGTTTTAATAGTAGACAATGGAACATATAGAGTTAATTTGCAAAACTTCAAGAAAGTAAGTTGAAATTAAAAGTGCTTTATGATGTGCTATAAAAAGTAGTTTCAGTGCAGCAAGCAGACACAATGCCTAGAGCTAGAAGTTTCTTTCTATTGTCTTGAAACAGAAATAATTACTAGGTTTCAAATGCAAAAGTGTCTAATTATTTTACAATGTCCAGGTTCTACAAACTTCTGAGAGATATGCACTTCTCACACAGAGATCTTAAAATTATGTTAGTTTCTGTTATCCTGGGAACTGAAGGCAGGTGACAAAGAGTGATGTCATCCAGGCTAACCCAGGAGTAATGTGTATTATTAATTTAAGAACTATCTCAGAGAGTGAGACTGGCATTTTGTATCTTGTCTTGGACCTAGAAACATTCTGCTCTGTAAGTAAGTTATTTAAGGCATAGCATATTTTAGATATAGATAGGGCTATAAGAAAGATTAGTTTAGATGTTTTCTGTATTTATTTGAGTCCATCCTGCAATGTTGTTTTAAAATATTTCCTGTGATTCTGAACTCTGTAGTTACTGTGTTGTTTGAGTATTGTCTTGTTCTGTTATTATTTATTATTTATTATTAAATATATTTAAACCTTTTAATTGTAGCTGGTTTGTTTATAGATATGTATGCTCTTAGAAAGCTTGCATATGTATTTGGTAACAGTCTAGAGGCCACTCCTAAATAGCACTGAAAGTCTTGATCACACTTCCCATTTGGATTAATAGTAACATTACACGGTAAGATTGGGCACCCTTTGGTAAGAGCCTTAAAAGTAGTTGATAAGTAGTAGCAGTGGCAGCTGGTACTACCTTACAGTCTGAGCAGAAGGGGAAATAGCTAGTAAACCTGTGCCAGCCTTTCCCCAGGTGTGTGTTTGTGTATAAATCAAATCTGAAAGTGTGTGTGTGTCAGCTACTTGGAAGAGACATGAAGCACTGGTTGGACAGAGGTTTTGGCTTTGCTACTCAGTTGAAATCTGAACTCTATAGCTATGCCAGTGGGGAGTCTTACTGGGGAACTGGAGAAAGAGGCAGAAACCAGCCCCATACTGACTGTGATCTCTATGTGCTCATAAGGGAAATTGTACTTTACTGTATGTGTACTTGTCATCCTCCCAATGTGTACATCCTTCACTGGTGCTAGTGGTGAGGATTGAGGCTCCTTGATTACTGGGCCAGTGTAGGGGCATCACATATTAATTGTTTGGCAGTGGTGGGATAGTTACATGACATATTAATTGGTTGATAATGGTGAGATAGCCATATCACATATTAATTGGTCTGTAGTGGTGTGGATATTGAATTCCTGTAGCCTGGCTGTGGAGATGGACAGCTCTCAGAAAATGGACAGTTCAACCTTTCCACAGAGGACTTAAACATTTATTTATTTATTTTATTTTACATTTGTTGACCGGGATTGCCTAACTGGATATATGTGCATTTTCAATAGAGGCCCAGGGAGATAAGCTCCAAGACAGAAACAAGACAACAACAAATAATGAATAACAGCAACAGTCATATATACAATGCCTATTACAGGTTAACACAGAATGTACAAAAATCATAACAGTGCAAAATACAAGCACAATACAACATACAGGTACAATACATAATAAAGAAAAAATAAAAAAAGAAGGCAAGTTAATTGTATTTAATAAAGAATTCCCTCAATAATACGTATCCACAGAGGTTGGACATAGTGTAATTTTAGAGGGAGATGGTATTTATAGTCAATAAGGAAGGTACAACAGTTCATGAGTAGTATGGGGTAGGCAGAGCCAAGTTTGAAGAGATAGATGACTAGTCAGGTTTAGTACAGGGGCATAACCAGTGTGTTCTGAGGAAAAGATTCAGTCTGTTTTTGAAGAGTGATATAGAGGGAAGTGAGGAAAGGTCACTGGGGAGAAGATTCCAAGATTTTCCAACAGCATTGGAGAAGAGAGAATCCCCAGCCTTGTTGTTAGGTTTAGAGGTGTGTACAAGAAGTTTGTGTGATGACCGTAAGGACTTCAGATTTTTATAGGGGTGAAAAGGGTAGATCGAATAGGAGTATTGGAAGGTTTATAAAGAGTGTTATGGGCAATGGTTAGCTGGTGGAATTTAATCAGGTTTTGTAGTTCAAGCCATCCTAGCTGCTTTATATTAATGCAATGGTGGGTACTAAATGGGTTGCCTGTAGCAAATCTGGCAATGTTATTGTAGGACATTTCCAATTTGCTGCGGTTATTTTTAGATAGCTTAGTAAAAATGGGCGAGACGTAGAGGAGTGTAGAGATTAGATGAGTGTGAGCTATAGCCCCCAAAAATCCATCTGGAGAGAGACTGAGGCATTTAAAGACTGAGGAAAGTGAGAAACTGCAATGTCTGAAGGCTGAGGAAAATGAAAAACTGTGACACCTGGAAGCTGAGGAGAAGGAGAGGCAGAGGCAACATGAAAAGGAGATGCTGACTCTTTGCCAAAGTCATGGAGGTAATGGGGAAGGAAGTAACTGAACCCCAGAAGCAACAAAGGTCAGTACATTTCTTCCACAAATTACAGAGGGGGATAATTTTGATAGTTTCATTCATATGTTTGAGAGGGTATGTAAACAGTATAATGTTGACCAAGGGCTCTGGATACGGTTTCTGATCCCCTTACTCTATGGTAAAGCTGTAACTGTAATTTCTAAACTCTCTAATACTGATTGCTTAAATTATAATGTTTTGAAGAACTGTTTGCTAGAATATTTTATGTTAACACCTGAAGCTTATAGGAAAAACTTTCATGAGCATAGACGCAAGGACATGAAACTGTGTGTGAATACGTTGCTGAACTAAGCACTTATTTTCATAGGTGGGAAAGTGGATGTCAGGTCACCAGTTTTGAAGGTCTGGCAGACCTTTTGGTGTGGGAACAAGCCCATAGCACTTTGCCGAGGATATGAGAATCTGGTTAGCTGATAGACAATGCACTACTGCAGATGAGTTGGGGAAGAAGGGAGACCTATACCTAGCAAGCAGGCCATCACTGCACAGGAAAGGGACACCCAGTGCTGCTCGTGGGTGTAAGGGAACCCCTAGTGGGCAGCTGAGACTGCCCCAACAGAGTCTGCCAGTAGCAGGGGAAGCCACTAATCTAGGTACATGCCCAGGACCAAGGGTTAAATGTTTTAAATACAACAAGTGAGGTCATGTAGCATATAGATGTCCATGGAGGCAAGGTGGGGAATAAAAGGTGGAAGAGCTAGTAAGTAGGAATGACAAAATGTCAACAGTAGATTTTCTTGAGACAACAGGGGTACAAAACTACCACAAGAGGTTTTATCCTGTCTTAGTAAATGGAAAAGAGGCCATCGCTAAAAGAGACACAGGCTCTGACCTAACCATTGTGAAGCCTGCAATGGTTACAGAGGAGCACTACTTGGTTGGGCAGTCTACTCCAGTCAGAGCTTTAGGAGGGACCCCATTCCAGATACCTTTGGTTAGGGTTCACCTTGACTAGGAGTGTGGAAAAGGAAGCTGCAAGTAGGTGTGTTTGAGGATATCCCTGGAGCTGTCCCTGATAGGGAATGATTTTGATAATGCTGTACCCTGTGTGCATGCAGTTGCACGCAGTCAAGGTTGGAGACAAGTATATGGGTCTGGTAGCCTGAGAAGACCTAAACATATCACACACTTGCAGCCAAGACTGGTGAGGTGGTTACTTCAGGGAGGGAGCTACCCTGTAGCAGTTAAAGACTGAAGGTGAGCTACAGCTTCTTGTGAGTACTGATGTTCTCTTGGAGAGAGTGACTGCAAGGGCAGAGGTGAGTAGTAGTACCCAGGCTGACAGTGAGGCATCTCTGTCAGAGGATACCAGAGTTCATGTGGAAGGGGAGCTGGGAAGGATAACAAAGAGAGAGTTGAGACAGGCTCACCTCTCAGACCCTACATTACAAGGCCTGAGGGAGGTAGCTAGTGAGGCACTTGATTCTCAAGGGAAGGGGAAGCTGTTTACTGGGACAAAGGGTTACTATATAGAGAGTGGACCCCTGAGGGAGGGTTAGAGGGTGAGAGAATACAGCAATTGGTAGTGCTTAGACCCTTCCATCTGGCACTTCTAGTCATAGCTCATGATATTTCCTTTGCAGGGTATAGGGGCATAAAACATACAAAGAGATGTATTATGCACATCTTCTATTGGCCTGGGATTTCCAGTGAAGTAACAGGGTACTGCAGGACATGAGAGCAGTGCCAAAAGGTAGGCAAGGCAGGAGACAGGGTGATAGCTCCTTTGATGCTTTTGCCTGTGATTGAGGAGCCATTTCAGAGGGTACCTATGGATATTGTGGGGCCTCTGAGTACCCCAAGTTCCACAGGGAAAAATTATATCCTAGTGGTAGTTGATTATGCTACCAGATATCCCGAGGCAGTGGCTCTGTCCTCCATTGAAGCAGAAAAGGTGGCAAATTAATTGTTCAAGATTTTCAGCAGGGTAGGTTTCAAAAAAAGAAATACTGACTGACAGAGGTACCAATTTCATGTCAGACCTGCTGGCTTGTCGGTGGAAGTACAGTGGGATGAAGCACCTAAAGACCACCCCCTACCATTCCCAGACTAATGGTCTTGTTGAGAGGTTAAACACTACACTCAAGTCCATGCTACGGGCATTTTCCGACCAGTTTAAAAGGGAGTGGTACAAATATTTGCCCCATCTGTTGTTTGCTTACAGAGAGGTGCCCTGGGAATCCACAGGTTTTTCTCCCTTTGAGTTGCTATATGGGCATAGGGTGAGGGGACCTCTAGATTTGATTTGAGATGAGTGGGAGGGTGAGTGTGACTCCCACAAGGAGCCTGTTGTGGCTTATGTCCTAAACATCAGGACAAAGCTCAGGGAACTCATGGGCTTGGCCAAGGAGAACCTGGCAGAAGCACAACAGCAGAAAAATATCTGGTATGACAGGAATGCTTGAGCTAGAGAGTATGCTGTAGACAGCAGGTAATGGTTCTCATTCTGTCCGACACAACAAGCAGCAGGCAACCCGGGAGGGACCCTATACGTTGGTAAGGAAGGTCAATTATATTAACTACATGGTAGAACTGCTAGGCAGGAGGCAGGGGCACAAGTTGTACCATGTTAACATGAGGAAACCTTACTGTGATAGGGAGGCCCTTGTGCTGAGTATTTGCAGTAGACTGCAGGAGGTGTTTGAGGGGGATCTGGTGACTGATCTCCTCAGTGAGGCTCAGACTTGACACCTCAGTGGAAGGGGTAGCAATGTCCCAGCAGCTATCCCCTACCCAGGTTCGAGAAATCTGAGCAGTGTTAGAGGAGTTTGGGGACACATTCACTGGGAAACCAGGGTGCACCCACCTGGCACAGACCCATGTGGATACAGGAACCCAAAGGTCTATTAATCAGGCCCTTTATAGGGTGTCTGGGAGAGTCAAGCAGAGTCTGAGGGAAAAGATACAGGAAATGTTGGAACTAGGTGTAAGTCAGGATTCCAGCAGTCCCTGGGCCTCCCCAGTGGTGCTGGTAGCAATGAAGGATGGCAGCACAGGTTGTGTGTGGACAACAGGAAATTAAATAGTCACACAGAGTCAGATGCTTATCCCATGCCTATGACAGATGAAGCCCTAGAACAGCGGGGTGGAGCTAAGTATCTTACCATTATTGATCTTACCAAGGGTTGAACATGTGGAATAATAGTAACATTACACAGTAAGACTGGGCACCCTTTGGTAAGGGCCTTAAAAGTAGTTAAGTAGTGGCTGGTGGCACATGGTACTACCTTATAGTCTGGGCAGAAGGGGGCATAATTAGTAAACCTGTGCCAGCCTTTCCCAGGTGTGTGTTTGTGTTTAAATCAAATCTCAAAGTATGTGTGTGTCAGCTACTTGTGCAGGGACATGAAGCACTGCTTGGACAGAGAGGGTGCTGGAGGTTTTGGCTTTGCCATTTGGCTGAGATCTCAACACTATAGGTGTGCCAGAGGGGAGTCTTATTGGGGATCTGGAGAAATAGGCAGACACCAGCCCCAGACTGACTGTGATCTCTGCGTGCTCTTAAGGAAAATTGTACTTTACTGTGTGTGTAGTTGTCATCCTCCCAATGTGCACGTTCCTCGCTGGTGCTAGTGGTGAGGATTGAAGCTCCTAGATTACTGGGCCAGTGCAGGGGCATCACAGACCCTAATGAAGTGGCAGATACCATCACCGTAACAGATACAAGCATGCAAAATCTGAAGGTAATGCTACTCAATGCTAGAAGTCTAAACCTCAAAATGCACTCTCTGAACGCACTCCGAAAAATGGAGAACATTGATATCTGTGCAGTAACTGAGACCTGGTTCAAGGCTCCAGAGAGCACCCCTGCAATACCAGGCTACAATTCTTACCACACTTTTCGGCCACAAAACCAAGACCAAAACAATAAAGGTGGAGGAGTGTCCATATTCACCAAGGATATTTACACCTCCAGGCTAGTTGCCCAACACAATGCATCTGAAATTCTCCAGGTGAAACCAACACTAGGTAAGACTGCAATCCAAATTGTAGCTTGCTACAGATCCCCCACCATGCCCCAAGATTCTCACTACACCTTTCTAAACATACTGGAAAATATTAAGATACAACCAAACACCCTAATACTGGGTGATTTCAACTACCCTGCCATTAATTGGGAAAAGTACCAACTGCTTTTCCCAATGGTTCTTGGAATTCATAAATTCCAAAGCTCTGGATCAACTAATCCATTGTCCCACCAGGGGCTGCAATATCCTAGACCTGGTCATTACCAACATGGAAGATAGATGCTCCACACCAGTGGTCACCCCCTCATTGGTCAGGTCTGACCATAAGCAAATCACCTTTGACATCCACATCCCACCCCCCAGTAAGGAAACCTACTTAAAAAACTTCTCCAAAGCCAACTTCATGCGACTCAAGTCAGAAGTGACAAACTTCACAACACCCACGCAGATGGGATCTGGAAGTTCGACTGCAGAATCCTACACTAAGGCACTGTATGAGCACATCCATTTATGCATGAATCGTGACATCCCAAATAGAACCAAGATGCTCTTCTCCAAAAAAGGAAGCCAATCTGGTGGTCCCCTACTATAAACAAACTATGCAACAGAAGGAAGAAACTGTTGCAGAAAAGAGGAAAATCCCAGGATACAAAAAACTCCCTCACCAGCCTCACTAAGAAGCTGAGATCCCTCATAAAATCCTCAAAAGTTAGTTACGAAAATAAAATTGCCAAAGATTCCAAAGACAACCACAAGTCATTCTATAGTTATGTCAAGAATCTAAATGGCAATGCTCAGATCTGCTCTGAGCTACAACAGAATGGCATTAAATATACTGATCCCAAGGATATTGCCAATATTCTGGCAGATTGATTTAGTGCCAACTTCACCTCCCTCTCACCCCCTAAAGGGCCCATCTCAATACCAAAAGATTGCCAAATTCCGATAATCATGGCCACATAGGTAGAAACCGCACTCTCCAAAGCTAAGAATACAGCATCCATGGGACCAGATGACATCCCAGGCTGTGTACTACATGAACTACAAAATGAACTGGCACCTCACCTAAGTGTCATGTTTAATCATAGCCTCACCTCAGGCTTCATGCCCACTGAGTGGCGCAGGGCTACAGTTATCCCGCTCCACAAGGGAGGATTCACCTTGGATCCAAGGAACGACTGTCCCATCAATCTGACAAGCCTGATCTGCAAGGGCATGGAACTTATAAACAAAGACATTGGCAACCTTCAAACACTGGACCCTACCCAGTTTGGGTTTGTGAAGGGCAGATCTTGTCTCCTGAATCTGACTGACTTCTTCGAATCAGTCTCCAGGGCTGTGGATGAGGGTAAGGTGGTCCACACAGCCTATGTGGACCTCGCCAAGGCCTTTGACACCATCCCCCACTCTGGAATCATAGATAAATTTACTAAGCTAGGCATAAATCCCTACGTCACTTGATGGGTTGCCAACTGGCTTACTGACAGAACTCAGACTGTAAAAGTAGACGACTCCAAATCCAGCTCCAGACAAGTGACAAGTGGAGTACCTCATGGTTCAGTCCTGGGACCACTCTTGTTTGGCATCTACTTCTCTGAAGTACAGGCCAACACTAAGGGATTCTGGCTAACAAAGTTTGCAGATGCCTGCAAACTGGGAGCCATTACTGAATCCCCAAATGATGTGGATATTCTACAAAAGGGCCTTGCAGAAACAGATGCCTGGTGCCAGAGCCATGGGCTCAAGCTTAATGCCAAGAAATGTATAGTTATCCCCTTTGGAAAAAAACGTGCCCATGAATTACCACATAAGTGGCATGACACTAAACATTGAAAGTGTGATGAGAGACTTAGGGACACAGGTGGACAGTGGTCTCACTTTCGATAACCACATCGCCACAACAGTCAGGAAATCCTTCTATGTGGCACACCTCATCAATAAGGGCTTTTCATCCAGAAAAAAAAGGAGGTCATTGTCCCACTGTACTCATAAATCATTAGACCCATTATCGAGTATAATGTCCCATTTGGTATGTACCTCACAAGGCATCTGCAACATCTGGAAAGGCCACAGAAATACCTCACTAAAAGAATCACAGGCCTAAAGCAGATGCCATATGCTGACCGTCTAAAAAAACTCCAGCTATAGTCTGTGGCATATCGTCTACTCAGAGGTGATCTCTGCTTAACATACAAGGCCATGTCAAACCCTGAGCTGTTGGACATGCTCCACTTAAAGAAATCCCAATCTCTCAGAGCCACATGCTCCAGGGATCTAAACCTTGTCACCACAATGAACAAAACATGCTGGAGGGATAGGTTCCTGACCCAGAGACTCCCCATACTCTGGAATAAACTGCCCATACACGTCAAGCAGAGCACCTCCTTGGCCCTCTTCAAAAGGAACCTTGATGATTGGATGGGAGATAGGAAATTCACCCCAGGGATCATGTCAGGGGTTCAGAGAAGTAAATTTTGTGGGAAGAAATATCCAGGGAATTGTTATGGCTAGGCTTGCATAGGCCCTAGGGTCGACAGCCTAGTACCAACCTATGAACCTATGAACCTATACATTTAAGTCTATTTCTGAAAATATATCAGACTTTTTCACCTTTTTAACCCATTATTACATATATGACAGACTTGAAATGTATGGTACTAGAACAGCATCTTCTGAAACTAATCTGCCGATATTTGAAATTAACTTTTAGAATCATTGAGGTACATCACTTTCAGGATTTCCCAGGAGTCAAAGTGTTGCTGAAGTGTGGCATCAGCACATAAGGACTTTTTTTAGCCACAGGAAACTTCACACTTCTTATGTAGTTAGAGCCACCCAACTTAAACTTAACCATGTGGATAACCTGATATCTAGCATTCTTGCAGGTATGCTACCCTCCCCAAAGAGGCAATGGTTAGTTTATGGGGTAATGTGGTTTCAAAGATTATTGTCCCATCGAAGCAAATCTATTGCTGAGGGATATGTGGACTCAGTAGCATGTCCTTGCCCATTTTAAAGGTACATGGGCCTAAAATTACCTACCGTTACGTCTCTCCTGTATCTGTATCAAAGTATGGATTGTACTGCTGGAAATACAGCTGTTGCAATATTTGCCTGTTTTATTTAAGATAAAGTGCTTGTCATTGGTGTTAAAAAATGCAAAAATATGAAAAAACAAAAAAATATAATGCTCATAAAAAAAATAATGCAATTGCACCCAACAACATTACAGAAAATGTGTTAATTAATTTGTAAGCAAGGAATGAGTGCTGTCATACATTGAATTTAGTATAACGTATAATATTATGTAGTGCATACCATGGCACTTGGGCTACACACCTTTTATTTTGGAAAATAAAAGGAGATCTTTATTTATAACCTTCAACACTATTCTGTCACACTGTAATTGGTGATAAAGAGGCATAGTCAGTAAAAAATACAACAGGTACCATTTCAAATCAGACTCACTAGTGAATAGTGATAAAATTTCAATTTATTTTTAATGTGTGATAATTATAAGATTGCACTGAACACTGACAGTACATATTGCGTTGGGGAAGAGTTAATGCCAAACGCTGAGTACCTATATTTTTGCTAATATGCTGTTTTTGGCATTCCAATCACTGGAATGTTACCTTTGGAAATGTAATTTTCTATGTAACACAGATTGAGTTACTGATAGTAATCTATATGCCTCAGCAACATGCAAGATAGTACTGACGGATAATTGTATAAAAGAAAGCTCCATATTCAGCTTACATAAAAATCAATATTTTGGAACCAGTTCAGTGAAGCCACAAAACAAACTTAGCAGCCAGAATTTTATGACAATGAATTTCATCTTTTTTGCTCATGGGAAAAGTCTGATTTCTCTGATGGCACTTTTCTTCCTTCCAGCAAGAAGTGTACTGATGTTGTTTATAATTAATTAATGAAACAAAAGAAAAGGAGAGAGGTTGGATTTGTATTGCTGCCTACATGTATAAAGTGAAGCCCTGGAGGCTTAACCCACTGAAAATAAATGTGTGGATGACCCTGCTTCATATGGTGAATACAATACCAAAGAACTAACTCCTGAGCAGGTCTCTAGATTGTACAGATGTGAGCTGTATCTGTAAGGTTCAGCAGCTTTAAGAGGTGCAGGTTTCTGACCAGCATTTTTAACTGAATGTAGGATTGTACAAATAAAATACAGAAGTCATGGCCGACTGAAACAATCCATTCGATTTTCTTAATATCCCTTTCTCTGTGAAACACAAATATGAAAAAGAAAACATTTTTCCTGGTAACATTTTCTCTGTTTTTCACAAGGTAATCTATTCCTTAAGGAGAAGATAAACATCTGCTCAGTAGGCTGAAGAAAAGGTAAAGGACAGGAGAAAATGTGAACTAGGACTGAAGAACCAAGTATTAAGGAAGTTTAGGAGAGTTGTGGTATAAAAGGCATCAGATCACAGTGGTAAAGTAGCCTCAACTGGAGAATCTCTCATGGGACTGTAAACTGCCTTCTGCGGATTGAGAAAATTCTGGAACACTGACAATGCAGGAGGTACTAAATATCAGAAAAAAACAATATTGGAGAACAAGGAAGTATAATTTGGAAACAGGCTGAGTAGCCGAGTTAGCTCAGGCTAATTAAACATTAGCAAGCATATTTCATGATTGCTTGAAATGCAAGGGATATCATCAGTAAGAAAGTAGTGGGTATACTCATTGGGCCTGTATCTGAGTGGTTGAAAATGTGAGGTCAAATGTGTATTAACTCACTGCATTTTTTTGAAAATTAAAATTACAAGTGAAAATGTGTCAAATTCAAGTTGGCAGAGAAGGTCTAAGCTGGGATCGGACAGCAGCAGAAAAACAGGAATACTTGATTTATTTGCCAAACTGTGTCTTCCTGCTTTCCCCCAGTTGTCTGAACTAAGTTAAAATATTATATTTAGGGATGAAGGGAGCAAAGTCCACTATGTCTCTTCTTGCTATCTATTGTATGTCAAATCAAAATGTCTGACTAATTTCCATTGCTGAGCTTGAATTCTAGGGTATGCTTGATCCCATAGAAAAACACTACAAGATTGTCAGGCAGTGGTGGAATCAAAAAGTTTTACTTTCAATACTTTCACCAGGCTGTGATAGATGAAAGTGTTTTATATTCTTTAGTCTTACTACCACCCTAAAATAGTGAGAAAATTCAAGACAGCATGAGGCAGGTAGACAGACACAATGCAGTCCTAAGGTAGCTTATTAGAAAAAAAAGTTCATAGGAAACAAAAACTAGCAAATAAAATGTTATCAGTGTTTAATGCATGGCTGCAGTCACACTCTTGGCTCTAAGAAAATTAAATTTCTACTGCACAGAAAAAAAAACTTTTATACAAAAATAGAATATACATAGTAAGGGAGTCTCCTGCAATTACATTCAAAATTCCTAAGTATTACATCAGTTTTCCCATTAGAAAGGCCTGTTCACTGTCAAAAGGATTTTGTTTCCAACTATGAAACTGTTGGCCAGGGTTTAAATAACATATCTGGCAGTGGAAGGCCAGCCAAGGGGAAGGGATGAACGTCAAAGGACAGTTTGTTTCATTATGGGTTAGGGCAAGTTTGGATTTTCACAAAGCAGTATTATTCTCCAGTAAAAGCCGAAAGACTGAACTGTTGTGCTTGTCCCACATATGGGTAGACATATCTGCAGCTGAATGTGACTTGAGTATGCAGAAACAGCAAATAAAATGCATGCATAAAGGCATCCAGGGTCTGATGGTAAACAAAAAACCCTCTGGATCCTCAGGCTATAGTAGCAATTGTGTTCTGTCAATGTACTCCAACAGGAGCAAATGCCACAGGATGTGCGTGTGCCATGCTTCAGATTTCCACTAGTGCACTAGACCAGTTCAGGTTTCCCTTGAATAGAGACCATTAGGCTAATGGGACTAGCCTAGTCAACAAAGTGTAATTCTTTAGCAGTATATGCAGGCAGGAAAGGTGAAGGCAAAATTATGGAAGAATTTGAGGTGTGCATTTAAGAATTGGGCTACTGTGATGAAAAGGTACAGTGATTTAAAGATCAGTCTCCCAATAAAAATGAATTTTCTTGCTAATAAGAAGAAAAAAGCAAGCAGATAAATGCATATTAATATCATCCTAAAAGAAACCATTTGTATTTGTAGAAGTAGTACCAAATTTTCTTCATTTATATATAGTTAAATAATCTGCAGTCAATTACAGCTGAATTAAATTAATTAAAGCTTTGACCTGGTGGGACATGTGTATCTATCTATAAACACAAACACACACACACATATATATATATATATATATATATATATATATATATATATATTAGAAGCAACAGGAAAACTACCATCCAAAGGTCTCACACTGAAAAACAAGCAATATCCACAGAACAAAATGAATGGAGACCTCCACGATGAAAAATAAACTCAATTTATTACAGGAACAAGCGCTTTCACGTACATCCAAATACGCTTCTTCTGGTTTTTACAATATAGCTCTATACAAGTGCTTTATATATCTTAGTCAAACAAATTAAATTCAATTCTTAAATCACTTATTCAATTAATTAATCAATTAATCAATTTACTGAAATTTTGTTATACCTGAAGTAAAACTCAATATCATTAAAATCTATATACATTAAATTCTTTTATACATATATATATAAAATATATATGTAAAAATATATATTCATATATAGGAATATATTTAACTAAAACTACAACAACATTGAAATATGATACTGAGAGGATGCAACAATCTAAAACATAAATCTGGATGAAACGTGTTAAATATAAATGCATATGCAAAATAAAAAAAATATATACTAAACCCTAATAAGATAGTGATGTTGGGTCAAACAATAACTAACATCCAAAAATCTAGAAATTCAAACATTCCTGGTCTCAAGCCTACTTAGTACAAAATATAGGCATATGGACGTTAAACTTCAAAAATATAAAAAATATATGTATATCTGGAAAAATATATATGTAAGTAACCTATGACAAAAAACTTGGATTTAAACATTTTTACATACGTGCGGCTAATACAGGTTTTATACTGATTGACTGATTAAGTCCTGGTTGAATATGGGATTTCAACCTTAAGATCCAGTTTAACTCAACTGTTTCTAAATGGTTCTGGCCATCACCCCCTCTCTTATTTGGACTTATAACTTGTAGGACCCTAAATTTAAAAGTATGATCAGGATACATATCTATGTGCTTAGCTAAAGCATTTGTTAAATTCATTTTCCTTATGTCATAGATATGATTATAAATACGATCTTTCAACCTTCTAGATGTTAAACCTACATAATAGGCCGTGCATTGTGTGCAAGTAGCTAAATATATCAAGTTTCTAGTCTCACAAGTAGCATAAAAATCACATGTAAATACATAATTAAGCTAAGGGACAGTAAAGTGATGGTCACTAATAATAAAGTTGCATATATTGCACTTATTGCAGGGAAATGTACCATTTCTCAATGTCAATTTTTTTCCTGATAGCTGTTTCTCTATTAATTCTCTCAGAACATAATAACCTCTTTAAGTTCTTACTATTTCTATATTAGCAAATCGAAAAACCCTTTAACCGAATACCTAAACGTAGACACCTATAATGCGAACCACAAAAATCCTGAATGCACTAAACAGCGAAAAATAAAATAAAGAACTGTCATAGTCAGCCAACTCCACCACCCACTACATACTACCTACCCAAACAAAATAAATAAACCACATACATACATTAACCAAACCCTACTTCTAACATAAAGTAAAGCACAAAAACCCTACTTCTAACCCTACACTAAACCCCACAAACACAACTAACTATGCACTATCCTTTACCCCCTTCTAACCCTAAGGTCCGTAACTACTACACAAGTCCCCTACAGACATACACCCAAAAAAATAAATACACATACATATAACAAAACCCTATTTCCAACACTACACTAAACCCCAAATATACAACTATCTATGCACTATCCTTAACCCCTCCCTAACCGTAAGGTCTGTAACTACCGCACACTTCTCCTACAGACATACACCCAAAACAAATAAATAACACACATACATATAGCTAAATAAAACTCTACTTCTAACACTACACTAAATCTTACATACATTACCTATCTATTAACTTACCTTAACCCACATCCTAACCCTAAAGTCCTATCTATCGCACACTTACCTTACAGAGCTATACCGCAAACGGGCCAACCATTGCAATTCGACATTTCCATTTTCGCTGTTTCGGACATTCGGCGTTTCCGTATTTCACGCAATATGTGTCGCCCTTTCCATATTCGCGATTACGATCTTTCACTCTGCTAATAGGAACCTATATATATATATGTATATATATATATATATATATATATATATATATATATATATATATATATATATATATATATATATATATGTATATATATATATATATATATATATATATATATATATACTAAGAAATGAACTTCGTGACAATAACAGCATTCAAAAAAGAGTAAATCACACCAACATCTCTTGTAGTTTTTTAGCGATTTCGTCTTATTTATTATCAAGACGTCTTCAGAAAGACATGTTTCATAACTATGAGCAACCATTTTCACTTCCTTTAAATGCATTAGTTCTAGCAGGCCATTTAAATTAACAACAGTTCCTTTCCAATAGTAAAGCGTGAACAGGCAGGGTGCTGTGTGCATTTTCATTAACATTACAGTCGTGATAATAAATAAGACGAAAGCGCTAAAGTACTACAAGAGTTGTTGTTGTGATTTACTATTTTTTTGAATGCTGTTATTGTCACAAAGTTCATTTCTTAGTTAAACTTTCTTCTCTTCATTCAATTTTTTTTGAGTGCGGTTAATGTTTTATATATATATATATATATATATATATATATATATATATATATATATTATACCCCACTCCACAAGGGGGGTGCACCTTAGATCCTGGGAACTACCTCTTCATCAGTCTGATGAGCCTGATCTGCAAGGCCATGGAATGTATTATCATGGAACTTATAAAGAAAGACATTGGTAACCTTCAAACACTGGACCCCACCCAGTTTGGGTTTGTGAAGGGCCGATCTTGTCTCCTGAACCTGATTGACTTCTTCAAATCAGTCTCCAGAGCTGTGGACAAGGGTAAGGCAGTCCACACAGCCTATATGGACCTTGCCAAGGCCTTTGACACCATCCCCCACTCTGGAATCATAGATAAACTTACTAAGCTGGGCATTAATCCCTACATCACTCGATGGGTTGCAAAACTGGCTTACTGACAGAACCCACACTGTAAAAGTAGCCAACTCCAAATCCAGCTCAAGACAAGTGGAGTACCTAAATGTTCAGTCCTGGGACTGCTCTTGTTTGGCATCTACTTCTCTTAAGTACAGGCCAACACTAAGGTACTCTAGCTACCAAAGTTCGCAGATGACTGCAAACTGGGAGCCATTACTGAATCCCCAAATGATGTGGGTATTCTACAAAAGGGCCTTACAGAAACAGATGCTTGGTGCCAGAGCCATGGACTCAAGCTCAATGCTAAGAAATGTATAGTGATCCCCTTTGGGAAAAAACAAGTACCCATGAATTACCACATAGGTGGCAGTATACTAAACACCGAAAGTGTGATAAGAGACTTAGGGACACAGGTGGACAGTGGTCTCACCTTCGATAACCATGTCGCCACAACAGTCAGGAAATCCTTCTATGTGGCACATCTCATCACTAAGGGCTTTTCATCCAGAAAAATGGAGGTCATTGTCCCACTGTACTCATTTCTCATTAGATCCATTATAGAATACAATGCCCCATTTGGTATGTACCTCTCAAGACATCTGCAACAACTGGAAAGATTGCAGAAATACCTCATTAAAAGAATCACAGGCCTAAAGCAGATGCCCTATGCTGACCATCTAAAAAAAACATTTATACTCTGTCGCATATCATCTACTCAGAGGCGATCTCTGCTTAACATATAAGGCCATGTCAAACCTTGAGGTGTTGGACATGCTACACTTAATGAAATCCAAATCCCTCAGAGCCACACGCTCCAGGGATCTAAACCATGTCATCACAATGAACAAAACATGCTGGAGGAATAGGTTCCTGACCCAGAGACTCCCCATACTCTGGAATAGACTGCCCATACATGTCAAGCAGAGCGCCTCTTTAACCCTCTTCAAAAGGAACCTTGACGATTGGATGGGAGATAGAAATTCACCCCATGGATCACGTCAGTCACCCTGCTAGACAGGGGTCCAGGGAAGCAAATATTGTGGGAAGAAATAGCGAGAGAATTGTTATGGGTAGGCTTGTATAGGTTCTAGGGCCAATAGCCTAGTATCAGCAGATCTGAAAGAATTACTGCCATACTACCATCAGTATGTGGACATTCCTACAAGGCGTGATAATGTCCTGGAGGAGGTGTACATAAACCTAAAGAAAGCTTGTAAGGCAGTGCAACTTCCAGAAATAGGAAAAACTGACCATTATACCATCTTGCTATCACCAGCTTACAAACCTGCATTGGTTAGAGAGTAACCCACAAACAAACCAATCAGGATATGGCCCGATGGGGCTATGGAGGCCCTCCAAGACTGCTTTGAAAGGGATATGTTCAAGGAGGCAACCACAGTGAATCAGCATCTGAACATTGATGAATACAATGAGGTAGTGATAGCATCCATTTCAAACTGTGCTGATGGGGTGACAAATACCAAGAGTATCACTATTAGAGCTAACCAGAAGATATGGCTCACCCCTATGCTATATGAACTTCTGAAGGACAGAAACACAGCTTAAAGGGCTAAGGACAAAGCAGTCCTAAGTGTAGCAAGAGGTAATCTGAGGAGCGGTATAAAGGAGGCTAAGAGGGAGTATGGCAGAAAGGTACAGAGCCACTTTGAAGACATGAAGGATGCAAGGAGACTATGGCAAGGCATACAGGAGAACACTGACTACAAAATCAGGCCAGGACAGTGTGAGGACACCATCAAATTCCTGTTGGTAGATTTGAGGAAAAAAACAGTTTGGCACTAAAGCTACCCACTGATGAGATGGATGCAGCACTCAGCTTCAGCACAGAAGAGGTAAGATGAGAGCTAAGGAGAGTGAACCCCAGGAAGGCTGCTGGCCCAGACAACATACTAGGCAAACCCTAACTCACTTAACCCACCCCTAAACCTAATTCACCTAACCCGTACCCTAACCCTAACTCACCTAACCCACACCCTAACCCTAACTCACCTAACCCGTGCCCTAATCCTAACAACCACACAATCGCACACTTACCTGTAGCCGACCCATAAATCTCCACCACAGCACTGAAAATATTGAAGCCACAGAACCGGCCAACCGAATTCTTTCTCTAGGAAAGAATTTGGTGTTCTGCAGCTTCGCTATTTTTAGTGTTCAATTAAAACGGGTCGATATTAGAACATTCGAAGTTTTAAAACTTCAATGTTCTGATATAGACCCTTGCATCTTGCTGTAGTGAATGCAGCCAAAAGGATGTGTTTATCCACTGTTGTAGAGGCAAGTGCTGTGGAGATTAGAGGTAAGCTAGGATTATATGGTGTGTGCGTAAGTGCATGCAAAGAGCTGCATCTGTGAGTGTATGTGTTGGTGTATATCTGCCTAAGAGATAGCGGTAGAGGAGTTAGGGGGTATTTAAGCAGGTAGGTGTGTGTGTGTGTGTGTGTGTGTGTGTGTGTGTGTGTGTGTGTATGTGTTTCAGGGGTGAACGGATTAGTATATGTCAGTGCAATCAGATGGGGATGGGATGGCTTTTTTGTGAGGGATGAGCATGCTTGCATGTGTATGTGGGTGGGTGGAAGAGTTGGGGTGGCTGTAATACTTCTTTCTACACATCTAGACAAATAAGAAGACTCTGCAACATTGTGGGGAGAACCAATAGCCACAGGGCAAAACTACATGCACAAGTCCCAGTGGCACTTAAATGGTACACAAATAGGTGGATGGGAGGAACCAAAAGCCACCATGGATACTAAATGTGATGTGCCTTAAAGTAACAAATTTAAAGAAAATGGTTTTGGGAACCACTAGGCACCAGGAATAAGTAGTGTGCCTTAAAAGGCACTAAGCAGACATCAAACCTTGTACTCACTCACTTCCCACTAAGGATAATAGTCTTCTGTGACACTTCCATATGGGGGACTGATTTTTAAAAAATAAATAAATGATACAAAACAGAACAGATGGGTTAAGGGATATGAACCATGCAACCTTATCACAATGTACTGCTGCATTAACCTACTCTACTAACTGATAAAGTAGCTCAGCTGTTAATTTTTTTTTCAGTATATATTGAGGATCTTGGGCATTATGCAATGCCTACAACATGTCATGATGTACAACAGAGGATGACAGAAAATGTTAGGCATACTTCAAAACCTTATAGGATAACAGTTTTTGTGCTAGCATGTAAGAACTTAAGGATATGATGTGTGAATCTTAAATGTATAGTATTAAGGACTGTCTGCAGTCATCCATGAATAATTACTGGGGCAGGTGAAAAGTAAACATTGTAGATATTATAAAAACAGGGACAGGTATGGGATATGTAGCATGTGTGCATGTCTGCTGTGTGCGTGTGCACATGGAAGAGTGACTTAGGGGAGCAGGGTGTCTGTGCTAACAAAGTACAGCCTCTCTTATTAACTAACACGGGAATTGCTGACCTGCTCATTGTGGAAGTTAACTGTGATTCATCAACGTGCAAATTAGCTGATCATGAAGTCTTTCCTCATTCTGGAGAGTGTGTGTATGAATCCAAAAAGACAGCATCATGGAAATAAGGGCTTTTTGCCAGGGCACATTCTATATGACTCCTCGGATCAGTATCTGTAGGATTTTAATACACATGCATTTCTATAACACAAAGACCTACACTGTTCTGTGTTTTCATTTTTCTTTTATTTATTCTAAGTACAACTGCTGAAATATGAACAGTCTCTTCAAAGTCATGGCAAACTGTTCCATCCTTTAAGTCATGAGCAATAAATAATGCAAGCTATGTGTATGTCATCCGCTTCTTTTACTGTGATAGGCAGTAGGCATCTGGCCTGAAGAAAGCAAGCATCTGCAGTTCAGTAAATCCTGGGTTAAATTCTCAAGGTTTTACACTGAAGCCAAAGAATAACCTGCTATAATATCCACACCCCTCCCCTTCCCTCTTCTGATTAAGGAGGGAAAATAAAAACGCATTGATCGTTCAGCACAGCTTTTATTCTTATTCATATCATTAAGCAGCAAACCATTTCAGTTTGCAGGACTGAAAAATTCCATAACAAGATAGGCAGGCATGCATGAAGCCTATTGTGCTTCCCTCTCTGTGAGTGATCAAAACAAAGAAGTCAGAGTTTCCACTACATTAGGCACTTTTAAGGACACTACTGAGCCATTTCATTATGCCAATAATTGTACCTGCCCTGTAAATAATGTGCTTCATGTTAAAGCACTTCTTTCTTTCTTTTTTCATATCAGTTCTTATGATTGTTACTGCTGACTTTCAATTACAGCTGCTATACTGTAGTTCCAAGTATTAAACCGTTCTCTTCTGAATGATCTAGTACTGCTAGGAGTCTGACTTATAGAGTGCTGAGTTGGGAGATTGTGATGCCATAGCTTCTGTTCCCACAATGCTGATTTGGTATGAAACAGAATGTGACTACTGCATTGCAGAATGAAACATTGATTATCTTCAGTACTTTAAACTAGTGTCCCCTTTGATACCACCGTATCTGCCCAACTACATAAATCCCCAGTATGGGTCCACTATAAATAATCAAGTATAATTTAATTATCAAAGAAGCTTAAAAATAACATCACAAGGTCAAAACATCAAAAAATAGAAAAAATGTTTTCTTTTTTTTTTTTTTTTTGTTACAGAGGGCAAGACCCAGTGCACTCGCAGTTTCTGGGCAACACCCACAACCCTGAGCTATATACATATATGAATATGTACAGTATGTATGTACGTACACCTACTCTGAGATGACAAAAACATAAAAAAGAGGGACAAAATCAGGAAAACAATATATTAATTTCCTCTGTCATCTCTGAGTCTGTCTACCATTACAGGATGCCAGCAATCTTTTAAGTTCAACATTCTGAGTGACAATCAACTGTCTGGTGACAAAAAGCAGCCCACCCAAGACACTCACCATAAGAAGACTGGAGTTTATGGTCTGTCTCAATCAAGAAAAGAACAAGCCATTTCAGCCCAATGTCCAACGTACACAGTAGTATCACAGGTAAGTCATTATGGTCTTACAAGCTTTAACAATTTATCATGTAAATGTATAAAGCTGTGTTACTGCAAGAAGCATTTACTGTATAGTGTTAAATTGGAGCAGTTCATTTGTATGTCTTTCTGACACTTCATGCAAGAGGATCAGGGTCCAGGAAACTAATAAAGTCAGTCTGTTTCACAGCTGTCTGCTGTCACTCCCCCAGGATCCCCCAAATAAGATGTGATAATAAGCCGCAGGCAGGGCTGTCACTATGGCTCTCAGTGGATCAGTAACTAGAGAATGGGTAGACAAATGCTGAACGACTTGGGATAGGGATCAGTCTTGTTCAGAGATGAATTCTTGGCCACTTTTATTAAGAAACAGCTGCACAGATTGTCAAGCCTGCACTTACTGTCTTGGCTACGTACCAAGGAAAATGTTGCTCTGGAGACCACTCTTATAGTTATAAAAGACAGGTGGATCAGGCTTAAGATATTAACACAGCAAACTAAAACTGTCAGCTTCTGTAGCAAGATGCATGTGGGACTACCCTTAAAATGTAAAGACCAACGTCTTTGGCACAAATGTCTGCAGAGTTAAGAATGTCTTAGCATTGTTTAGCTGTCTTACATGATCCAGTAAAACCTTTCCCTTGACCAACATATCTTGAGAATAGCTCAGAACACTTATTCTTGATGATTACTATCCCATCTGAAAGGAAATGACATGCTCTGAATATATTATGAAGGATTATTTAAGTAAAAACTGTGTGTGTGTGTGTGTGTGTGTGTGTGTGTGTGTGTGTGTGTGTGTGTGTGTGTGTGTGTGTGTGTGTGTCTGCATGTTTGTCTGCACATGCATGTGTGAGTATGTGTGTATGTATGTGTGTGTGTGTGCGTGTGTGTGTGGGGGGTCCTATTGAAATATCAGCAGTTGAAATGCTCACTGCTGACAGGCTGGCAAAAAAGACCAACAATCCATGAAAACAGTGAATCTCAAAAATCGCTCTTCTCCTTCTTTTTTAATCTACTTGTTACAGGGGGCGATTCCCTTGCACCCCATACCCACCCCAGACTTATGTATACCAATTTCAGGAAAACCATACCTTTGAGAAAAGGCAATATTCAGGGCAAGGGTATCTTGGACTTAATATATTTAAGTCCTGTCTTTTGGCCGTTCAGTCACAGTGTTCTGGGACTCACTCTAGCATGTCTCAACATTTCAAATTGTTACATGATGGATGATGCATGCTGTGTGTGTGTGTGTGTGTGTGTGTGTGTGTGTGTGTGTGTGTGTATATATATATATTTTTATACACGTTAGGCTGCAGTACTAGTTGGATCATTCTTTTCATGTTAGATTCAGACACTTGCCTGCCTGCCCTATGTTAAACAATGATAGGGAGGTAGTTCTAGAAAGATCAAAAGGGGCAACTTTGACAGAAGTATCCTTATTTCCACTGAACAGTGATTGCAAAGCAATGTCAAGCTTATTTAGTATTTTTGATTAGGTATCTGTAGTATTGTTCATATTATATTATATTATATTATATTATATTATATTTTAGTTAGTCTGCAGAGCATTACAAGCCTAGCCAATAACCAGAGGTTATATTATGACTAAACGCCTCCCAAACACACGTATGCTTGTTCTGGAAGTCAAAGGCAAAAGCAACAAGCTGCTACTAAGCCAACACCGTTCCTAATTCCAAGCAGCAGAACTAAACACCTCCAATAAGCACAGTCAGAGAGGTGAAACTCATCAATGATAAACACATCCAGATAGCCAAACTCACTGAGGCAGGTCTTTTTTAAAATTCCAAAGGGATAAGCAAACAAGACGTCAATAAATGAACGACTTCAATTTTATTAAGCACCACGATACTGCTTTTCGTCGGTGCCCTGCACCAACTTCTTCAGACTCTGAAAAATAACAACTCACACTTAAGTGCTGCTACATTTAAAGCCATTGCAAGCAAAGTTTATTACAAAACACACCCTCCAATTACCTTAAAGGAACATGAACAAGTAGCTTCAATCTGACTAAAATGTTCCTATCCCATAAACACATAATATAAAAAGTTGTATGTGATATAAAATATACAACTGTAAAACTAATACTGTTCCTTACATAGCACTTAAATAATGCAATCAACAGTTAATAATATTATAAAAACACACTTACTTTGAACAAAATACACATAATAATACTGACACATTAAAATAAATAAGACATTCCATCTACCAGACATGGTAAAATATATATCAAGATCGCTCAGCCGGTCCTATGTCCAAATCACACGGTGTTGTACCCCCATGGCATGGGGTATAACATCGTGTGATTTGGGACATAGGACCGCTGAGTGATCTTGATATATATATTTTATGCCATGTCTGGTAGTAACTGTTGATTGCATTATTTAAGTGCTATGTAAGGAACAGTATTAGTTTTATAGTTGTATATTTTATATCACATACAACTTTTTATATTGTGTGTTTATGGGATAGGAACATTTTAGTTAGATTGAAGCTACTTGTTCCTGTTCCTTTAAGGTAATTGGAGGGTGTGTTTTGTAATAGACTTTGCTTGCAATGGCTTTAAATGTAGCAGCACTTAAGTGTGAGTTGTTATTTTACAAAGTCTGAAGAAGTTGGTGCAGGGCACCGACGAAAAGCAGTATCGTGGTGCTTAATAAAATTGAAGTCGTTCATTTATTGGCGTCTTGTTTGCTTATCCCTTTGGAATTTTTAAAAAGACCTGCCTCAGTGAGTTTGGCTAGCTGGATGTGTTGATCTTTGATGAGTTTCACCTCTCTGACTGTGCTTATTGGAGGTGTTTAGTTCTGTTGCTTGGAATTAGGAACTGTGTTGGCTTAGTAGCAGCTCGTTGCTTTTGCCTTTGACTTCCAGAACAAGCATACGTGTGTTTGGGAGGCGTTTAGTCCTGCTGTTTGGCATCAGGAGCTGTGCTGGTTTAGTAGCAGTTTGTTTTTTCTTGCCTTTGATCTTCAGAGGTTATATTATATTATATTGAAACCAATACAGATCACTGAAAATCCTGGTATTTCCAAGTTTTTCTCTGTACTCAGTGCTCATTTTCCCTAACTTGTTAATCCTTGGACTTAGCTGTATAGGGAAAGAGGTGTATGGACAATTTAGTGTAACATAATATAATATAACATAATATAATATAACATAATATAATATAATATAATATAATATAATATAACATAATATAAATTCATTCATAGTGCAGCTCAGGGAAATGACACACCTCTGTACAAACAGCTTTGTAACAGCATAAGCTGAAATAGAAATCTCTCTAAAGCATAAAAAATACACAAAACATGCAAATGCATAAGCCAATACACTATTTTGGCATTCTATTTTAAAAAAATCAGTGCTAAAATTAGGGAGTTTAAGCACTCTCTCATTAAATTAAACAGGCAACTAAGTAGGCTAATTATGTTAAATAAAAATAAATCCGATTTTGAGGTCAAGATAACCTCCGTCTTCAGTTATTTCAGAAACCTCTGATGGTGCCACATTCACTGACCTGGGTGATACAGAAAACTGCAGGCTGACAAATTCACTTCCAGCTTTGTTCCCCACTATCCCACAAACAAGCCTCCCCCAATTAATACTTTCAAACATGACCCTCCAACTATAAATAGAAAACATGTTCTGGCTGTATTTGCTAATGCCAAAAATACAGCCTCAATGTGCCCCAATAATATCCTGGGATGCTTCCTGAATAGTCTAAAATATAACCTGTCAGGGCTACTGGATTTACTATTTAACCAGTATGCATGCTATGAGAATGGAAGACTGCAATGGACATCCATCTTCATGAAGGCAAAACATCAACTGATCCTAGAAACTGAAGGGCCATTAGTCTGATTAGTCTTATATACAAATTGAATTATCATGGAAATGCTGAACAAAGATGTAGATAACTTTCAGACTCTGAATCCATCCTAGTCTGGCTTTGTCAAAAGAAGGTCACATCTAATTAACCTGGTGGACCGCTTTGAGAAAGGTCACCAAGGAAAAGGGTGAGTGTAAAACAGTGAATATTGCCTACCTTGACTTAGCAAAGGCATATGATGCAAACTCCACTCTGGCATTCTTAACAAACTTACAGAATTATGCATAAATCCCTGTACAACATACCGGATAGCCAACTGGCTCACAGATAGGACCCAGGAAGTAGGACTGATGAGACCATCTCCACAATGAGACAGATCACCAGTAGAGTCCCTCAGGTCTTCATTCTGGGCCTGCTCCTCTTTGACATCTACTTCCCAGAACTCAAGGCCAATGTCAAAGGCCTCTGACTGACCAAGTTCACAGGTGATTACAAGCAGGGAGTAGTTATAGAATCCTTCCAAGATGCAAACATCTTATGAGAGGGTCTAACAAGGACAAATGACTGGTGGCAAAGCCACAGCTTAAAACTTAATGCCAAAAATACATTATAGTAGCTTTTGGGAAGTCACCCCCCCTAGAAAACAACATCATCAATAAAACACCCCTAAGAGTAAACCAACTAGTTGGGGATATGGGAACACATGTAGACAGCAACCAGGCCTTCGATCAGTATGTATCCACAGTAGTAAGGAAATACTTCATTAAGTAAGGGCATGGCATCTAGGTCTAGGGAAGTCATTGTTCCACTATAAATAGGTAAATAACTCAGGCAAGCATCGATAAAGTGAGAAATAACATCCAATGTGTAGAAAATCCAAGCAATCCAGTCTTCTGAAACAGATAAATCAGTTTATTGCACAGATGAACCACGATACACTAACTAGTAGCTTCTTCAGATCACAAACAGGAAGCACAATAGCCATGTGCTTTAAATATCTGCATGTTAATTAATCAACCAACTTTTAAAGCAGAAGCGCCATAAAACAAAACTTAAAAACTAAATATATAAACATAATATCATTGACATCTAAAGTAGACAATAGTGTATACATATTCTATTGAAAATTAAAAATTAAAAATTAAAATAACTTCATTCCATAAAGAATGTAAGAACATATTATAAGCAACATACTATCAAGTATAAAGGTATATGCAGCCTAATACATAAATGCATGTGACAGTCATATTAAATAAAACCTTAATACATGCAAGTAATAATGCAAGGCAACTTATAAACTAAGCAAGGTAGATACCATCAGAAACATGATAGCTAACAATAAAAAATAGTCATATGCAGATCGAGAGAACTATTATCAAACAAAGTGATACTTGTTATAGTAAAGTCAGTACATGAATGTATATCTGCATCTGTATAAAAAATGTATATAAGTGTAGTGTCTGAATAAATATATATATCTAGATGTAAAATATGAGTGCATATGTACAAGAATAAATAAATAAATAAATAAATAAATAAATAAATAAATAGAAGAATAAATTATCTAGAAGTATGGAACTAAAAACCTTAACGAAACTGCAATGTGAAATAAATAGGTTACCCAGAAAAAATGTATATGTGCAAGTATCAAAATACATTAAAATCTAAAATCTAAAAATATCAGAACTTAGTATGCCTACGCTTCTTTAAATGTGGTCTGATAGATGCCCTTTCATTTAAACCATGACCTCTATCAGCTCTCAGCAAAATTATCCACCTACTTTCTCTGTCTTCAGTATGATTCATAATATCACCTCCTCTTACATTAACATTCATTTTCTCCAGCACCCTAAACATAAACTTGTGTTCAGGACTTGTTTGTGTCACATGCTTGGCTAGTGCATTCTGCAGATTACCTTTCCTTATATTATAACAGTGTTCCCTTTTTCTATCTCTTAGTACCCTATTCGTTTTACCAACATAGAAACATGAACACAGTTCACATACAGCAAGATATATGACATCAGGTGTCATACAGTTGGCATTAACTTGGGTGTATATTTCCCTCTGTGTATCCGGATGTACAAATACTATACTAGAATCTATTAAGGAACAAAAATTGCAAATGTTATGCTCAAGTACATTTATAATGGCACTTCTATCAATGAGATTGATAGTGAATCAACTACTAGCAATGATAGATTTATGTTTAAGAATCTAAGCGATTATACACCAGTCAATCATCCATTAATTGAAGCATATTTACGCACTACAGAAGATGAGATTTATAAGTATTTTCATAAAAAGAGATCGAATAATTTTAACAATAATCTGTCATACCAGGAGAGAAGGAGCCTCTATAACTTAAGAAATGATTTAAATATAACTATTAGGCCAGCAGATAAAGGCTCTGGTGTTGTGGTACTTGATACCATAGATTATCAAAATGAAATGTATACTATGCTAAGTGATGTGTTTTATACAAGAATTGATTTTACTAAGGTTTATGAAATGTGCGTATGTACATGGTATTTTAACTGATATTTATAGAAGTAACTTAATAAATAGAAATGAGTTTAATTATTTATATATTAAGATGCCTACCATCCCAGTTATACATGGAATACCCAAAATACACAAAAGTATTACTAAGCCACCCATGAGACCAATAGTCTCAGGACAAGGATGGGTTACGGAGCACTTGTCAGTTTTTATTGAGAAACATTTAAGGTGTATTTTAAATAATAATGAATTTGTATTACGTGATTCTAAACAGTTTCTAAGAGATTTGTACTATTTTAATAATCAAATGGATACCATCCATAATCTGATTTTAGTAACTTTTGACATACAATCATTGTTCACAGTCATCCCCAGCGACCTTGGTCTAGCTTATGTTAGTAATTATCTCACAGAACATAGTACCTATGGTAATGTTTTAATTGACTTATTGGTACACTTCCTTGAGCTAGTGCTGGAAAATAATGTGTTTATGCTCACTGATAATATTTATCATATGGGCACTCCTTGTGCCAATAGCTAGCCTACTGGGAAGAACAGTTTCTATTTAAAGAATATATGTTTAAGAAACATGTAAGATTCTATAGACGTTTTGTGGATGACGTGTTTATTTTATGGGATGGTAATACAGAAGAACTGCTTAGTTTCAATATGGTTTTGAATAATATTACACCATGTCTAAAATTTACAATGAAATACTCATTATTGAAAATAGAATTTTTAGATCTATATATCGAAAAACTTGAATGTGGAATGTTTAACACTGGAATTTTTAGGAAACCCTGTTATAGGAATACTTTATTATTCAGAACTAGTATGCACCCTAAGTATGTTTTCAGTAACATAGTGAAAGGACAGACCCTACGAATGTCTAGATTGAATTCCAATGACAAAGGCTTTATGGCAGACTTATATGATTTAGGAGAGAAGTTTGCTGAGAGGGGCTATCATTCGAGGTAGATTTACAATTTGATAATGCTTTAAGTCTACGTTCAACATTAGGTACCCCATATTTTGGGCCCAAGCCTTTAGTAATGAATAATGTCAAAGAAGTCACTAATGCAAAAGTTAGGTTTCTGACTTCATATACAGCAGATAATAAACAAATTAGAGATTATCTCCAAAAAATGGAACATACTACATACTGATGACATACTGACAAAGATTGTAGGTGATTCTCCATCTTTTACCTACAGGAATAAGAAGAATCTTAAAAGACTGCTTTGCTATCCATCAAACAAGGGTATACACCCGAGCTTTAGTTATGGTACAACACCTTGTGGACAATGCAATTTTTGTTCCTTAATAGATTCTAGTATAGTATTTGTACATCCGGATACACAGAGGGAAATATACACCCGAGTTAATGCCAACTGTATGACACCTGTTGTCATATATCTTGCTGTATGTGAACTGTGTTCATGTTTCTATGTTGGTAAAACGAATAGGGTACTAAGAGATAGAATAAGGGAACACTGTTATAATATAAGGAAAGGTAATCTGCAGAATGCACTAGCCAAGCATGTGACACAAACAAGTCCTGAACACAAGTTTATGTTTAGGGTGCTGGAGAAAATGAATGCTAATGTAAGAGGAGGTGATATTATGAATCATACTGAAGACAGAGAAAGTAGGTGGATAATTTTGCTGAGAGCTGATAGAGGTCATGGTTTAAATGAAAGGGCATCTATCAGACCACATTTAAGGCATACTAAGTTCTGATATTTTTAGATTTTAGATTTTAATGTATTTTGATACTTGCACATATACATTTTTTCTGGGTAACCTATTTATTTCACATTGCAGTTAAGGTTTTTAGCTCCATACTTCTAGATAATTTATTCTTCTATTTATTTATTTATTTATTTATTTATTTATTCTTGTACATATGCACTCATCTTTTACATCTAGATATATATATTTATTTAGACACTACACTTATATACATTTTTTATACAGATGCAGATATACATTCATGTACTGACTTTACTATAACAAGTATCACTTTGTTTGATAATAGTTCTCTCGATCTGCATATGACTATTTTTTATTGTTAGCTATCATGTTTCTGATGGTATCTACCTTGCTTAGTTTATAAGTTGCCTTGCATTATTACTTGCATGTATTAAGGTTTTATTTAATATGACTGTCACATGCATTTATGTATTAGGCTGCATATACCTTTATACTTGATAGTATGTTGCTTATAATATGTTCTTACATTCTTTATGGAATGAAGTTATTTTAATTTTTAATTTTTAATTTTCAATAGAATATGTATACACTATTGTCTACTTTAGATGTCAATGATATTATGTTTATATATTTAGTTTTTAAGTTTTGTTTTACTGCTTTAAAAGTTGGTTGATTAATTAACATGCAGATATTTAAAGCACATGGCTATTGTGCTTCCTGTTTGTGATCTGAAGAAGCTACTAGTTAGTGATCGTGGTTCATCTGTGCAATAAACTGATTTATCTGTTTCAGAAGACTGGATTGCTTGGATTTTCTACACATTGGATGTTATTTCTCACTCTGTCGACGCTTGCCTGAGTTATTTACCTATTTATTTATCTGTTTATAAGCAAGCGTGCTGTGGCAGTAACCAGCATTGTTCCACTATACTCAGCCCTCGTCAGTTCCACCATTCAGTATAATGCTCCTTTTCATATAAACCTGACCAGACACATGCAGCAAGTGGAATGCATGCAAAGGTTCCTTAAAAAAAGAATATAGGGCATAAACACAATGTCATCTGCAGGTTGCCTCAAAGCCCTATCTCTGTACTTGGTATCCTGCAGACTACCGAGAGGTGATCTATGCCTGGCAAATAAGCTATATCTGAACCCTGCTCTGATGAGCCTTTTGCACATTTGCAGTACAAACTGCATCAGAACTACTAGATATAAAGACCTAAATTTTGCTTGCAACATACATAGGACAAGTTGTAAAGGCAGACATGTATCTCAGAGAATTCCCACTCTGGAATAGGCTCTCCTTAACCCTATTTAAGCATAACTTGGACCACTGGATGGGAAACCTGGTCACCTATTTCTTTGATGAACAGAGGCAGTGTAAATCATGTCATAACCAACAATTTCTCCCTATATAAGTGTCTAAAACATATAACTTGTTGGATGCATTTAGGTTGCATCGCAAGGCTTATAAAGGCCCTATTCATCAGTAGCCTAGTATACACTTATATACCTATGAACCTATAAGACCTGTGACAGTCAGGCATGACCATCAAAAAGGTAGAAGAGTGGCATTGAACTGAGCAAGATGGTGACAGCTGGCATGACACCCCAACCCCATACAGAAAATAGGAAAGAGGAGGGAGCAATAACTATGATTTTATATTTATTGAACATTAAAAAAATATTTTTTACTGAAGCATGGGTTTGTGCAAAACTGAATTAAACTATTAAGCGATACTGTATAAAGCTGGAAGCCATGAGTTTGGGGGGTGGGTGTCCATGTTAGCTGCTGTTATTGCCCTTAAACCTTTTGATTGTGGCATAACAGTTAGCAGTGTTCCCTTGCAGTACTTTGTTTTAGAATTAATTTCTCAGATGGGAAGAAGGAGGCCATCTATGGAGAGATTGCAAATGTTCCCTGTGCATGGGTATGTGCCAGCTACTTCGTTTTCCTTCTACAACATAAAGACATGCCATAGCTGATTTGATGATTTTCTCAAATGTCCACAGGTCTGCATGTGTGTGTGTGAGAATTTTAAAATTACTAATTACATCATCTAGTGCTTAATTGATTAGTTTAATGCAAGCATCTAGAAAGCCAAGGCTCCCCCATGATTTGCATAAGAAAAGCTAGAAGGTTTACTCAAACCTATATTCTGCAAACTGCAAAATATCTCCTCATCCATGACCAAAACGAGCGCCAAGCCACTATACTGTACAGCAGGTAACAATTTCATGATGACAACAAACAGACGTATGATTCTGGAAAAGTTTTTCCTGCTGCTGAGTAATTATCATTGCATTGCTATTTTGTCACCCTGTTGCAGTATCTTTGGAAAGTTATTTATTCAACAGCTGATTCTGTACTTTGATCAGTTTTATGTCCTTCCAAGTGCTGCCATGGTTTTATTGTCATCAAATATCATTATTACTTTTATAAAAGACATAATTTGAAACTGAGATAATAATGGTATATGTCTGAAGCTTTATTTTCAAATGAACCTTTGATAATGGTATTGTTTCTGTAGATGCATTGTTGGATTATCTAAAGATTGCCTTGTTTCTATAACAGATGTTAACATGCAATTTCGTGTTATATTTCATTATTGATTTCTACTTTAAAAAATGCTATTAGGACTGAAAACTTTTAATGCAGATTTATGCAACAAAAGTCTGTAACTGTGTGCGTTGCTTTTTATTAAAAACACAATGAGTATTGTCACCAGCATGCTAGGATATATCAGACAAAGGAAAAACATGGACTCAGTGGTTTCAGTCAGTTTCTTACTGTAGTCATGACAGCTATCTGTACCAAACTAGATAGCTTAGCTGCTTCCAGATTCACAATATAAAGTGCATTAGTCAGTTTCTTACTATAGCCCTGACAGCTATCTGTACCAAGCTAGGTAGCTTAGCTGCTTCCAGATTCACAATATAAAGTGCATTAGTCAGTTTCTTACTATAGCCCTGACAGCTATCTGTACCAAGCCAGATAGCTTAGCTGCTTCCAGATTCATGATATAAAGTGCATTAGTCAGTTTCTTACTATAGCCCTGACAGCTATCTGTACCAAGCTAGGTAGCTTAGCTGCTTCCAGATTCATGATATAAAGTGCATTAGTCAGTTTCTTACTATAGCCCTGACAGCTATCTGTACCAAGCCAGATAGCTTAGCTGCTTCCAGATTCATGATATAAAGTGCACAATGTAAAGTGCACACTGGCCTGCAAGGACCATGGCTATAAACAACCCGAAACCATCGAGTCCCTGTTATTCAGCAGTTACAGCTTTTGTCCATTACTGAGTTGTTTTGAGCATTGCAGTACCTAAATGCCATACAGTATCCAGGGTATTTTACTAATCCTGTTTATTAACCCCCCTCCTTCTTTCCTAGTTCCCAGCACAATGGCTCTCAGTGTGAAGTGCACACTCAAAGACCATGCATTCAGGTACTCAAACAGCATGCATTCAGGGGAAAATATGTGTATCACGAAAACGTTTAATGGGATTTAATAAAAGAGTAATGTCATTTTATGAATTTATATAAAATCTTTGTGGAATTTTTCTTATTACAACTTGAGTTAAAGATATATGTAGCTCATATCACAGGTATGCTTAGTTTAAAAAACTGCTCTGTCACTAACTTCCCCCCAAACATCCGCCCTCCCCCCAGTCTTCTTCATCTTCCTAAAAACACACATAAAGGATCTGAGTCTCTATCGGCAAATTAATAAGCACATTGGCTCACAGGTTCATAGGAGGTTACTAGGCTAATGGCCCTGGGGCCCTTACAAGCCTAGCCAAGAGTTTATCCCCAAAAAGAAACCTCAGTTAGCACCTGTCACCCCTGTCAATGAGGGACACAGGTGAAACCTCTGGTTCAAATTTGTGGTTTCCCAAACACTCATCAGGGTTGCACTTGAAGAGGGTCAGCGAGGTATTCTGTTTGACATGTATGGGAAATCTATTCCAGAGACATGGCAGCCTGTAAGAGACAGATCTGTCTTTTCAGCAGGCTTTGTTGATATCGCATATTACAGTCAGGCCTTCTGAGCAAGCAATGCATGAGGAGTTAGACTTATGGATATGGAGCATCTCTAGTAGAGCAGGGTCTGAAATTGCGTTGTAGGCAAGACACAGATCTTCTGAGCAATCTGTATGATATTGAGTAGAGTCATAGCGATAGTGATTTGAGCCTGTCTACAAAGGACAGGTGTTGGAGGCCATGGATTCTCTTTGTGAGGTATTTCTATGGCCTTTCCAGTTGGTGCAGATGTTTGGAGTGTGTCAGAGTCTTACCCCAGCATATTCTCAACGTATGTAATAAAACACTCCTGCATATTTAAGAGAAGGGGTATCCCAGCAACATTCAGAACTAATCTAGACAATCAAATAAGTAGTCACAAATTTGCCCTAGGCCCATCTTGTGCAAATCTCCTTTAGGCAGGAGACAATGCTTGATGTAGAGCTTTTTGGTCTAGGCTTTTAAAGATATAATGACTGATTGCCTAGTATCTACCTCTACCAACCATACACCTTTCATGGACTATCTTGTCCCAGTCCCTTGTTTCACCAGCCTATGATTCACTAAATGTATCCACATTCTCTTAACATTCCATAATCAATATTTGCAATGATGGGACCACATTCCTTCCCTCCCTGTCTACCACCAACAATCCCACTCTTCTTCCCATCACTTGATAAAGCCTTTCCCCTCCCGTCTTCTTATCCCTTGATAAAGCCTGTTTCCTCCCTTCTTCTCATCCTTTGATGAAGCCTTTCTCCTTCCTTCTTCTTGTCCCTAGATGAAGTGTTTCTCCTCCCTTCTTCTCATCCCTTGATGAAGCGTTTCTCCTTCTTTCTTCTCATCCCTTGATGAAGCCTTTTTCTTCCCTTCTCATCCCTTGATGAAGCCTTTTTCCTCCTTTCTTTTCATCCCTTGAGAAAGCCTTTCTCCTCCCTATATACAGTAGATCAGGCCAACTCATGGTGCTAACACTCAATAAATACCAGATTGTTGACCATATGTTACAGTCTGCACTCTCCTCAAATATATCTTTAAACATCCTACTGCCATTCTTATTTAAAGACAAGCTGTCCACTCAGCAATTTTTACTTCTTTAATGATTTCCACTTACTACAACAAAGCACCTACTTCTATATGATTCTCTTCATTAAACATATAAAGTCAAATGCATAGGAGTAGACTCAGAGATTTTTTTAGCACATTTGGGTATATATAGCCGCGGTGGTACAGCTGTAGCATTGTTACCTCACAGCAAGAGGTTCTTCCATTCGATTGTTGGCTGGAACACCTTCTGTGTAGAGTCTGCATGTCCTCCCCATGGTCAAGTGGCATTCGAAAGACATGTGTAGAATGGGCGTGCCTTCATTGAAGGTTGGATGTTGAGCTGGCATCTCGGCACCATAAAAATCTACTGCCAATCATTAGCAGACTGGAGTTTCGCTGTGGTGACCCCTAACCGGGAAAAGCAGAAAGAAGAACATTTATATATATATATATATATATATATATATATATATATATATATATATATATTGAGTAAGGGTGACAATGGTGTTTATGAATTACAGCACAGTGGGAAGAAAAGCCTGATGTAGCAGTTTTAGGAAAGAGAAACGTACACAACAAAAACACAGGAGGGGCATTGTTAACTCAGAGGGAGAATACAAAAGAAACCATTCTTACTGCACAGGTAAAGGGCATGAAGAATAAATAAGTTTCAGGAGTGTCTGGCTCACATGAGGTGGTTAGCTGTGTTGGCACAAAACTGAAGAAAAGTATGTTAATGCAGGAGGTGCATGAATCAGCATTTATTACCGAAGTAGGAATCAGTGTTGTCTGCAATACATTACAGCAAGGAATGCGGACTGGGATAGATGAGTTATATAAAGTAATCAATGGCATTACGAAAGAAAATACAGCTAACAAAATAAGGTGGGTATACACAGACATGCAAATAAACAAATACACACATGCACACACATGCAGACACACAAACACACTATGAAGGAGACACAGGCAGTGGGACAGCCATTGATGGAAAAGAAGAAAGGGAACTACCCATGGACAGAACGTGGTACTGATTATCACAGGGGTAAATGGCAGATAAAGTGCAGTTAGAGACAGAGGGCGGAAATATACAATATCTGCTCCATACAAGAGGAAAAACCAAGTGAAGCCATGAAAAGACAAATGAAAACTGTCACATTGCTTATTCTTTTTAATCCACTTACTTTTTTCACATTTTTTGTTTCTTCCTATTTACTGTTATCTAATGAACCAGATATGCACACAATGTCAATACTGATTGTTTAGAGGGTCAGGGGGTTATCATGGCCAACAACATTTCACAGCAAATATGATATTTTATACAGCAAAGAATGTACAGTCTTTTAATAAAAGTACAGTTTATTCTCTTAGTGCTATCCTCAGCATTCCTTTGCCTTGTTATTTTTATACCAGTAAACACACTATTTGATGTTGGAGCTACTTTGACTGTCTGTCTTATTCTAGGATTACACTGACTGCAACTGCCTGGCAACACTACAATTTTCCAGCAGCTACTGCTAGATTAGAAAGATGGTTACACAATGCAAAGGCTAAAGGAAAAAATGCAAATTGGTTTCTGTCACTTGACTAAACATTAAGCCTGTCAACAATGTCCTTAATCTCTGAGGATTGAAGACCTACTTGTGTTCTCTCTGCAGCTACAGCTAATTTTATGGCAGAGAAGATGCAAGAGTTTTGGAAAGATGAACTGGAACTTGACCTGACAAGGCTGACAGGACAATGGGAAAAAAAAGGATGTTCATGTCTTTTTACAAGAAGTTTTGCTAAAATGTAGAAAAGTACAAACTTTCCCAGAGCCACAGTTCTGTAGATTTCATTTAAATATGTTTTGTTGTGTAAACTCCATATGCATAAAAACTGATATGATCATTCCTGTATGACTAAATATATGTTCTCAATATTTTGCTGGATACAAACAATGGTCATTCACCCAGTGTTCTCTGCAGTCAAATATTTACTAGCACATGTTGCTACAATCTTGAGGCTTGTTTTATTTGGTTGCAGTCTAATTAAACACACACACACACACACACACACACACACACACACACACACACACACACACACACACACACACACACACACAGACACACACACAGACACACATAGACACACGCACGCACACACGCACACACACACATTTCATTTTGTTTTTTAAAACAATTAATTGCATTAACGTTGTGTTTTTTTATTCTTTGTCAAACGTCTAACGGGAAAGCAAAACAGTAGCTCTTTGTAACTGCTGCTGTGTTAATTGAGTAATCTTTTCTTTTTTATTCGATGTATTTATTTTTTCATTTGTACAGGCTGAAATATGTACTTTATAATAGATAACTGTCACAGCCAAGTCTGCAACCAAAGACAACTGGTGTTTAGTTGGGGAAAAGAAAAGCTATCTAAATTAATGGAAAAATCATTGATTGTGGAGGGTTTTTTCTTTTTATGTTTTTTAAAATGGGTACAACCTCAAAAAGAAGATACTCTGAGATTAACTTCAGATCCTAAATGTTGTTACAATGAGAGAGCTCTGAGACCAGGATAGATAATTTCCCTCCCTTCTGACAGAGTAGCTTATTGCTGATAGGTACTGTCAAGGGCTGCATGCTTACTTTACCTGTTGTATAAAGAAGACCAAGGTATTGTGTAGAGAATGAGCCTGTTTTTTTTTATTATAATGTAAATAAGTCTATCTCCAGATTTGTCCATTGATAGATTTTTACAATACAAACAACTCTACCACTGGGCAGTCCAATTTCTTTGCTATTGTCAAAAAAAATTTCTATTCAGTGCCCGAGGTCTGATCTGTGCTGCCAACAGCTCAGTTTTAAGATGGTGAGACAGACCCATGTACAGGCCATTTTAAGGTATTGAATTCAATAGGTTTCAAAAGTAAAAATTAGCATTTTTGTAGAGAGGCACCATAGTATCCCACACACTTTGCTTCTTATAAATAGCAGTTCTGGGGTCACTCCATTTTTGAGAAAGGGGAAACGTCTGATTTTTGTATCGAGAGCAGCGTTCTCCACATGGAGGACTCTTCTTCTTTTCTATGACAGCATTTGGCAATGCTGATCCCAACAACACTGTAATTTCAGCTTGTGGGACACTCAAGAGTGCAAACTCAACAATACAGGTGTTATATAAGTTATTTTTGAAAAAAGACTACATTAGTTTAAGTTATTATTGCAGCAGCTTAGCTGCACTGCAAGTCAGCATTTTACTTTAACTAGTACTCATTCAGTTTTATATTGATTTATATGTAATCTTTCATTAACTATTTATTGTTTCTAGTTAGGATTGGACTTATCCAGACTGACATATTTGAGCCATACTGCAGGTATTTGCTATGAAGCAAACTTATGCCATATAAACAGTGATGTCATTAAACAATAATTCCCAACAGGCTAAGCATTAGAGAGAAATAACAAACCACCTAGAGGTGTTGTGAGGCGTGATGCTACTGACGATGGCCCTCACAACCCCATAAAGGTCAGTTATTTGCCTGTATCACCCACTCTGGAGGCTATTATTGTGCTTGGATAATGGTCTATCTGTTAAATTGCTTTGTATTTTTTAGTAGTATATACATTTTTTATAGATTATTGATGTATAACAGTTCTTTTGCCAAGTTTTTTTAAGTTGCTATATCATATATAAATATTGTTGAATGAAGTATTTTTAATCAAAATATAAGATAAGTAAGTATTTAATGCCCCCACACAAAAAACAGGCACACATATAGACACACACACACACACACACACACACACACACACACACACACACACACACACACACACACACACACACACACACACACACACACACACCACGACATTTGCCAAGCAATTATAGCTACTTGTCTTGACTGAGTTTCCCTGCAGATGATTCACTGTGATCAAATGGATAAAATAATTCAATACAGTATTATACAGTGTGACCAGCATGATTCTCAACTGTCAGATTTTGCCTAGATTTGGTCTTTCCATCAAAAATATTTGATTCTCAGGTAAATTATGAGAATTACAGGGAGTCGTTAAAGCCAGACATTACAGTATGATTCTTGTTAATGTTAATAAGATGCCCGCTAATAGAAAACATGTTGTTCTATTTACTTTTTTTAGGTGAATTAGGGTTATATTTAAAACTTGTCCTTGATTTTTGAGATTTGTTCAAAATTATTCAGCAAAGAAATGGAGAGGTATGGAGATATGCTCTTTTTCTCTCATTCTGACATGTAGGAGGACAAGCATGTCAATAGGACATAAACAGTTAGCATTTGTTTTTTCTCCAGTCTGTGTGCTCCACACTGGTTTAATATGCTGCTGTGAAGCAGCAGACTTCTGTTTTACTGTGCAATACCTGTACCATAATATCTTGGGCATTGTATGTTTTGCCAGTTACCTAAAACACAAATAATGCAATGTACTGAAGCAACTATGCATGTGCCTATGTGTGTCCATGCATCCAGTGGGGAGCATCTTCTATAAAGCTCAAACAGGAAAGAAAGCATCAGGTTTCTGCCATTAACAATGTAGGTATTTGTGTAAACGAATTTAGCTTAGGCTCAATAAATTGGCAACAATTCCAGATTATGGATAGAGGCTGACATTTGTGTGGAAAGGAAGATAAAATAAACATCCAATGCACAACAGATTTGATGAAAATATTGAGCAGGCATGGAAATAGGATATGGTTGTGTAAATACTATATAAATGAGTTATTACAGACACTAAAGCAGTACTGTTGTGCAATAAAGGGATTAATCTGCAATAATAAAAGAAAATTAATTATATGGATAATTTATTTTAAATACTGCGGTTGTTTTGTTTTTCCAAGAGACTAATTTATGAAAATAGATATGAGGTGATTTGTGTCGTTTGATGTATGCATATGAATGATTTATACAAAGCAAAACAGCAGTAACCATTTCTTATTTGTTTTCTATCGTTTAGAAGCAACTGAGTGAGCTGAAATGTCTGTGCTAATATTAAGAAGATCATTTAAGCAATGTGTCCTAATCAAAAATCTCTTCAGCAAATTCCTCTTTTTGAATATTGAAATTCAGAACATGCCAGCCAATAAAACAGAGCCAAGAATGTTACTCCTAAACTAGAATCTGGTATACAATTTAATCTTAAAATGAGATCTGAAGAGACAAGTGAAAAACAATCAATGATGGAACATGATTAACAGACCAAACACAACTTCTACTATTGGGCTGCTTTCGGTAGTACATGATTGTAGAACTGACCAATGTGAGCCAGGAAAAAGTGTTGCCTGATTACGGCCTTTAATGTACACAGCTGATGTAGGGGGAGCACAAAGAGACAGCAAGCAAACCAGTTTGATGCTGCCATATAGCAGAAACCCTAACACCTACAACAAACACCTGAAATTTAACATCTCATATAATAATATGTGCATTGTTAGATGACTGGGTATCCACATAAAAACCCCAGCAAAAGGACAAATGACCATAGACATACCTGAAAAAAAGAGTGGATAATAAAGCCATGTCCAAAGCACTAAGAATTTATTTATTTGTTTATTTATTTGCGGTTGGTTTACCAGGATAGTCTGTTGGGCCTAGAATAACCCATTTTCAATGGAGTCCTGGGGAGAAAAGCTCCAAAAACAAAACAAAAAAAAATTACAATCATTGCACTTAAACATACAATTTCTAAAGCAAAAATGACAATCAAAGTTTTGGTTATACTAATTACAGATAAAATATTTCATTTAACAGAGACAAGAATGACTATAGCTTGCTTCAAAGATTGACAGATGACTACAGATATACCCAGTGAAAGAAGGGTTACTAGAACCATTTCCTAAGAAAAAGGGATGTACAATTGATTAAGTATTCCAAGAAAGTGAACAAATTCATCCTATAATATGGCCTCTGATTCTATATATAACCTCATAAATTATCATAAATTCTGTATTAAATACTTGAACTAACTTATTGATTACAGAAATTACAGCTTAATAATTTTGCTTTAGTACCATTTAGCATCTCAAGGACACTGTTTGTTTTATTAGTGGCATTGACTCTAACATCCCTCCTTTACTTTAACACAATTCAATATCTAAAAGACAGTGTATGCTGTTTTACTGGAATTGACAGTATAACATTTAATTAGTGTTATTAAACTTTGAAACAGTTGTATATTCATGTTTTCTTTTGGTATAATCATTCTATAACACTTAAATATGTTTATATGATTAACTCCCTGGCTAGGAAGGGTAACAAAATGGTAGTAGAGTGCATGTGGTTGCATGTTGATGCGGTTTTTGCAATGTTTGAACATTGCGTAAAGCAGCACTGCTTTTGAATCGAATCCCCAATATTATTTATATTATTCAATACTAATGCAGTTCATCAAAAATACAACATGTAAAATGGTGTATATAAATTGGCAACAAAAGATATAGACTGCAGGTATGCACAACAATGCAAACAAGAACATAAGTCAGTGCAGTTGCAATTAACAAAAGATAAAATACAGTGTGTTGGCTATATGAGAGGTATAAAACTTAAGAAACAAGATATGCAGCAGTAGCTAAAGTGATAAGAAAGGAGATGTGTTTTTTGTTTAATGGTATATTTACTGATAAAAATGAAGATGAAATGTTGGTAGGTTAGGGTAAGCAGAGTAGAAAAGTGCCACTGGACAATTAAGCAATGCGCCTCATTATGAGGAAGGTTTCCATTTTGAGTCTTAAAATGTCCATGTGTGTCACAATTCCACATTGAAAAGTTCTGTAACAAATATGGCATTGAAACTTTTTTTAACTGATATCTATGAAAAGTAATACTAAGTCATATCATTTCATCAAAATCTTTTTATATATAAGTATAAAATAACACATTTTGCTATCCTGTAAGTTTCCTGACACTTTTAGCAATCCATTAGTAAGTGTTCCACATTTTGCCCACTTGTTCAATATACTGAGAGTAGTGTTCCATATTGTTATTGAATGAAGGGTGAGAGCTATGCTTACATATCTTTTATTCAGTACCTGCAAGGGCCTCAGGACAGTGAAAGGGTGAAGAATTCCTTAGGCGTTTCACTTATTTGTATATTTTGGTTTGTAAGATTGAAATGAGATTCCATACTTGGTGAGATGTCAGGCTATATACCTCAGTACCTGAAATAATGGATATGTACAGTTGTCCATCCAGTTATATCTCAGGGCTCATTCAGCAGTTATTTGTTTCAGTCTAGACTAGAAGCCTATGTTTGCTTTCTCAATGTTTACTAATTCTCTTAATTTCTCTGGTTTAGTAAATGCACCTGTATATCTCCCCCAATTTCTGTGTGTAATGAGGAATAATAGAGTACTGCATAATCTGCAGATGATATTGTCAGCATGGAAAATCAGAGTTAACAGAGATCTAACAAAGATTGAGACAACTAATGGACTTAAGGCCGAGCTTTAGGGAATTCCATAACTTAAGAAGGAAAGACAAGAGACAAAAGTAATGATTTGATGTACTTTTCTTGTCTGATGGAAGGTTGGGGGAGGGGGGCATCTTACAGGTTGGTTGGTCTATAGCTCAGGTTATAATTGAAAAGAGGCCTTAAAAATCTGCATGCCAACCTTGGTGTTAAATAGACAACAATTAAGTATGTATTAATTTGTTGATTTTGATGCAAGGTAAGCACAGAAGGAAAGAAATTAGTTTCAAGTCTTAGCCAAGAGACTACCACAACTATTGAAGAATACATATCAAAATTTCAATATCTTCTGAGCAGCAAGATAAAATCCTCTGTGAAATCTATAAGCCAGCAGATCTAAAGAATAGGGAAAAATAAACAATGTCACCTCAAGAATGTTCTTCCTTCAGCTGGTGGAACTATTGAAGTGATTCAATCACTAGTCAGTGGTCAGGCTATCTAAGTAGATGTCACATGATCAGTAACATAATTTATAAGTACTTTTCAGCTAACATCTTCCTTCTCCCATAAAGAGGCAGTAAATACTCAAATAGAAAGCTGAATACATTTGCATCTTTTAATTTTTATTTATTACCCATTGTTCTGGGAACTCATTCTGAGCACAGAACTAAAACAACACATTTACAAATCAGATAAACTATCTTGGCACAAAACCCAAAGATAATGCATTAATGTTCCATCCTAAATGCTTCAACAAACAAATAGCCTTTTAAAATCCACTGAAACGTAGGGACAGACGGTATATTTCTAACATAATCTGGCAGATGGTTCTACAATAGAATCGCAGCAGTGGCAAATATAATCTGCAAACAGAATAGAAGAAAATTAGCCATCCATCCATGAGCTAATGCAATGAACAGTAGGCAAGAAAATTTAAGATACCTCTAATTAAACAGACTTTCCAGCTATTTCTCTCTATTTTAAGACACAAAGTAAGCCATCAGAATTCCCACAGCTGACCTTAAGGGCACAGCCATCATGGACTCTTTTTCTACATATAAATATGTGATCTTTAAAGCATAGCATTTTACACACATGGTGGCGGGGGTGTTTAAGCTGAAGCAACTGACTGTAACATATGGAGTTCCTGGCTGGAGCACAGTTAACTAAAAAACAGGAGTTACTTGAACAGTTGTATAATATGGCTGCCAGCATCACAGACAAGTATCTCTACTAAAGGGTCACCTATTCCGTAGTACAAAATTAATACAAAATATCTAACATCCCAAGGATCATACTGTTATATTAATAAGTATATCACCAACATGAAAATGAACCAGAATCAGAATTTATTATTACCGCTGAGCTACATCCTGGCATCAACTTCAACAAAATAAGGAACGAGAGTTCAGGCATTTGCAAAGTATTTAAAAAAATGGTGGATAGGATGGTGTCATGATTCATAGTTGAAAGGTGACATCATTTTGCCAATCGTATCTAAGTGGTGAGCCTTAGGAAGTGGTTAATGTCCAGATAATTATTAGGCATGTATGCATGTTTAAAGTGAGGCACAGACTTTTGAATCAAATAAAGAGATGCATACAATGGGATTCAGAAAAGTTTAGCATGATAGGGAAGCCTTAGCTTATTAGTTTTCCTCACTGGGCTAAGCCTTTCAAATTTAAAGGCCTCCATACCACTGACGTGTTCTACTCATGGGGAGCATCAATGGCTGGTACAAATTTTACTCTTCAAGAAAAAACTGGACGCTGTAAAAACACAGCAGTCACCCATTCACTCCTATGGAAGTTCTCTCTGTGCAGGTATGTTCAGGAAGGATGTTGGTTTCTGGAGTGTTAGTGTATGTAAATGTCTGTGGACTTGTGTAGTCACATCTGAGGAAGCATGAATTAAACTGTGTGCATGAGTCTGAGTGTGCATCTGCCTTGCTAGTCACACTGGGGGATTAGGAGGGGAATCAAGTCTCTGTATCTGTTTGAGTGTGTCTGGGCAGGAATGTACACATGGGTGAATGGGTGAGTGCTTCTAGGAGTGTCACTGACTGCATGTGGAGTGCTTGTTTGCTAACAGATGGATGTGGATGTTTATGTGAGAAACACTAGGAATATGTCTATGAATGTGCGTGTATGAGTGTGTAGATGTGCATATACACGTGTGTATAGGGGATATCTATCAAAGTGGTGCTTGGGTGCCTTGAGAGAACACTGTATTGCAAGTCTTGACATTTCAGTAGGTACCCTACCAAGAAGTAAATAAATAAACACGTAAATGTTCATTTTAATTGGGAAGGGGTGCAGTCCAGCAGCGCAGTAACATGATCCACACTTTACTGTATGCATCTATGTCATTAACAAAAAAAAACTGTAAAGTATCTGTTGACCCTCTGGAGGAGAACTTCACAAGTCTCTGTGTAAATGTACCATGTGCATTAAAACAATGGAACTGCAATCTGCTTGATAATTCTGAAAGGTTTTATTTGTCATCAGGCTTACCACATTTCCTTTTTTTTTTGCAAAATGAACATCTGTTCTGTCTCCTGACAGAAAATGAAGGCGCATTGGCTATTTATCCTCTGTCATTAACAGAATTAAGACTGGCAGGAATTAATGCCCCATCTCCAAGTTTCCCGGGCTACCTTATCCCCTACCATTTACCCAGAATTCCAGGATCTTAAGAACCAGATTTCAGAGATCCTATATGTGGCACGACATGTAAGACACTAATACATAAAAAGAGTAAAGGCAAGCTCCCAAGCAGAACACCATCTGTCAGGCCGCAAAACCTGACGAAGTTGGATCAGAATGGTGAAGATAATAACATTACCAGTGCAGAGCTATCAGTACAGTAAAGACGCAACTTTTTTATCTGATATTCGGAGTTTCATCACCATTACTCCTACGACACACTCCCAAGCTTTCCCTATCAGGTACTTCCTCATGGAAAAAATGCTCTGGATAACAGCATCTCCAGTGGCAGACTATGACCTGTGATCACATTTAGCTTATTTATATTTAGGCCCCAGTGGCCTGACAGATAAGACATTGGCCTCCTAAGCCAGGGATTGGGGGTTTGAGTCCCATCCAGGGTTATATAATCTTGATAAAAGTGAAGCTTTCTTGGGAAGTCATCTATTCCTGGTAATTTTTCTACTGACAACAGACCCCTTAGAGTTGACGCAGTAGTCAGGGACTTAGGGACACACATAGATAGCAATCCAGCCTTTGATCATCACATGTCTAAAGTGGTGAGGAAATCATTCTATGTTGTTCAACTTATAAACAAAGGTATGGCATCTATGTCTAAGGAAGTCATTGTTCCACTGTATTTGGCATTCATCAGACCTATCATTGAGTACAATGCCCCCTTTGGTAAGTACCTAACCAGGCATATCCAACAACTGGAATGTCCACAGAGGTTCCTCATTAAAAGAATACAGGACATAAGTAATATGTCCTGTACAGACCACCTCAAGGCCCTATCACTGTATTCTGTCTCCTATAGGATTTTGAGCGGAGATCTATGCCTGGCTACAGAGCATGGTCAGACCCCACACTGATCAACCTCCTGCATATCCACAAAACAAACAGTACAAGAATTACCTGTTCTAAAGACTTAAACCCTGTCTGTGATATAAATAGGACCTGCTGATAAAATAGGTATGTATCCCAGAGACTACCCCATCTGTGGAACCGGCTCCCATCCAAGTGAAGCAGAGTTCCTCCCTAATCCAATTCAAGTGCAATGTGGACAATTGGATGGGAAACCGGAAATTCATCCCTGGTTTTGGCACCTATGTTTCTGAGGCAAACGGGTAACCTGTAAATGGTTCATCTCCCAGGCCCATGTTTACACTTATCAAGGGTATCAGAACTTGTCAGAGATTTAGGATGCATGGCTAGGCTTAAAAAGGCCCTTTTGGTCATTAGCTTAGTAAACACCTATAAACCTATTTGTTTTTCACAAAGATGTTCAGGGATGCCCACATAGCAGCTGCACAAATATGGTCCACAGAAACATTCCTAAAGAAGGCTTGGAAAGCAGCCACTGAGCTGGTTGTTTTTGCATTAGATGATTCAGGTAAGAGACTGTCATTTATTTTATTTATTTATTTTACATTTGTTTACCGGGATGGTCCTACTGGATATATGTCCATTTTTAATGGAGGTCCGGGGAGAAAAGCTCCAAGTTAGTAGATTAAATTACATTAGTAACATTTACAAATTAATATAGTTTACAGTCTTCAGTAAGGTTACAAAAATTTGTAGAACATGGTAGGCAACTAAGTTTCACACAGGGTTTCACACAGATAAGGACTTTATCCCTTAATGAGCTCTAGATATGCCACAAAGCAAAGGCATATACATTTTAGAGTCAAATGACAGATTTAATTAGGCAAGATATCCAATACCAGGTGGTGGGTGTTAGTCAGGTTTTGAACAGGGGCATTGCCAGTGTACTTGAAAGTGTAGTTTGAGAATTTTTTTGAACTGGGTTAGAGAGGGCTGGAGAGTAAGTTTGACAGGTAGAGAGTTCCAAGTTTTGCCTACAGAGTTAGCAAATAGAGAGTCACCAGCCACATTTATGCTTTTGGTTGTTTGAACCAACAGTCTGTCAGCAGAGTGCAGTGACCTCAGGTTGCTGTAGGGATTAATGATCTTGTTTAGTGCTGGTGTCTTATTGGGGTGGTTTAGAACTTTTTGGGCTATTATAAGTTGGTTGTATTGGAGAAGACTAGTCCATTCAAGCCAACCTAGTTGAGTTAAGTTGATACAGTGGTGGGTCCTAAAGGTTGTACCTGTAGCAAATCTAGAAATATGGTTGTAACAGCTTGCAAGTTTGCTAAGAGTGGTTTTATTCAAGTTAGTGAAAAGGGGGGAGGCATAGAGAAGGGTAGACAGTAAGTGGGAGTGAGCGATAGAAGTTCTTGCAAATGGAGTGAGGAAAGGTTTGATCCTATAGAGGGAGCCCAGTTTTTTGTTGACGGTTTTGATGGTTTGATTGACATGGGTATCATATTTTAGGGTATTGTCAACTGTGACCCCTAGGAGTTTGGTGTGAACATCTGGGGATATAAGTGTGCCATTATTGGATCTTATGGTAAAGAATGGTGAAGAGGACTTACAGGTGGGGGAAAAATTAGCAGCTTAGTTTTGTTGGGGTTTAAAATAAGCTGATGGTTTGCGAACGATTTTTCAACATCATTGAAAGTATTCTGTGTTAGAGTCATCAGCTCAGTTGAGGAGGAGGCTGCACAGATTAAAGTGGAGCCATCCGTGTATTGGATGCAGGTGGCCTTGGGAGTGATTGTGGGTAGGTCATTGATAAAGACTGAGAAGAGAAGTGGTCCTAGTATGGAGCCTTGGGGGACTTCTAGTGTGATGGGTAGATGAGTGGATAGTGTGTTCTGCCATAATACTGCTTGTTGTCTGTCAGACAGATAAGATTGGAACCATTTAATCGCATGGTTATTTAGTGACAGTTTCTTCAGGGTATGGATAAGTAGTTGGTGTTTGACCACATCAAAAGTCTTAGAGAGATGTAGGAAGAGAGCTGAGGTAAGTTTGTTATTGTTTTGGTTGAAGTTAATGGAGTTAGAGAAGGATAGGAGGGCTGAGGTGGTGTCGTGGCTTGGCCTAAAGCTATGCTGAAAGTTAGTCAGTTGGTTATTCTGGGTGAGATAGTGCATTAATTGGTTATGGATGTATTTTTCCATTATTCTGGCAAGTGGTGATAGTATGCCTATTTGTCTGTAGTCTGAGAAGTCTAAAGAGTTCCCTCCTTTATGGAGAGGAATAATGTGGGGAAACCTTTCACACAGAGGAGATGGTGGCTTCAGACAAGGTTCGGTTTATAATAATAGAAATAGGGTATGCAATGGCATCTGCTGCTTTCTGTAGATATTCTGGTGGGAGGAGATCAGTTGCTAGGGTAGTTGGTTTTAGTTTGTTAATTAGTGATCTGATGGTTGATGTAGATACAGGCAGGAAGTTAAAGGAGAGTGGGGTAGTGGTCAAGGAGGAATCCTGATTGGGGCCACTGGGAGCCACTTGGCTAGCTAGTGATTGGATGGTCTTAGTGAAGAAACTGTTAAAGACATTTGCAGTTTCCTCTGGAGATTTTAGGTTACAAGCTGATAGGGTGGGAGTGGTGGGTTGTCCAGGGTGGAGCAGTTTGTTTACTCCTGCCCAAAACATTTGAGGTTTGTTCTGATATTTTTGTTGAAGATGTTGATAGAAGTTTTTTTTTGTCTAACAATATGTCTTTGTCAGTATCATTCCTTAGCTGCCGGAATTTAATATGGTCAAGTGGGTCTTTTGAGGTATGCCATTTGTCCCATGCTTTATTTATTGCTATGATTTTGGTTACTTTAGAGAGACATGGGGCAGTTTTAGTTTTGGCTCAAAGGGTGCGGACAGGAGCATGGGAATCTAGAATGGTAAGGAATTTAGAATTAAAATAGGCTACAGCATCATCCAGTGGAAGATATTTTAGTGGTGTTGAAGTTCTTGTTATTTCTAGTAGATTTATAAAGAATTTGGTGGTGGTTGTCTACTTTATGCTTAATGATGTAAGGGAGTAAATGGTCACTTATGTCATCTGGGAGGGAACCAGTGTTGTACAGGTCTGGGTGATTGTTGATAAGAATCCAGTCCAGGATACTACCTTTGCTGCAGGGTTTATTTATTCTGGTGGATGAGGATATGAGTTGTGTATTGCCATGAAGGTTTACATGGGTTGTAGGAGATTCAGAGGAACAGTTGTTCTAATCAATATTAAAGTCTCCTAACACCATAGTTTCATGGGGGTACGTGTCGGATAGTCATTGAAGGAAGTCCTCTAGGGTATTTGTATTATTGCCTGGGGGGATATAAACGCAGGCAATGAATATAGATTTAATTTGTTAAGCTGTAGTCTGATAATGAGCGTTTTAATATTATTGAACAAAGGAGGTTGTTGTGGGGCTAATGTGACATCTAGTGTATTTTTAAAGAGTACTGCTACTCCCCCACATTTCCTAAACTTACGGTCTAGTCTGAATATGCTGTACCCTGGTGGGATAACTGCATTGTCTTTAGTTCTTGGTTTTAGCCAGGTTTCTGTGAGACATAGCACATCAGGTGAGTAGGCTGCTAAGAGGGTATGAAGATTATGGACCTTGTTGTTTATGCTCCTGATATTTAGGTCACAGGTCAGGAGAAAGTTAGGGGTCCTTGTAGTTGGACAAATGTTAGAAGGGGTAATGGGCTGGTAGCCAGAGCTTGTGGGAGGGGTAGGGCCAGGGATTAGGTGGATGTCTCCATCCTTTATCAGACTGTATTGTACAGTAATTATTAGTTTCAGGGCTTTGCTAATTATTTTATGATAATATCTGGTTTTTGGGGAGACAGACATAGTCTGGTTAGTTGGTGGTTGTTAAGAGTGGAAAAGACAGGTGTGTAGAGAGCTATGGGTCGATCTGTTTTATTTAAAGTAGGAGTAATGTTGGTTTGGGATAAGGGGTGGTGAAAGCCAAGGTAGGGCTAATTTTCATAGGTGTTGAGGAGATATGGAACAAGCATTATTGGAATTAGTAACATTACTGGTCTCATTTTGATAGTTAACATAGCACTTGGCTAAGGATTGTGGATTAGGAATACAGAAGGATTAGTGGCAGAAAGGGGTGGTGTTTAGAAGTATGAGCTATCTGTGAAAGGTTGTGGAAGGGGGGTCGAGTTTATTGAGCATTAAATTTAGCACCACTGGGGCGGGTGAGATTTGGGAGCAGGGCGGGGAGCAGAGCGAGACCGAGCAGAGCGGGGCTAATCCAGACCACGAGGTACCTTATGTGTATGCCTGCGAGGTAAGCCGTTTGTGATTGCAAGCAGTTCAGACCTGGACTGCGCTTTTCTTATAACAAAGTTTCCACCAGTCGAATAAAAGATAAAGGTGGAACAGCAGCTGAACACTTAGAGTGCTGTTGGGTCTAGAAAAGAAGAGTACAGAGAGGAGTGAGCACTTTTGAGATGGTAAACATACATTATAAAGATTACAAAACAAAAAAAATAGATACTGCATACAGGAAAATATGTCTCGAATAAACTACTAGTATATGCAGATACTGAGCCAAATAGAAAAACACATCGGTGAGAAGGGACCTCAGCTGACAAGTATGCAGCCACAGATAAAAATATAGCGAGTAGCACTCTGTCCTGTGTCTCTAATGTGATTCTGCCCACCACTGACACCACAATTATATAGCAATAATTAGACACCAGTATGAGCTGTCTACACACAACACATATACATGAATAACATTAGTTAACAAGGTGCAGCTATGCAAATAGACTATATTATTCTACTAAAAACAACTTGGTGCGGGCAAACACAATGCTAGCATGACATCGTAACCTCCAGTAATAAAGTGTAAATCATATTAGATGGCTGTGTAACACAATTCAACATAAATAAGCATATACAGTTGTAAAACACTTACTGGAGAGACACTGGGCTCTTCAAGGGGCCTGTAGCAGGGTAGTTGTAGTTTTAAAAATGGTGCCTGCCACAGTTAATATTTATTAACTTTGGGGTTGGCTTAAGGTAATAAACAGGGAAGGGGGAGGGGGAGAACAAGGGTGTGAGCAGGCAGTTCTTTTGTACTGCTACTAATGAGCCAAGATCCAAACAAAGACAAGTTTGTGTTAAGAAACAATCAGAATTGACCAAGGACTGCTCTGAAGCTGTAAGTCATTTCCTAACCATTTCTCAGGTGGAAGAACAGGATAACCTTGTATCATATCAGTAGGCTACTGTGGTCTCAGTTTAAATTAACAAACACACAGTATTTGATCAGTTATGGATACTATTTGCTAACAGAAGGGAATAAAAGAGAAATGGAAGAGTGTGAGTAGTGGGGGGGCTGCTTACAAGCCACTTGAGCTGCTTACAAGCCACTTGAGTGCTCTCCAGGGGATAATGAATATCAACTCAAACAGGTAGACACATACACAAAGTTAACTTTAGCTGTTTGTGTTTGCAGACAGTTCAGACCCGGACTGCGCTTTTCTTATAACAATGTATCCACTAGTCAGATAAAAGATAAAGGTGGTACCGCAGCTGAATACTTAAGAGTGGTGTTAGGTTGGAGAGACACTGAGCTCTTCAAGGGCCTGTAGCAGGGTAGTTGCAGTTTTACCAACAAAGTTTCAGGCATTATAGAAGGCAAGCAGCTAGGGGTTCCCTTGACACTTTAAAACACGATTTTTGTTTCGCTGAAAATTATACAAAAAATTGAGACCTTTCTAAAGGGCATTGTTATTTTCAAATAAAACTTGAGTTGCCTGTAAACAGCAAGGCAACGCAAGATATACTCCTGAGAAATTACATAACTAGGAAAGAATCCTGGAAGGTTGCATGACTTGTTTATAGTACATTTAGTAATGACTTTTGGCATAGAGAAAGGTTCTGTCATTATAGATACTTGTCCTTTAAGGATAACTAGTTATGGAAGATAAATGTTCAGAGACAAAATCTTGGCTGAGGCAACTGCACCAAAAAAAATTGTTTTTCAAGAAACACATTTAAAGCCAGCTGAAGATGCTAGTTTAAAAGAAGGGAATGTTAGCTTCTCAAGAATAAAGTTGAGATTCCTGGGGGAAATGAAGATATGGAAGTAGGGTGTTTTGAGAATGTGTCTCTTTGGAATGCTTTACAGACCTTTAATGAAGCTAAAGGCACAGAATTTTCATCATGATAAAAATATGATATGGCTGCCAGGTGTAGTTTCACAAAAGCAAACAAAGTCCTGAATTAAAAATTTGAGACAAAAACTCCAAAACACTAAGCCGCCTTAAACTGGGTGAGTCCACTAGAAGTGCTTCAGGTGGAGAAGAGTACATTTAATACGATACACCTTCCTGATAATCAGATCTCTGGGCAGAAGTGAGGACCTAGACCTCCTTCATTTTATATGAATGACCCAGGCCACCAGTGGCACTACAGAGACCATAAGGTCAATTTGAGGGATGAATAATGGGGTGAAGCTTGGTGGATAAGTGACACAGAGTGGCCTTGGTCGGTTTCAGGAGGGGAGCCCTATCCAACAGGTGAAGCCTATCCAAGGGGAACCAGACTTTTCAGGGCTTTAATAATGAACTTAGAATAACATTGGCCTTACAATTCTTAGCCTTTTTAAGGAATTATGAGATAAGGAAGAATGGAGAACATGTGTAGAGTAGTCCCGTGGACCATGTCTGAATGGGCACATCCTTAGGGCACCTCCTAAGGAAGGAAAAGGGAAAAGAGGTTGCTTTAGTTTAAGTTAGATAGCGATGTATACAAGTTACAATGAGACTTCATTCATCAAAAGAAAACAGCCCATGCTGTTGAATGAGTAATGCAAAATCACGGGGCATCAGGAGACAGTGAATGAGGTACTTTACAAAAGATATTGTTTTTCCTGGAATATCAGCAATAATGAGAAGGTCTTTGGAGGCAAAGGCTCATTCCTATGTTCTTATAGTCTCCCAGGAAAAAGGATAAGAATGATTTTACCTTGGGTTTTTATGCCCCAAACCACTGCCATGTTGTTATGGCAGAAGGCAGTCTTAGAATGTCTACAAGTTAAGGATGACCCTCATTTCCAGAATTTCGATGTGCAATTTGGTTGGTCATATGTCCCGAGCCATCTGGTCCATATGCCCTCCTTAATGAACAATAGAGGTGTCTTGTTACCCTGGGGATGGGTCAGAGGAATACTATGGATGACTGCGGTGATACCAAATGACAGTGCTTTGAAATTAAAATGATTATCTCTCATTCAGAAATGAAGAAACTTTCAGGACCCCTTGAGAATCTTCATATGTGTGTATGCATCTTAATTACCCTAACTAAATTCAAGGGTAATTTGGACAATTGGATGGGAACAGGAAATTCATCCCTGCTTTGACACCTATGTTTCTAATGAACACAGGCAGTCTGTAAATGGTTCATCTCACAGACTCCTGCTTATACTTCTCTACTGTACCAGAACCTGTGAGAGATTTGAGATGCAGGGCTATGCTTATAAAGCCCCTTGTGGTCATTAGCATACTGCACACATATGTACCTATGGACCTGTTGTTCAAAGAACATATCTAGTTGTCTTCTGTCAGGAAAGTCATGATGGAATGCACCATGATCATTTATAAGAGCACATTTACTATGCATTTATTTAGGCTGCTGAAGTCATGCATGAACCACAAAGATTTTGTCTCTTTTTGCCAGTAAAACAAACCTTGAATTAAAAGTGCACACTGGGCCTCTAGTTTTGCTACAGCGCTTTCATGTGGTGAGATGTCAGGGAAGTGGAAGGAGGAAGGGTCTGTGGTTTGAGGGAACAAGAAGGGAATGGAACTGCCCCTGTATTCTCACCTGTCACATATGTAGGCCTCTCATTCCAACAGTTGGAAGGACAGTCAACAGTCAACTCTCAAATGCTCCCGGGGGAGAACTACAGGATTTTACAGAAACCCATGTGTTCTGAGTGTGACCATTCTGAAAGTTACTATATCCTCTGATGTGTTTCTCAGAACCTGTAAAATTGTCTTATTGAGAGTGCAGGAACAAGAATTAGCACAGACTCCAGTCCCATCAAGAAGATGGGCTCTGTGAATCCAGAAATTTCACCCTCAACCTTGATAAGAGTACTGCTTTCACCTTCTTAGTTTTCAGGCTCAGTTTTTACATATTGATTGAAGAGCACAGTTCTATCAAATGGGACATTCATAAATTTGACCTCTGTGTTCCTAGTAAACTCATTCAAATGGAACCAGACGCAATGTCTGACAGTGAGGCCTACGTCTGCTGCCCTAGCTGAACAATCCATTGCACAGTGCGCCAGTCAGATGCTCTGATTAGCTACAGCATTGGTTGTTGCAAGTTGTACCACAGCTTATCTGGAGTTCCAAGTCTGGCATCTCATCCAGAGTTTGAGATGATTCATCTAGTAGCTCCCTTTAGAATGTAAACAAATAGTTTATCACCCTAAGGGAGACAGTAGAGTAGAAAAATTTGCACTTCCCTAATCTGTCCAGAGCCCTTGAATCCTTGTTAGGCTGATGAATAGCTTTTCTCTATAGCTCTGGAGCCTTTTTAAGTGTAGCTGAAATAATGGTAGAATCCACAGCTAGGTTATCTTTCCAGTGTATCTGGTCTTTTGTTGGACAGATGATGTTTATATTATTTTGATATAGCTGCCACGACATTCAGGTACATCTATGCATTCTATATTCTCAACTTGACCATGCTGTTAGCTAGGGGGATCCACCCATGAAGATGACCTGGGGGACTGTAAGATATCAGCCAGACATGTTCTATGTCTATGCTAACTAAGCAAGATTTCAGTGCAAAACAAGTGCAGGTAATAAGGCACAAACATGAAATTCAGACTGTAAGAAAACAAACATCCATTATTTTTTATGATCCCTAAGTTTCACTTTCCTTCATACTGATTGTAAAATTATAATAGTAAAGTAAATAAAGAATAAAATATTGTCTATATTTGCCATGTGTTTGTGTGTGTGTTTGAATGAGAGAGAGGGAGAGAGAAGTAACTGCAACAGACAGTTCAGTGTCTCAGCCTGTTTAAAAAGTAAGATATGCAGTCCAGTGATATTACCATATATATATATATATATATATATATATATATATATATATATATATATATATATATATATATATATACTGTTTCCAAGGATACTTTATTAAAGGTGACCAGTAAAATATATTTTAGATGGCATATGTACTTTCATTCATTAGGGCTGCCACAGTGGTGCAGCGGTTAGCGTTGCACCTCACAGCAAGAGATTCTCTGGTTCAATCCTCAGCTGGGGTTCCTTCTGTGCAGAGTCTGCATGTCCTCCCTGCGGTCACGTGGGTTTCCTCCAGGTGCTCAGTTTCCTCCCATGTCCCAAAGACATGCTGTAGGTGGATTGGAGACACTAAATTGGCCCTAGGCATGAGTCCGTGCATTTGTGTGCCTTCTGTGGAAGGTTGGGCACCGGGCTGGCAACTCAACACTGTAAAACTCCACTGTCAATCATGAGCAGACAGGTGATCTGCTGTGGTTACCCCTAACAGGGAAAAGCCGGAAGAAGATGTACATTCATTCATTTTTTAATAAAAAACTTTGGTATGAGTTATAGCAGATTTTGGCTCTCGTTTTACTGAAGCCATTTGTCTGTGTGATGTGACAATTGATATTATCTGACTGACTTTAATCCACAGTGATTTACTACAGAAATCAATGGAAGGAAAACATCAGACACAGTAAAGGTGGGAATGAGGTGGAGTTGCTATAGCTTAGATTTTATTTTATTTTTTATGTCTGAGGATGTGTTCATTTAACAATGTGGATGTTAAGTGCAGTGTGAGTGTGTGTGTGTGTGTGTGTGTGTGTGTGTGTGTGTGTGTGTGTGTGTGTGTGTGTGTGTGTGTGTGTGTGTGTGTGTGTGTGTGTGTGTCTGTGTGTGTGCATGTGTGTGTGTCTGTGTGTGTGTACACATTATATACTTACATAATTTATATTTTGGATGTAAAATGCTTCCTCAAACAACAATTACATATCCTACATCAAGTTTGCAATATTAGGCAGAGGAACTATTTTACATCAAAAATGTAAAAAAAAATAAATACGTAAAAATAATAAAAACAAATATAAAACAATTTAACAAATAGGCCATTATCAAAGCACAATCATGCCCTCCAAGGTATATATTATTGTAGAGATAATGCCCCTTCTAGGGGTGTAGAGAAACCCTGTGGTCATGCGTTATTTCCACAATAACACCCTGTTGGACATTACTGCTTGCCTAATACAGATAATTTGTGCTTGCTTGATACAGATCATATAAAAAAATCTAATACAAAAGGAAGATTAGCAGGAAAAAGCATTTACTCTTATCTGTCCACAATGAAAATGTATATTACTTGCTCATCTGAGATTTTTTAGTAGCAGATTCTCTGGCTTTGTTTCTAACCTGCAAAGACCATGTAGAAAAGGAAAACAAGGGGAAATCCTCAACACTGCCAGCCTGAAAGAATATAGCAGGGCCCTACTCTGGCAACGAGGTGACATTCTAGCAATACATGTAGGTGCCATGCTGGTTTGAATTTATTAAGAATTGAACCAACTTCAGGGCATTTTCTGTCAACTTAAAGTTACTACCTCCCAACATACTGACATACCTTGTGAATAAGGGGAATAGGGAAAATGGCAAACAGTAAGCCTTTATCCCTGAGGGAGTCTGGAGTCTGAGCATTTTGCTGTATGGCAAAGACAGCAGTTTGTAGATGGCACTATTTCTATACTACAGAACTAAAATCTGCCTGTCCAGTTTCTTCTCATATACAACAGAAATTCTCCTGGTCAGTATATGTGCTGTATAGCAAAAATTATAATCAGTCTATGCAACCATTTTTAAATGATCCAAGTACTTTTCTTTTATTAAATAAGAGTAATGTGAACAATATAACAAGTAGGGTTAATGATGTTATTTATGAGCTTCAGGTACAAGATGATATTACATGTGAACTGTTCAGCTTCTTATATGTTGTTAAGCCTGTGCTTCCCATTATGTACGGGTTACCTAAAAATACATAAAGATCACTTGCATCCCGCAATGCAACCCATTGTGTCCAGGAGGGATGGGTAACTGAGCCTATTTCAATTTTCTTTGAAGAACAATTAAAACCCTTGTTAAAAAATAACCACCTTTGTGTGCAGTCCGTAAAGTAAAGTACCAATAACCATAACAAACTACACACTGTCCAGGACAAGAGTGTGTTCCAACTATTTATTAGAAAAACAAGTTAAGCACTTTCAGCCCCTCAAGGACTTCATCTGAACCTGATGCCATATAAAAATCACGTCTTATATACAACTGAAAAGATACACCACCCAATCACATTGCATCCTCATGTCAGTTCCTTAACCCTTTAATGTCCATCATATGTTACCTTCAGTGAAAACAAAGTCACTATCTGAAACAAAATAAGCATAGCCAATACGATACAAGCCTAATAAAAACCTGATAAAAACCAAAGTTTTTCTATATTATTTGTAACCAAACATACATACATATACCCATATTTTAACATGTACCTATTGTACAAAAATTCTGTTTAAAATACATACTCTCTGTTAAAATAAGCAAAATTAGTAAAAAAAAAAAAAATTACAGATTAGCAGTTGTCATTTTAAGTACAGGATTAATGGTGACATATTCATTTAAACCTGGTTTGTGCATTGCATCTAATCTAAATTGCCATAGAAGTTCCTTGTACTCTGTTTTCATTTCCCAAGCTCCCCCTCTAGCTTCTAGTGAAACTACTTCTAAGATTCCAAAAACAAACTTCTTATGGCCCTCACATACACAGGTGTGTTTGTACAATGCATTGTGCTTATTGCATTTCCTTATGTCATATAGGTGTTCATAAATTCTTTTAGAAAGTTTCCTCTCTGTTTTCCCCACATAAAATGAACAACAAGGGTCATAGAGGGCTAAGTTCACCACACCACTTGTGTGCTGCAGTCTCCTCTTGAAAAAGTAATATTGTTGTTGAAACTGTTGTTCAGAACAATTTCCCTTTTTTAAATATGTGGTGGCAGTAACTACATCTACCACATTTGGTTATTCCAAATTTGTGGGGTTTGGGGTCCCTCTCCAACACTTGTTTGAAGCTCTTGTCAACCTTGTAAGTAAATGTGGGTGTTTCTCGTAGGTGCAGGAACAACTCTTCATCAATTTTTAGAATAGCCCAATTCCTTAGAATTATGTTCTTTACGTCCCTGTTTCCCCTCATTGAACTTGATCACCATAACATAACAGAATGTGGTAGATGTAGCTACTGCAACCACATATTAGACAAAGGGGAAATTGTTCTGCGTTATTTTTCTGTTATTGTCTATATGGTGCTGAATATACTTCCTGACATGGTGCCATAGAAGGGCTAAGATCTGTACAGTGAGGAAGAAAATCACTTTCACAACACCATCATATAGCTTTCATGTCAGAGCCAGTCTGTCCAATTAAATACCACCACAGTAACCCTATAGAATGACACATTATTAAACAGAAATGAATAAGTGGCTTCTTATTTTATTTTATCAATTTGCTAACCTGTTATACCCTCTGGGGAAAGAGGTTCATTTTTAAGGTGTGATGTGATATACACACAGTTCTTAAGAAAGCTGACAGAATATACTTATAGGTCACAAGATTTGCCTTAACTGCTGTGTTATAATGACATTTTAATTACTGACTCCTTTTCATTTTTCTTTGCTTAGATATACTTATGAGCACATGATGTGTGAAATAGTAATTTATTATAACATTTAAAAAAAACATGTATCCTTATTTAGATAGAGATGAAATGTAACACAATGCATGACTACACAGATAATTATGTGAATACAGACTTAGATCTGCATTTCATCAGGGAAAGCCTGTAAGGGAAACATGGATTCCTAAAATCTCAAACTGAAATACTTTTATTCAAAGATAAATGTACCTGCTTGAAGAGTGTGTAGGTTGTAACCTTAAGATTTTGAAAGTTTGGATGAAATCTTTAATATACTTTGCAAGTGTAGAAATCAACTGCACTTTTTTTTCAAGAATGTGTCATGTTCTCTGCACAGAACTAAACCATCATATTTTTACACTTTTGTAAAGTTTTCAGATGCCAGAAGATAGGCTTAGTGGTCGCACTGGCAAAATGACAGAGAGAGACTGTCCAGAATGCTGACATCAATTGTTTACTGCTGCTTCGCAATTCTGATGAGTTACTAGATGACAGTACTTAGTTATTCATGCAATGCAGCATGTCAGTTACTATGTCAGGCATCAATATATCTTCTTTAATGCATGCAAAATATTTCATTAGTTCTGAAAGTACAGATACTAAGTTCAGCACAGAATCAGTAAGTGAGCCCAAAATCATATGTGTACTACTGTGATGGGATTGAAATTGTACTGTCATCAATAGCAGACACTCCTGCCTTATTCAAAAACACCAGACACGTAATGATGGCCTTGAAGTCAAGTGAAGAAAGTAAATCCTTCTGAAAAAATGCATACACTTAAAAATATGCAGATGTCTTTAAAATTGTCATAGTTATGAGTTAAAAAGTTCCTTAAAATGTATTCTGAGGTATATAACAGAGAGATAGAAAACAGCACACCATCAGTAATTTCTAAGGCTCAGGGTTCTATCCCCAGATAACAAACAATTCAATAATGCAAAATCTGTTGTCATTAAAAGAAGCATAGTTCCAGATCAAGCATTACTTTTCCAAGAATAAAGTTACTGTAATTTAGTCTTTGTTAGTCTGGCAACATTTCAGACACATTTGGTTATATAACTAATTTCAAGCTCATTACATTAACACTCTGTGATATACTGCTAGCCATGTCTCTGTGGCAGATGTACAAAAAAGAATTAATATTACTCAAAGTCTCATATCACCTTTATTTAGTGTAATGTCACTACATCATGCTTCGCAGCTTTGTGCTACAAAATTCAGAGACAATTTAGACAAATATAAAAAATGGAAAACTAAAAACTGAGAGTAATGCCTTGGTAATTGAAAAAAGAAAGAGGAAGTCATCGTTCAGATTTCTGTACTGAAATATCTTCAGCTTTAAAGTCTTGTATTATTGTTTTAAACCACTGTCCAGTAGAAAAAAATGAATGAAGAGCAAAGAAAAGGCAGTTTGGGAATATCTCTAAATGTTAAGACCACCATAGTATAAGTGTAGCTGAAGCAAAAACTTTGTTTAGTGGTTTGCTTCAGTTTTCTTCCTTTTTAACGAGGATATCTCTTTTGGAGCTAAAATAATAATTTGGGGTGTTATCTCCATGACACAATCCTAGGAATAAATTTAAGATTTCCATCATTATAAGCACAAAGAAGTACATTTTGAGGATGCAGAAAGGAAAACAGATTGCCTAAAACACACTCACTCACAAACAAACACACAAACACACACACACACACACACAAACACACACACACACACACACACACACACACACACACAGAATATGCAAACTGTACCAAGTATCCAGTGGTTAGGGTAGAACCTGCTTATCCCAAAACTGACAGGAGGCAATACTTGCCTTGGTCCATTAAGACACCTGTCCCATCTAAATATTTAGCTCTCATCAGAAAAGACAACATGCTAGGAAAACTAGGAATCATTGGTTGATGTTTATTCAAAAAGGTTAAACAATTATTAATAATAATAATAATAATAATAATAATAATACTATCAGTAATATGAACAGCATATATGTATTACATTTCATCTAAAAAGAACACCTTAATAAAAACAGTAGGACAGAGGCACAAAATTCATACAGTTGTTATATTTGTACTATATCTAGCTTCCAGTTATAAACTTCTGCAGGTTTTAAACATCTTTTTACACCTTGTGCCTCATTTCACAGTTAACTTTGCATTTTCTGCATTCATTATTCAGATGGTGAAAGGCCATGGGGCTCTGACCCAGCACTTATTGAAACCTGTTTGTAAATTCCAAGACATTATGGCAGTAACTACATACAAGTGGATATTAGCATGCATTCTTTTTAGCCTGCTTCTTCTTATAGATATGCAAGAAACATAAATGGAAATGCAAAAGGTTGTAGTTGTGACTGTGACCAAGGAGACTGAGCACTGGTCCGAAGCAGTGACAGCCAGCTGGCTGGGTGGTGGGTTAGAAACAAACAGTTTAAATGCTGCCTCAGTCATCACAAGAGAAGGGGGTTCTTACCTGGCTACAACTCCAGGTAGAGGCTGAGAAATCTAGATCAGGCAGACAAAAGTGAATAGAAGGTGCAGACAGGGGGAATGTTCAAGATAGCATTTATGTTTTCAGATGAACCGCATTGATACGACTGCATGTATGCACAGGAGTGGCTTGGAGTAAGGGTAATTCAGATTGAAAATTGCCTTCCTTACTGTCAAGACGGACAACCTAATTTCTTTCCCATCTTGAAGTGGAAACTGACGAGGTGCACAGGATTACAGTAAATGGTGAATTGTATATGAAACTGTCTACACTGACTTTTCTAGAAGCAGCAGCAAAGAATTTAGATCATCTCAATAGACCAAAATTTAACAGGAGTGTTAATAAATGTGTGTGAAATACTGTGAAACAAACAAAATAGAATTGGTAAGGAAAATCTAACATTTGACTATGCTCTGAATGTAACAGTATCAAAATGCTGTTGAATCCAGACCTGAAACTAGGGCAACTATTGTCCTTGGCAATTCCCCCCATTTTGTGCCTCCCAGCCTAAGCTGATGAGCAAAAAAAGTTATTCAATGTAGAAGACCAGAAAAAAAATACAACACAAAGCTCTCTCTCTCTCTCACACACATACATAATAGCTCTTTTACTGTGTAAAACCACTTTTAGAAACTGAAGCAAAGAGCTTCATTAGCTCTGCCTATCCTAGTTATGAATGTGGTTCGGTCTGCTGTTGAAATATTATTTCTTAAATCTTCTTAGATGTGAACATGTTTAACATATGGCACATAGTAACATAAAGCAGATATAATTTTTTTTTCAAACAAAATAAATTTAGAAATTATAAAAATGCAAAATTAGAGAATTTGCTACTGGAAGGAAAAAACCCATACATAAAATGATTTGTGAATACAGGGTATACAATTGTATGTAGGTATCACAGCTGGTCTACAAAATAAGAAGACGTGAGAGACAAAATAAAGGTAAACCCAGAAAATTATCATTGTGACCTGACATGATAAGATATGTCCAATATGAACAAAACTAACGTAAGTAATTATCTGGATCACTACAGAAGTAACATGAGTACAACTTAAAATGGCATTCAGTATGAAATCTACTCTTCATTGATGACCTCCATAAATGAACATGATAAACAGCTTCAGTCATACTGCTGGATACATCAGGAATGTTACTAAATTGTTATGTATGTGAAAAATTTGGCCATAATGTGCAAAAGGACTTATGCCAATGATATAACAAAGTTAGACGCAAATGATTATCTTTTATGTATGTCATACTTAAAGATAAGCAATGTGCACTAGTAAGAAACTGCAGAATATATTTACGTAGAGAGTCGATTATCCAAACTAATTGGGACCTAGGGTAGTTCAGATAATCAAGCTGTTCGGATAATCAAATATATAAATGAGCTAGATAAAAAATGTCTAAAATCTTGTTTTTTTCAGCATGCAGGAATACACTTTTTAACTATTCAGCGGTTCCAGTGGGCAATAAAGAATATTTTTCACACGTGAGCTGGCTACAAGCTCAAAAACATACTCAAGTGAATACGTACAATGTTTACATATTCAGACTTTGATTTTTCTTACCCAAAAGCTATGGAGGCCAGTTCTGATAATTCACTGTTCGGATAATTGACATTTGGATAATTGACTCTCTACTGTATTTTATTTATTCTTTAGATAACTGGTTGTGTGAGCTAATGTTTGGACTGTTTTCAGCCAAAAAAGGCACAAACACAGACAATCACCAGATGTCATGCAGAATTTAACATAAGTATCACTACATTAACAAGGTTTAGCAGAGCTAATTACTTGCATATAACTCAGAGGAAGTTTGAAGATAAACTCTCATGACAAATCCATGTACTGTAATACAAAGAGCATGAAATATACATCAACACAACAGGTTAGAACAAATGGCACCTTTATGCCTACTAAGTCAACATACTGTCTAGTAGTCAAGGTCTACATTGACAGAACAGGATAGCACAATAGCTGTACTATGCCTAATTAAATCAACATATTGCTTAGGATGTCTAATTGAGTTTTAGTAACATTTTGTTGAGATTAGAAGTAAAGTGATGACCTTGGTTCTTGATATACTGCAAGAAAAGTCCTAATACTTTTCTTTCTTCGGTGTACTATTGAAAATCCTTATAATTACAGTTTAGCAAAATTCAGATGAAAATTTGAAATATTTCAACGGAAGTGGGTTAATTTACTAAAAGTGAAGATATTATTAAGATTATAAAGTATGCTTTATAATGTGTCTGACACCAATGTTAATAAGCGTAATTCTAAAATATGCATGGAGTTCCAAATTACTTTATATACATATTAAGAAGTAGGAATTGTTAAAATAGTTTCAGTGGTCTAATAGCTTTGTATTAAGATAATGAATCCTTGGTTTGGATGAGGTGTATTTGTCACAATATTAGCCATTGTCCAAGTCACTGTTGCAACTGCTGGTGTCTTTCAGGAATTTTAATTGTTTCTGTCTAAATTGATTATAGTTTGTCACTTTGTGAATGTTTATTGGAAGATGTATCAAATTTGCTGGAAATAGTTTTAGAAATGCTTTTCTCAAATACGAAGGCTTTGGATTGCTATCATTTTGACATTTAGTAATTATGGGGATGTTCTTAATTTTAGCTTATTTGTGATAATACGGTAATAATCAATAAATATTAGCTTATGAGTAATGGTTGTAAACAGTAATATGGATCCAAATGAGAAAAATGCATCGGGAGTGAAGTGAAGTGGGCAGATGACCCAGGCAAAATAGAACTAGCAATTGGCATTGGAGAAACGATGCAGCTGTTGCAGGCATAGTAGAAATAGCAATTGATATTGGAGAGGAGGTGCCATTCAATCTGTGTAAGTCAGTGGAGCAATTGTTGTGTACAAGTGTTCTTACTACTGTATGCAGTAGCGATAATTATTGGGAGCATGTCGTTTGATCAAATGTAATTTCAGCAAATACAAGAAGAGTGAGCACTGTTTACCAAAATTATGTTTGATGATAGTGGAGTTTGCTTCTTTCTCCACTACTGTGTGACTTGGAGTTGATATATACAAGTCTGTGGAATATGGGGTGCAGTGGGCTTTTGCAAAAAAAAAAAATGTTGAGTTGTTGGAAGATGGTTTTGATGAACAGTTTTCATTTTTTTCCCATTCAGTGAAATTACCTTTGTGGTTGTTTGTCATCTGTTTTCCCTGCATCTAGGCATGTTAGGAAATGAAGCAAATAGCTTCAGGCTAGTACAACTCTTAGCTAAAGTTTATAAAACATGTTCCAAAGTAACACAAATAAACAGTATGTGTTGGAGGATTTCCTTTCTTTTTCTCATCTACTTTCGAGGATTTATTTCTCATGCATGGATGATGGGGGGGTGCCAGTTCAGGGATAGCTCAGCATGCCAACTGACTTAGCTTTGGATTTTCTTCCTGAAACTGGAAGCCTTGGCCAGAGTTGAACAGTGATATTCAAGCCTGAGTGAAATATTAAGTATCTTCATATATAATTCATTGTTGTCTGGATATTGTGTTTGTTTTGAGAAGAGTGCGGACTTACTGTGAGGAGGACATATATTACACAGAGTATAAAAAACGAAAAAATACACACAAAAAAGATTTTTTGCAGGGGTGAGCCCTCCTGCACCCATTGTGGGAGGAAGCCCCCACAGTCCCTAAAATTATATATAATCTCCGCAGTCATACTACAGTGAAGAAAAGAGAAAATAATCCCCTAAAAGTGCATAGCCCACAAGCACAATTCAATGCATCATGAGACAAACGCACTGCAACATTAAATTCTTGCATTTAAGTTGCCTGGTCATATCCTCTTGTACCCTTGATTTATTTACCACAGCATGGTGCATCTCAAGATGCACTCGCTCAAAGCACTCCTCAAAATGGAGAACACTGACATTTGTGCTGTAACAGAGACCTGGTTTAAAGCAGCAGAAACACCCCTGCACTATCAGGTTATAACTCATTGCACACCTTTTGGTCCCAGAATATGGACCAAAGCTCCAAAGCTAGTGGTGTCTACATATTCATAAAGGATATGCACACCTCCAGACTAGTAGCCCAGCATAATGCATCTGAGATAATCCAGGTACAACTAACATTGGGTAAGATGGCGATTCAGGTCGTAGCCTACTATAGGTCAGCAACCATGTCCCAAGACTCTCACTTCATATTCCTAAGCACCCTGGAAACTAATAAGATCCAACCCAACACTCTCATACTAGGTGACTTCAACTACCCCTCCATCAACTGGGAAAATTACTCATGCACCAATGCACTGGCTCAAGGCTTCCTGGAATTCATCAGTTCATATACCCTAGACCAGCTCATTCTTACCCCACTAGAGGAAGCAACATGCTTGGCCTGGTTATTACTAACATGGGCAACCGTTGCTCTACACCAGTAGTCATTTCCTCCAAGATTAGATCCGACCACAAACTAATCACCATGGAAATTCACCCCCCCCCAATGGAAAAGTATCCACCATGAAAAACTTCTCCAAAGCTGACTTTGGACTCCTAAAAACAGAGGTGGCTAACTTTACAGCACCCGTGCCAATGGAAAATAGATGCATGACTGCCAAATCATACACCAATGCACTGTACGAACACGTACATAAATGCATGGAACTAGCCATAACCAATCTAACCAAGATGCTCTCCTCCAAAAAAAGGAAGCCAATCTGGTGGTCCTCTCCCATTAATAAACTCTGCAACAGAAGAAAGACACTGTTGTAGAAAAAAAGTGAAGTCCCAAGACTGGTAAAATTCCCTTAATAGCCTCAACAAAAAGTTGAGATCCCTCATCAAAACCTCCAAAGTCAGCTATGGAGGAAGAATTGAGGCAGACACTAAAACAACCACAAAGCCTTCTATAGTTATATCAAGAATCTCCACGGCAATACCCAGATTTGCTCTGAGTTACTGCACAATGGTACCTCCTATACTGAGCCAACAGATATTGCCAACATATTGGCAGACAGATTCAGTGCCAGCTTTACCCCTCTCTCCCCCCTAAAGGACCAATCTAGATACCGGAAGAATGCCAGGCACCCAGCATTACAGCAGCACAGGTTAAAGCTGCATTGTACAAGGCCAAAGATATAGCTTTCATGGGACCTGACAATATCCCTGGCTGTGTTCTACATGAAGTACAAAGTGAACTGGCACCACATCTGTGTGCCCTGTTCACTCACAGCCTCACCTCAGGCTTTGCCCCTACCAAATGGTGCACTGCTACAGTCATCCCTCTCCATAAAGGAGGAGTGACTACAGACCCTTGAAATTATCGCTCCATTAGCCTGATGAGTCTGATATGTAAGGCTATGGTGCGCATCATCATGGACCTAATTAACAAGGATATAGGGAATCTCCAAACTTTAGAGCCCACACAATTTGGTTTTGTGAAAGGTAGATCATCCCTGCTCAACCTGGTTGACTTCTTTGAGTCAGTCACAAGAGCTGTGGATGAGGGTAAAGCAGTTCATACAGCCTACCTTGATCTGGCCAAGGCCTTTGATACCATTTCTCACTCAGGAATTATTGATAAACTCACCAAACTAGGCATCAAACACTATATTGTTAGGTGGGTTTCAAATTGGCTCACAAATAGAACCCACAGTGTGAAAGTAGCAGACTCCAAGTCAGACTGCCAACCAGTCATATGTGGAGTCCCACAGGGATCGGTCCTGGATCTTCTCCTGTTTGGCATCTACTTCTCAGAAGTGCAGACCAATACAAAGGGACTCTGGCTGACCAAGTTCACAGACAACTGCAAGCTGGGAGCCATCATTAACTCCCCAAGTGATGCAGACAACCTACAGAAATGGCTCACTGAGACCAATGACTGTTGTCAAAACCATGGCCTTAAGCTTAATGACAAAAAATGTGTCATCAACCCCTTTGGGGAAAACTCCGTTCCCACTAATTACCACATTGATGGGAGCCCACTGAAAACTGAAGGTGTTATAAGACATCTGGGGACACAGGTTGACAGCAACCTTTCTTTTGACCACCACATTGCCACTGTGGTCAGAAAGTCCTTCTATGTGGCACATCTCATTACAAAGGGTTTTGCATCCATGAAGAAAGACGCCATCCTTTCTCTCTACTCTTCCATCATTAGACCAGTCATAAAATATAATGCCCCATTTGGCATGTACCTCACTAATACCTGCAATAGCTGTAGAGGCCACAAAAGTACTTCACAAAGAGGATCCTAGGCCTTGAACACATGTCCTACATGGACAAACTCAAAAAACTCCAGCTATTCTCTGTCTCATATTGTCTACTAAGAGGCAATCTCTGCTTGACTTACAAAGCCATGTCTGACCCAGCTCGGTTAGAAACGCTACATCTAAAGAAGTCCCAATCTCTCTGCACCACACACTCCAGAGACCTCAACCTCATTACCACAATCAACAGAACATGCTGGAGAGACAGGTTCCTAACCCAGAGACTGCCCATGCTCTGGAACAGACTTCCTATACATGTCAAGCAGAGTACCTCACTGGCCCTCTTCAAGAGAAATCTTGATGAGTGGATGGGAAATAGAAAGTTTACTCTGGTGATCACTCCAGTGGCTCTACTTGATAGAGGCACTAGGAATTAGTGTTGGGCAGCACAATGCCAGGGCACATCTATGGGCTAGGCTTGTAAAGGCTCCAGGGCCATTAACCTAGTCCACACCTATAAACCTAAGATGAGGCACATGTTAATGGCTCCATTCCATTATGTATGGAATGTTCTCTTAAAGCTATATTTGATTGCTCTTTACCTTTCTAAGTCGGCTAATACTTCCTCAGGTAAGCAGTTAGTAGTAGGAGGGCCCAAACTGTAATTAACCTTACTTCTTCATATCGGCTTTTGCAAGCTAATTCCTAAATGTAATACGTGTTGCACTGTGATCCATGACAGGGATTTATAACCATAAGAACAGCAGTGCAGTCATTGCAAATGTCAGATCTTGATTTGAGGAGTACCTATTTTCCTGGGTGCTATTTCACATTCTCCCTTCTCCACTGATATAAGAGGATAAAGCCATGACTATTTTCTATTTTCCCAGGTGATCTAAGTTTGACGAATGGCTTGGGAGCCTGCAGGAGCTGACACAGGGAAGAGATAAGCAATGAGACCTTCCAGCCCACCTAATATTTAGGGAAAGGAGTGGATATGGATGCCTTGGCACATGTTTGTTGTAAGACTCCCCAGTGGAGACAAAGGATCACACTGAAGTTGCAGCTGTGATGAGGGATAGGGCATATGAGAATGTTGCACTCAGAAAGTTATGGACATACCTCACTACAACCCATTGCACATCCATCCTTGGATACTAAGACATTCACACTGGAGATGACAGGTCAAACACAAACAGTCTGATACATTATTGTGCTGGTGATGCCTACAACCCTTGGCATACTGGCTCATTCACCTCTGTTCCCAGGGAATGTATGGCCATATGGCTCTAACTCCAGGGAGAAAAATGGTCTTATAGAACAACTGTTAGTGAACAGCTGAGTAATCATCAAGGGGCACTGAGCCCCCAAAAATCTATTTCACCTTGTGTTTCGCACTAAGGACAAATAACAAAAATCAGTATAATCTCACTTCATTATGTTGGTACCTTCCATCAGGAGAACTAGGCTCATAGTCTAAATTCTGTTCCTGCTTAAAACTTAGTCTGTTCTGGTCATCTGTCGTGCTAGGTATTTTGGCTGCTTAATTCCTGTCATTATCCTTTTACTCCACATTTTAACTTTTCTCTGTCAACCTATTCCATTCACAACAAATAAAAATGAAATGGTTTTGATAGAAGTTGTGAAATTGTGGCTCTGATGATCATTCTTCAACAACGGATACTGCTGGTAAGAAAGTCATATATGCAGTCTTGTCTGAGTGGCTGATTGCTAAATTCTCATCTAAGAAGGCGATATTGGAGATCATACATGTTCACACTCTGCTCCCTGTATGCTGTCAGATGAGACCACATACCCTCACACTGCTCCCTTTATGCTGACAGGTGAGACCACATACCCTCACGCGGCTCCATGTATGCTAACAGGTGAGACCGCATACCCTCACACTGCTCACTGTATGCTGACTGGTGAGGCCACATACTTTTCACACTGCTCTTTGTTTGCTGACAGGTGAGACCACATACCTTCACACTACTCCCTGTATGCTATCACATGAGACCACATACCCTCACACTGCTCCCTGTATGCCAACAGATGAAACCACATACCTTCAAACTGCTCCCTGTATGCTATCAGGTGAGACCGCATACCCTCACACTGCTCCCTGTATGCTGACAGGTGAAATCACATACCTTCACATAGCTCCTTGTATGCTGTCAGGTGAGCCACATACCCTCACATTGGTTACTGTATGCTATCAGGTGAGGTCATGAATCTATACACTCTGCACCTTGTATGCCAGCATGATGAGTCATGCAGTTGGGGGTTGGCATAATGTTTAAGGTGTTTACCTCACAGACACAAGGTACAAGGTTTGAATCTCACCTTGTCTAGGGTTCATAGGTTAGTACTAGGCTATCGGCCCTATGGCCTATACATGCCTAGCCATAACAATTCCCTGGCTATTTCTTTCCACAATATTTATGGCAAATATGGGCAACTAACTTAGTATGAAATTATGGATGGGATGTTGGCATAATGGGTAAGGTCTTTACCTTACAGACACGTGGTGCAAGATTTGAGTTTCACATGGAGTAATAGGCTAAGCTTAAAATGGCCCACAAGGGCAGTTAGCCTAATACTAATCTCTGAACCTTCATTCACTGATCATTTTTTCTGACAAGTGATGCTATGCACCTTCACATTCTGCACAAAACATACAGACAGGACAGATTATGTACCTTTGCACTCTGATCACTGTATGCTGACAGGTGATGCCATGCACCTTTACAGCCTGCACAAAATATACAGACAGGGGAGATCATATACACTTGTACTCACTGTATGCTGTCAGATGAGACCTCATATTTCCACACTGCTCAGTGTATGCTAACAGTTGAGGTCATGCACCTTTCCATGCAACACAGTGCATGCCAGGAGAAACGGTCATGTACTGCTCGATGTACACTGACATGTCATGACATGTACCTTCATTCTCTGCACATAGCATATAGACAGGAAAGGGTATGCACCTGCACACTCTGCTCACTGTTTTGTGGCAGGTGATGCCTTACACCTTCACTTTTTGCACAAAACATTCAGACAAGAGAGATTATGTACTTTCATACTGGTCTCACTGTAAGCTGACATGTGAAGCTGCACACCCTCACATTGTTCACCATATGCTGACAGGTGACAGCATGCACCTTCAGATTCAGTGCAAAGTATGTTGACAGGTGAGATCACATACCTTCACATTACTCACTATATGTTACTTTCTGTGGCTACACACCTTTATACTGCTCACTGTATGCTGACAGGTGAGACTAGAAACCTTCACACTGCTCACTATGTGCTGACAGGTGACAGCATGCACCTTCAGACTCTGTCCAAAGTATGCTGACAGTTGAGACCACATACTTTCACACTCTGCCCACTCTGTGCTGGCAGATGAGACCACATACCTTCACACTACTCACTGTATGCTAACTTGTGAGGCCACATGCCTTCACACTACCCACTGCATGCTGAAAAGTGAGGCCACACACATTCACACTGCTCACTGTACCACATACCTTCACACTGCTCATTGTGTGCTGACAGGTGACAATATGCACCTTCAGACTCTGTACAAAGTATGCTGACAGTTGAGACCACATACCTGCACACTCTGCCCATTGTACATTGACAGGTCAGACTACAAACCTTCACATTACTCACTGTATGCTGACAGGTGAGACCACATACCTTTATACTACTCACTGTATGCTGACAAGTGAGGCCACACAGATTCACACTACTCACTCTGTGCTAACATGTGAGGTCATATGCCATCACACTACTCATTGTATGCTGACAGATATGAGCATATACCTTCACACTATTCACTGTATACTGACAGGTGTTGCCACACACCTTCACACTGCTCACTGTATGCTGACAGGTTAGTCCATACACCTTCACACTACTCACTGTACATTTACATGTGAGGCCACGCACATTCACACTAGTCACTGTGTGCTGACAGGTGATAGCATGCACCTTCACAATCTGCCCAGTGTACACTGACAGGTGAAACCACATACTTTCACATTGCTCACTGTATGCTGAGAGATGAAACTATATACCTTCACACAGTTCACTGTATTCTGACAGGTTAGACCACAGACCTTCACCCTCTCCCACTGTATGCTGACAGGTGAGACCACATACCTTCATACTACTCACTGTATGCTGGCTGGTTAGACCACACACCTTCTCACTGTTCATTGTATTCTGACAGGTGAGACCCCATACTTTTACACTACTCATTGTATCCCCACATGTGAGGCCATACACATTTATACTAGTCACTCCATGCTGACAGGTGAGACCACACACCTTCACACTGCTCACTGTATGCTATCATGTGAGGCCACACACCTTCACACTGCTCCCTATGTGCTGACAGGTGATAGCATGCACCTTCACACTCTAACCACTGAGCACTGACAGGTGAGACCACATACCTTCACACTACTCACTGTATGTTTACAGGTGAAGCCACACACCTTCATACTGCTCCCTGTATGCTGACAGGTAAGAACACATACCTTCACACTGCTCACTGTATGCTAACAGATGAAGCCACACACCTTCACACAGTTTGTTGTATGCTGACAGGTGAGGCCACACACTTTTACACTGCTCACTTTATGCTGACAGGTGACAGAATGAACCTTCACACCGTATTCAATGTATGCTGACAGGTGAGACTGCAAATCTTTACACAACTCACTGTATCCTGACAGATGAGACCACACCTTCACACTGCTGACTCTGTTGAAAGGTGAAATCACATGTCTTCACACTACTCATAGTATGCTGTCAGGTGAGACCACACACCTTCTCACTACTCATCGCATGCTGACAGGTGAGACCACACACCTTCACACAGCTGACTGTATGCTGACAGGTGACAGCATGCACCTTCACAATCTGCTCACTATATGCTTGACAGGTGAAACCACGTGCCTTTACACTACTCACTGTATGCTGACAGATGAAGCCACACACCTTCACACTGCTCACTGTGTGTTGAGAGGTGATGTCATGTAGCTTTACACTCTGCTTACTATATGATGCCAGGTGAGTCCACACACCTTTGCACACTTCTCATTGTATGGTGATGGGGAGTCCATGCACCTTCCCACTCTTCTCACTGCATTTTGATGGGTGAGACCATATACCTCAACACTCCTCTGTATGTGTTTTGACAGTTGAGGCCATGCTCCTTTATACTTTACTCAATGAATGCTGACAGATGAGACTACACACTTACTGACATGTGAGAGCATACAGCGTTATACTCTGCTCATGATATGCTGATGGGTAGACAGGTAGGTGAGTAAAAATAGCAGGAAAACATAAAGTATCTGCTATACAAAAAGATGATGGCAGCCCTTTACTCATGAATATTATAGAGCACTCACATTAACTATGGACAATGTCCATGACTGGGTTAAAGTCATAACATTGACATTACAGGACACCAAACTGCATATGGCTGAGACCATATGACTGACATTCCACAATGTCAAAAACTAAAAATAATTGAGACCATATGATCGATGTTCCATGTCAAAAACTAAAAAACAAAGTCCATGTTACTGCAAGTGGGCAAGACCCTTGCACCCCACACACGCCCTACAAATTATATATACAAACTCCAAGATGGCAGTTCTGAGGGGAAAAGAATAAGTTCCCCGAATCCTATGGTACCGTGATCTCAACACAAACACTCCGGCTTTTCAGAAAGTCAGTCATATAGTCTTAACATATACAGTTTAACTTGCCGAAAATATGATATTATGAAGGCGAACCCATGAATATATTTTACTGTATGATTACTATGTCTGCATTTTTTTCCTAAAACCTGTCATCTGCATTAGTGCTGGAAATGTCCAGCACTAATCATTAGATCTCTGTTCAAGGTCTGTTAAGACTTCCTGTGCAGTATGGGCCTGGAAAATGATTTTCCTCTCTGTATTGGAAGTTGTTGATGCTTTTTTTTTTTCCCCTTATGAATGGACTTTTAAATGGAGAATTCAAGACCAAGAAAAGAATACATGATTATACTGAAAATAAGGAAAAAAATCAAATATATATTTAAGCAAACATCCCTGAAACTGTGAAAAATATAAATGGCAAGTTGGGAAATGACCAGCAAGACATTAATGCAAACTACAGCAAGAATGAGATGATTTTCTGACACATGCTAGTATACAATTTCAATAGAATAAACAATATGCAACCTTGTGTGTTTCTTTCCAGATAAACCATATAAACAGTGCTTAATGCTACAAAAACCATGTGTGCTGTAGTAAAATGATATGCAAAACACTGATCTTACATCACTGTAGCAAATTTACTGCTTATACTGTATTCCTTGGTGTTTGCTAGACAAATCTTTACCTTTATCATGTAGTAAAGTAATAATAAAGTTATAGGATACATTTGGTCATTCCCAAGGGTATGAGTTACAGGTTAACTGAGGAAGTGTATTACAGTGATCAACTATTACAAATAACATATACTCAAAGAGGCTTTTTACAGTTATAAAGGCTATACAGTATGAAACAATATCATTGTTTCTGTTTAAGAATATTAATAATTCTCTGTTTCTTTCATTTTACTACAATTTTTGATGTTTCTTTTATAACAGATGTCAGCTTGCCATTCGGAAGAATGGTGTCTTATGCTCAGTGTGTTATTTTTTTTCCTGTCACTCATCCTTCATTATTACTGACCCAGCCCTTGTGTCATGTCTGTGCCTAGTCAGTCAGCTACACCTGGCTCCCACAGAGTTATTCAAGTAATCACTGGAGCCAGTCACGAATCATAAGCAGTGGGGACTGGCACATCTGAGCTTCCATCCAAGCGGTTTTACTTTGGCCTGCCCTATTATTCCCCCTCACCTCTGTGGCAGTGCGGTATGGTCCTGGGAAGTGTGCAATGCTGTATCCATGGTGTATTGATCCATTTTTGTGGCAGCTCAGCCAAGTTCCACTGACCTCTACTGACCACTCACTGTTTCCCCAGTCTTCAACAGGGATTATTATCTCTAGATGCCCATGTACCACCCTCCTCCTCCAGGATGGGGACATTCATCAACCCTGACACTCCATCAAACACCTGGGACACTAATCAAATCCAGATTGCCTGGGTCGTAGTCAGGGTTTTATCCCTCCACGCTACTTAAGTAGTCACTCAGCCACTCAGTCTGAAGTTTGTGTGCATTTAATATGTCTTCCAGGGTAGAGATTGAAAATGTGCTTTTGTGACTGGTGTTCTACCTTGATTAACAAATTTAAACAGATAAACAGATAGATACATAGATAAATAGATAGATAGATAGATAGATAGATAGATAGATAGATAGATAGATAGATAGATAGATAATTATTCTTGCACAGTTGGTATGTAGTTTATTGACCCTTTACCATAAGTGGTAGTATTTATAATTTATTTTGTTGAATCATTCTGTACTACAGTAAAGTTCTTCTGTCCTACTTGTTTATGTAATCTGTATGTATTATTGCTTATGTAGCAAATCTCAGCTGATGACAAGTGCTCAACATGTGCCTTGTCCACATAATGCATTTGTTTCAGTAAATAATGCTGACTCTTCTTCACTCTACATGTCCAGCATGCCTGCATAGAACCAGAGCAAATAAAAAATGCATGAATGACTTGTTTTTGCTCTGGGCATTAACTGGAAGAATTATAATTGAAACACTAAGGACTTCTGGTTTTCGTCACTCGTTAACAGATAAAGATGTGATGGAGAGTTTAGGGACTCAACATATACTAAAAGAGAGTAACTGATTTATTACAGAGGAAAGTCAGAAGAGAAAATTACTGACAACAAACTATAAGAAATGTAATCCATGTTATTCGGGGAACTGTAACATACAGTTCTGTGTGTAAGCTGTTGCTGAAGTTGGTGCACAGAATTTTGTGAGCATTAGTATTTTGAAGAGGAATGCGCCCAGTGACAGAGCCATTTGTGAAGTAAAAGATAAATGCTCTAAATGCTCTACAAAAAGTCTAATATTGTCATGAAGTTTGCTGTTTATGGCTTCTTTTCCAATAATCACTTAATTGTACTCAGTAATCGATGCATTGTGAAATGCTGGAAGAGACTGGTTTCCAAAAAGTAGTGCCTAGTATAGAAAACTATATGTAAAGATTCTACACACCATAAGGTGGCGCTATGGTGCAGCATGAATACACTCCAAGGCTTGATTTATTTTTGATGTGGCCCTAAGAATGAATAAGCTTATAAGGTCAGCAGCAGCAAGTGCTGATTAATTTGCTGAGCCCTTATGCCTTATATATTTCACATCATTTTATTCTCATTCCATCTGGAAGTATATTAAAACAATGAGTGAGAAGGTCACTTAAAAAAACAATCAGTAAAAACAAAAATGAAAACTCCAGTAAAGCTAGAACTTCCACTGAGTGACCTCCCAAACCTCTTGTATCAGAGGCACATGGGATATATGCAAATTAACCTTATGAATATCAGGTGTTTCAGCTCAATGGCAATTCTGAATGCCCATGACTTGTTTTGTCATTTTAATGGACAATTTCAGGCCAATAAAGCCAAACCCCACTAGCTGTGGATATCCCAATGGGATATTATTGCAGTGACCCTAATGATGATGGACATTAGCTGGGTATAACAGCCCTGCGTTTCTAATGCTTAGTCAAACACTCTGCTTGTGCTGTGCTGACAAGGTCATAATAAGGCCGAAATATGCATATCCACAGCTAGTGGGGTTTGGCTTTATTAGCCTGAAATTGTCCATTAAAATGATGAAACAAGTCATGGGCATTCAGAATTGCCATTGAGCTGAAACATCTGATGTTCATAAGGTTCATTTGCATATATCCCATGTGCCTCTGATACAAGAGGTTTGGGAGATCACTCAGTGGAAGTTCTATTGTTTTTTAAGTGACCTTCTCACTCATTGTTTTGTTGTTTGGGATATTATTGCAGTGACCCTAATGATAATGGACATCAGCTGGGTATAACAGCCCTGTGTTTCTAATGCTTTGTCAAACACTCTGCTTGTGCTGTACTGACGAGGTCATAGCAAGGTCAAAATATGCATATCCACAGCTAGTGGGGTTTGTCTTTATTGGCCTGAAATTGTCCAATAAAATGAAACAAGTCATGGGCATTCAGAATTGCCATTGAGCTGAAATACCTGATGTTCATAAGGTCCATTTGCATATATCCCATGTGCTTCTGATACAAGAGGTTTGGGAGGTCACTCAGTGGAAGTTCTAGCTTTACTGGAGTTTTCATTTTTGTTTTTACTGATCTGGAAGTATATTGAAATTTGGAGTGGGAGGAGGTGTGAATGGACAACTTTGTCATTGTGTTTTTTTTTTAATTTATAAATTGTAGCACGCATTTCACATGGTTAGGTCTTAGTATAAGGGTCAAGGTGTTTACCTCCCAGGCATGAGATACAGGTTTTTATTCTTAACTATGGGTAGGAAAATTTGTCTAGACTTAAAATGGCCCCCAGGCATATATAGCCTAGTATTAACCTATGTTTGTAATTTAGGGTTGGGGGTTGGTATAGTAATTAAAGTGTTTGCCTGACAAACAGAAGATACAGGGTTTGATTCTTACCTTTATAAGGGAAATTAGCTATGCTTAAAATGACCCACAAGGGTAGCTAGCTTAGTACTTACCGATGAACATACTGACATTTACAAATTCTTTAAATCCCATTTCTGTTGTCTTCAGTAAAAGAGCAGTAGAAATAGTGAAAAACTTGTGCAACATAAAGTCAGTTATTCAGCACAAATTGTACAATGTAAATAGAGTTTATTAGATAAGGATATTGTGGACTGCTGAGGGTACCAAAAATGTACAGGATTCACATGTACATTAATGTACACAAAGCTTTTGATAATGGGGAAAATTTGTACTTTTGTTCTGGTTTAGAGGGGATACCATGATACAATGCATACCATCAACATCTATTAATTACCAGAAATCATGCTGGTGCTGAGAGACACATATATGTAGGAAGAGAAAATTACATATGAGTAGTCACCAGTATGGATTTAAAATCAGAAAAATAATGCAGTCTGGTCAGTTTCCTGTTTTCAGGAGCACTATAGTCATATTGTGCAGAGGTCCTGAATTTGTCAGTCTGGTAAACAGCTTGGTCAGATCCTATTTTCTCCATACTTTGTAATATAATAAGCATTTTTATGGTTAACAATTTTATTAGTGATTATTTCTGGCACTTTACTCGTCACTTTTCTCCCTTTGGAGAGAATTAAGTCCACCAGCTGTACTCAGAAAAAAATGTTTTGTGGGGACAAGAAATGTATGATAAAAGCCATGTTTACAGAAATGACATTAAGCTGTACAAATTGAAGGAAATTCTTCTAAATTTTCCATGAACTAAATGGCACATCTTCACAGAAAGAATGATTGACCTCATTTTCTGCGCAACTTGAGATATACTAAATTCTGAAACTGTTGCTGTAAAGCAATGTAGATTCTGAAGAGGCTTTTTGTCTGCATTCATGGCAAAAGCTTGACTATTATGTTTGCGAATCTCAATTCTCTGATGGTAGAATGTCGAAATGGCATTTGCATTTGTATGCGTGTGCAAGTGTAATTGCATGCGAGCACGCTCACTGTGCAGACATGTATGCATCCTGTGCTAGACTAGCATCCTAAACAAAGTTCATTTTATGCATTATGTCTTTAGTTTTGCTATGTCTCTAATATGTGATAATGCAGGTGTCAAAAAGTAACTAAATGAATGACTGATCTTTCATGCCTGTACTTTTCTTAAAACACTGGACTTCTTACTGATTTCAAATATGCAGTTGAAAAGAGGAGTCATGTTAATCCAATTAATAAAGTTATACTCCGATAAACTTATACTCAAGGTTACAAAGTCCCATAATTACTATGGTGACTCTCTCTTCTCCTTCAAAGTAGCCAAACAGTGGAACCTATTACCACAGAATATCTTAAAAAACGCAGATCATCATAGCTACAAAAAACTCCTAAAGGAATACCTTACTCAACAATAGCTATGCTCCTGTAATACTCCTGGCTAGTTTCTCATGCCTTTGATCAAATGTTTTCTATTCTGCTACCTTCTTGTCTTACATCTACCATATGAAAATACTCACAATAGTGTTTAGTTATATATCTAATGAGTTTCATATTACTGTCTGTAGTAAGGCTTAAGAAATGTAATATTTTTTGCATTCCCCGTTTTGTAAATTGGGATTGTTGGCAACTGTCAAACTTTTTGTATATTGTTTGTAAATCTTTTAAAAATGTTTGTAATCGTTTTGCGCTATTGTTATGGAGCTTATCTCCCCAGGTCTCCACTGAAAACACGCTACTTGCCCAGCTGGACTCTACGCAGTTAACAAATGTAAAATAAAAATAAATAAATAAAGGATAACCAGTGAGGTCACCTCACCATAACACCATTTAGAGTGTTTCCTGGACATAGCTAGTAAGTCAGTCAATGGCGCTTTTATCATGTGGTAATGAGCATGCTGTCAGCAGAGGGATAACAGTAGTACGGCCAACGTGTGGCATGAGTTCTAGTACGTAGGATAGTAGGTAGCATGGAACTATGGTACATGGATTATAAGTCTACTATGTTTAAAAACAAAGAATAATGCTCACTACACTCTGTTCGCCTGATAATAAACAAGACTTATAAAATGCAACAAAAAAACAGGCTTAAATAATGGGAAGTATACTTGCTGTGTTCAATTCAAGTCATGTTCCACAAAAAAATACGAAGCTGTAACCTACAAATCGCTTTACTTTGCGAACTCTTAATCCAATAAAAAAGAGTCAAAATCACCATAGAGTGTTCATTCGAACCTACTCATCCACTGGGCAGGCCTGATGAAGATTCGTTGAAAGCGCTAGCCCTGTGTTCTAATTATTTTAATAAGCGTGGTTTCTACTGGACGCTTGGATTTATTTTTACATGCTGGCTGCGTGTTTTTTCTACAAGTTATTGCCCAGTGGATGAGTAGGTTCGAATGAACACTCTATGTTGATTTTGACTCTTTTTTTATTGGATTAAGAGTTTTGTAGGTTACAGCTATCTTTTTGTGGAACATTATTATTTAAGCCTGGTTTTTTGTTGCATTTTATAAGTCTACTATGGACCAGTTTTTATACAGACTGGTCGTTATAAAAGTATAAGCATTTCAGAAAAATATGAGGCATTGATACTATTTTAAGTAGGTACCTCTCAAGAAAAGCAAGTAAAATGAAACACAAAAATAACAAATACATAATGATGAATAGATAGTGTACTTGATTTAAATGAAAAAAAAAAAGACGCTGCCTAGGAATCTCTGCAGTTCTGTTATAGAACATGCAGTGCACGACTTAAAGCATGTACTCACATTTGCTTTTTGTCTGTTCAGCACTGAGCTCATTTATCATACATTTACAAAATATTCCTCTTTGCCTACATTTACAAAGATTGAAGAACTTCTCGGACTACCTTTCACTGATCAGCTCTTCTTCCTGTTACTTCAACTTGCTAATACATTTCATTATCTCACACCTCAGTCTAACTTCCCTTCCCCATTGATTCTCCACTGACAGCTTCTTTCAGAATATTGAAAATATATACAGTGTATAAATTGCTTTACTATGTTTTAATGAGGGCAAACACAGAATAAACTATTGCAGCATTTACTGATAGGTGGCTTGAGCCATTGTGCCTACACAATATCTACATATACTGTCATGATTTGTCTTTTCCTGTACTATTTCTGACACTGATTTTCTTACAGAGATATACAGGTATACATCATCTTGTAAGAAATCTTCCTATATTGTTTGTACTTTTTTAAAACAAGGACCTAATGTGTATTGTTGCTAGTTATCTCTTCAGGTCTATAGTGCAAATGGATCATGTCAAAATGAACATTCCCAGCAACAATGTAAATAGATTTTACATGTAGTATACTTTCCAGATCATGTTTTAGAGGTTTCTGCTTCAATGTTATAACATTTGCTGTTGTGAACATTCAGTGTTTCTTTATGGATCCATATAAACATGCACACACACACACACACACACACACACACACACACACACACACACACACACACACACATATAGAATAGACAAATGTATTAATCTAGTATAGAATTCATAATATATATAATGTGAATAGGGTGGGGCAAAGGGGGCAGACGCCTGGGAAGCAAACTGAAAAGGTGCGTGATGCATAGATCTCAATCACCCTTCAGTGCATTACCAGTATTCAGACATGAATTCTGAATTACATTTGCATTCATCCATGAAGCACTGGTGCTCTGTGTGTGCGGCATATGCTGTAGCCACCCATGGGGCCAGGTACATCTGACCCCAGGTACCCAACACACAGCCTGGCACCACATCAGAGTAATTAGCATATATAAAAATGCTTTGGAAAGAAGTCCCATCTCTGGTGCACAGAGGAATTAAGGCCTGGTTGTAACCCAGAAGACCTAAGACTGTTTAATGGCATGGAAAGCTTTGAGAGTAAGGGAGGGGTCAGGAATATTCTGGTACATTCTCCTTGCAGGGAGGGTTATGGTGGTTCAGATTCCTGCAGAGATCTGGCAATGCAACATAATGACATACATTAATCTCTTGAGAACAGGCCTATGGGGGATGGGGGGGGCATCAGTAGTTCTCCTGAATGCACATATGGTAACCCTTACTGGGCCGTGTCAGGGAGCAGGTGTACATCTGTATCAGGAGCATAGGCAGTTCCTTCTCAGTTATTAGAAGGCTCACATAACTGCCAAGTGCTGGGATTAGACCATATAAATAAGAATGTGCTAATGTTTGCCAGGATGCCCGATGACTGACTCTCGCCACAGAGAACGAACGAGCTTGGAAGAACTCTCACTGCTTCTTTATCTGGTTGTTTAAAAAACAGTTGAGTGGTCTTGTACAGGACCCTTTTCCACCTCACACTGGGCCACAAGTCAAAAACAAATGTCAAAAAGGAGGTATATACAAACAAAACGTGCATAATAAAAGTGAGTTTATAACATGTAGCAAATATATAGAAGAACTACATAATGTGCAAACAGCATTATTAACTATTTACAATTGAAGATCAGTTACAACAACAAATACTAGTGTTATACAAAAGAAGTAAGCAAATTATCTGAAATAAAGATATGATGTTGTTTCAGAGGGCTACTATGAGTAAACAATACAGAGAGGAAAGTCAGCTGTTCCCCGTGAACAAGTAACATGGAGGTATGACAGCTGAAGTTATAACAAGTGAAGAGCTGAGAATTAAAAAGGAATTAAATTTCAAAGGATTACAAAGGAGGTCCAACCACTGATCTGGGTAACTATAGGGTCATAAGTGTTAACAGTCTCATATGTAAGGCCATGGAAAGAATCATCATGGCCATGATAAATGAGGAGATAGGTAACCTGCAAACGCTGGACCCATCACACTTTGGCTTTGTTAAAGGAAGGTCATGCCTATTAATTCTGGTGGATTTTTTTGAGAGGGTCCCCAAGCCTCTGGATGAAGATAAGACTGTGTGCAAAGCTACCTCGACCTGGCCAAGACTTTTTTCATGCAATGCCCCAGCTAGGCATTATAGATAAGCTCACTAGTTAAGGTATAAACCCTTTTATCATCTCGTAGATAGCAAACTGGTTCAGTGATAGGACCCAGGAGGTCAAAATAGGTGAGTCCATCACCACCAAGAGTCCAGGGCTCCAGATTGGGCTTGCTCCTTTTTGGCATCTTTTTCCCTGAAATCGAAGCCAGTGCTGAAGATTTATGACTGACTATGTTTGCAGATGGTTTCAAGCTGGAGGTTATCATTGACTCACCTGCAGACATTAGCATTCTTCAAGGAGGTCTATCTCTGACTTACAAGTGGTGCCAAAGCCATGGTCTTAACCTCATGGGTAAGAAATGTATAATTGTACTTTTTGGGAAGTCAACCATCCCAGCTAATTACCATGTTGATAATACACCCCTAAGAGTAAACCCAGTGGTCAAGGATCTGGGTACACACATAGACAGTAGCCTTATCTTCGACTACAACATGACCACAGTGGTGACAAATTCCTTTTATGTTACACAATTAATAAGTAAGGGCATGGCATTTAGGTCCAAAGAAGTCATTGTCCCACTGTACCCATGATTACCAGACCAGTGTCAGAGTACAATGCTGCCTTTGGTACGTACCTGAACAGGCATATACAGCAACTAGAGTGACGTCAGAGTTTCCTTACAAAAAGAATACAAGGAGTAACAAACCTGCCATATGCAAAGTTCCTTGAAGCCTTTTCTCTCTACTCCTATAGACTGTTAAGGGGTGATCTATGCTTGGCTTACAAGGCATCCACAAATCCCACACTTCTGAATCTCCTACATATTTGTAAGTCAAAGAGTACCAGAAATATAAGGTCTAGGGACCTGAATTTTGTCTGTGACTTAAACAGAACATACTAGAGAGACAGATATGTATTCCAGAGACCGAACTTTCTGTGGAACAGGCTTCCCATCCATGTTAAGCTGGGTTCAACCATTACCCAGTTTAAGCACAACTTGGACCCACTGTGAAATTCACACTGGGCCTGGCACCCACGTCCCTTATGGACAGAGGTAGCTAATAAATGTTTGTCTCTCAATGTCCTTTTCAGATACAAGACATAATTATTCTTTCAGGAAAACTTGCCTTGGCTTAGAAAGCCCCCCCCCCCCCCCGGGGTCATTAGCCTAGTAACAATCTGTGAATCTATGAATTAATTAAGTAATATTATTATTATAAAACATCTGTGCACAAAATTATCTTGAATTTCTAAATCAAGTACATTTTAACTCTTCATCTACATGCAGTTTAATTGATTTTTCTTAAATGCCTGCATCTTTTCACAGGCTGCTAAAGAAAACTGATGTCTCTTCATTTAAATGCTCTCAGCATTTCTTAATGAGAATGATGAATCATGTATTCTTAATTTGTTAGCAAGCAGGCAGCAGTATTTAGTGAGTAGCTGGTCCCAGCAGTAACTGGAAGACATCTATCTTCATGCATCGTTAATCAGGGTTGTTCTCTTTTTCTTCCAAGATGTATAAGTCAGAAAGCTTTGTTTTTGGAAGTTTTTAATAAGCTTGTGTTCTAAGATGACCGAGGAGCAAACGTAAAAGGTAGGGCATGTTCTAATCTGGGACTTAACATATTGATGGCTATTGAGCAATGAGCTTCATTTGGAAGTAGACATAAATAATGTTATAATCTGCATTGAGTTGTTTCTGGACTTTTGTGGTTATGAGTTATGTATGAGTTTGAGAAGTACCTTTGTTCTCTTGTATTAAGTAGCTGGATTCCTGTGGGGTCACTAATGATTGGCTGTTGAATTTTATCTAATCATGTAGCTGTACAAAAATAATAACTGAAGATTTTTTTTAAACTGATTCTAGATTGAACTGTTCCAGATTGGAAATAATTCCTGGTGTAAGGCAGATATGATAGGTGTTATGTTGTCTTTGAGTTCTTTAGTTAAGACAAAATCATCAACATGCATTATGAAATCTAAATGTGCTAATCCCCATGCTAGTCAGTTCATATATAGCAAAAAGAGAAGTGACCAATCCCTTAGTCAGCAATGCCACCTCTGAAGGGGAACTTTGTCTTACTACTCTAACTGATCTGTCAGTAGAACAGCGTTTAAACCACGAGGCAATTTCACGTGAAGAACTTTAGTCACTCACACAGGCCATGGATAGCAGTTCAACATGTTCTTTTGGTCTAAAAATAATACATCAGTTAAGAGCCCTTATTACTCATTCTAATACATTTGCTATATCAAGGTGAAGTATGCCATTTGTGTACTGTATTTAGGTCACAACCTATTTTACTTATCTGATAGGAATATTGTAATATTTTTAACTAAATTTTATTTAATTTTCAAACAATAATAACTCAAAATACAACAGCTAAGCAAAATGATATACACAATATGCATTATATACAAAGCCCACCACTGATAATCATTACGGATATAGATGCAGATAGCTGCTAAAGGTGAAGAAGAAAACCATAACTGTCTAGAAATTGATTCCAGCTGCAAGGGAGAGCATGTAAGGGGTCACCACTCCTAAAAAAAGGACATATTGTATCCTAAATGCTATATCCTAAATGTTTCCTAAGAAGATTGTCTAAACATCCATGGGGTAAGGACAATTTATATTTCCAAATGTTCCCCACAAATGTTTTCTAACGCTAGTCAAAACCCATGAGATCTCATACTGAGAATAGCTCAACTTAGAGCTTGGCTTGTTACCAAAAATCCAGGGGGTAATTCTAAAATATCCTTCAGTTTGCATATCAAAACTGATAACAGACACCTAATAATATAGCAGCCTCAAAACATATGAAGGTTGTCCTCCCTCTCCCACCCACACCTTCAACACTTGTCATGGTTTTTCAGACCCAGCTTCAGTTGCCTGGAAGGAGTGGCATACCATCTGATGAAAATGTGAAGTTATTGATCTCGGTATTTAGGCTATCTACCCAACAGCTGTAAGGCTTCCCATGCTTGGCCCCATTGCTGAGGGTTCAGATCAACCCTGCTATTCAGTTCGCAGATAGTTTAGAAACAGGCATTGTAAGACCAGTGCTTTATTACTCCACAAATCCTTATAGAGAAGCCTGATCTTATCTGAAGTAACTCTACTCCACTTCTTCCATAAGAGAGCTCAATTCACTTTCTTGGAAGAAGCAATCGACTTAGACCAAATTTGCTCTGTCTGGTGGTATGTGAACCAATCAGAGGGTTTTAAGTGGAATGCTGAGTGCAAATCAGCTAGGTTTCTCAAGGTTGTGAAGTACTGGTTCTCAAAAATGTGTTGCCATTCTGTCATACCCTTAGATCTGCAGGGATACCGGGTCTCTTTATTCAGTTTTCCATGTGATGGGATGATGACAAATGCAAGTAATGGGTCCCCTTGCCCCAGCTAAATCCACCAATTGTCATACAGCCCAAAAATAATGATCAAGCCATTCTTGAATCATATTATCAAAGAGATGGTCAGGTTGAAGATCATCTGGTTTTGGGGCTGCTGCTAGAGGCAACTTTACTGTTTTGCACAGAAGGACACTAAACTGAGAGGCAAAGTCATAACTGGCGAAGCTGGGAATGCCTGTTCATAGGTTGGTACTACGCTATCGGCCCTAGGGCCTATAGAAGCCTAGCCATAACAATTCCCTGGCTATTTCTTCCCACACTATTTACTTCCCTGGACCCATCTAGCAGGGTGACTGACATGATCCTTGAGGTGAATTTCTTTTCTCCCATCCAATCATCAAGGTTCCTTTTGAAGAGGGCCAAAGAGGTGCTCTGCTTGAATGTATGGGCAGTCTATTCCAGAATCTGGGGAGTCTCTGGGTCAGGAACCTATCTCTCCAGCATGTTTTGTTCATTGTGATGACAAGGTTTAGATCCCTGGAGCATGTGGCCCTGAGGGATTGGGATTTCTTTAAGTGTAGCATGTCCAACAGCTCTGGGTTTGACATGGCCTTGTATGTTAAGCAGAGATCACCTCGGAGTAGGCAATATGCGAGAGAGTATAGCTGGAGATTTTTAAGGTGGTCAGCATAGGGCATCTGCTTAAGGCCTGTGATTCTTTTAGTGAGGTATTTCTGTGGCCTTTCCAGTTGTTGCATATGTCTTGAGAGGTACATACCAAATGGGGCACTGTATTCTATAATGAGTCTAATGAGGGATGAGTACAGTGGGACAATGACCTTCTTTTTTCTGAATGAAAAGCCCTTAGTGATAAAGTGTGTCACATAGAAGGATTTCCTGTCTATTGTGGCGATGTGGTTATTGAAGGTGAGACCACTGTCCACCTGTGTCCCTAAGTCTCTTATCACACTTTCGGTGTTTAGTGTACTGCCACCTATGTGGTAATTCATGGGTACATGATTTTTCCCAAAGGGGATAACTATACATTTCTTGGCATTGAGCTTGAGGCCATGGCTCTGGCACCAAGCATCTGTTTCTGTAAGTCCCTTTTGTAGAGTATCAACATCATTTGGGGATTCAATAATGACTCCCAGTTTGCAGTCATCTGCAAACTTTGTTAGCCAGAGTCTCTTAGTGTTGGCCTGTACTTCAGAGAAGTAGATGCCAAACAATAGAGGTCCCAGTACTGAACCCTAAGGTACTCCACTTGTCACTTATCTGGAGCTGGATTTGGAGTCAGCTACGTTTACAGTCTGGGTTCTGTTAGTAAGCCAGTTGGCAACCCATCGAGTGACATAGGGATTAATGCCCAGCTTAGTAAGTGTATCTATGATACAAGAGTGGGGGGGTTGTCAAAGGCCTTGGCGAAGTCCAGATAGGCTGTGTGGACTGCCTTACCCTCTTCCACAGCTCTGGAGACTGATTCAAAGAAGTCAAGTCAGGTTCAGGAGACAAGATCATCCCTTCACGAACCCAAACTGGGTGGGGTCTAGTGTTTTAAGGTTGCCAATGTCTTTGTTTATAAGTTCCATGGTAATTCATTCCATGGCCTTGCAAATCAGGCTCGCAAACTGATGGAGCGGTAGTTCCCGGGATCCAAGTTGGATCCCCCCTTGTGGAGTGGGATAACTGTAGCTGTGCGCCACTCAGTGGGCATGAAGCCTGAGGTGAGGGTATGATTAAACATGACATTTAAGTGAGGTGCCATTTCATTTTGTAGTTCATGTAGTACACAGCCCGGGATGTCATCTGGTCCCATGGATGCTGTATTCTTAGCTTTGCAGAGTGCGTTTTTTACCTGTGTGGCCATTATTACCAGAATTTGGCAATCTTCCAGTATTGAGATGGGCCATTTAGGGGGTGAGAGGGGGGTGAAGTTGGCACTGAATCGATCTGGCAGGATATTGGCAATATCCTTGGGATCAGTATAGTTAATGCTATTCTGTTGTAGCTCAGAGCAGATCTGAGCATTGCCATTTAGATTCTTGACATAGTTATAGAATGCCTTGTGATTGTCTTTGGAATCTTTGGCAATTTTATTTTCGTAACTAGCTTTGGAGGATTTTATGAGGGATCTCAGCTTCTTACTGAGGCTGGTAAGGGAGTTTCTTTAATCTTGGGATTTTCCTCTTTTCTGCAGCAGTTTCTTCCTTTTGTTGTAAAGTTTGTTTATGGCAGGGGACCACCAGATTGGCTTCCTTTTATTGGAGGAGAGCATCTTGGTTCTGTTTGGGATGGCACGATTCATGCATGAGTGGATGTGCTTGTACAGTGCCTTAGTGTTTTTTATGGAGGTTTCTTTACTGGGGGGTGGGGGTGGGATGTGGATGTTAAGGGTGATTAGCGTATGGTCTGATCTAACAAACGAGGGGGTGACCATAGGTGTGGAGCATCGATTTCCCATGTTGGTAATGATCAGGTCTAGGATACTTGAGCCCCTGGTGGGACTATGGATTAGTTGATCCAGGGCATTGGAATTTATGAATTCCAAGAACCGTTGGGCAAAGGTGTTGGTACATGAGTAGTTTTCCCAGTTAATGGCAGGGTAGTTGAAATCACCCAGTATTGGGGTGTTTGGTTGTATATTAATATTTTACAGTATGTTTAGAAAGGTGTAGTGAGAATCTTGGGGCATGGTGGGGTATGTTCCTCCATAAAATCTAGACAGATGTGCAGTGGATGCAACTATTCTATGTCGTGTGTTGCTTAAAGCTGCACTATTTATAAGATCCTGGATGTGAAACTGGAGAGGTGGTCCAGGTGTACTAGAAGTTTCCTAAGCAAATATAAAGTGTGAGGAGGGAGAATCATAACCTGGAGAGCTCTTGTTTTGCTGCATATGGACTGAAAATTAGCCATCTTATGGATGAGCTACAGGATTATTTTTCTCAAAAGTTGATTTGGAGCAGCTTCATTAGGTCTAACCACTAACCTCAAATATCTGGCATTAGAGGTGGATGCAGTTTCTTCAGCAATGCAAGGACTATCTAGGCCTCCACAACAAAGAGTAACTGTTTTACTACGGTTACAAGACAACTCTGAGGCTAGATAAAAAGCCAAAACATCCCCAGTACCTTTTCAAAAACAAGGGCATATCTGAACAAATAGGTATATAGTCATCTGCAATTGTTACAAAGACATGATAAGATCCATCAACTACTGATTGTGCCTCAAGTGTGATCTCACTTAGCACACTAACTGTTACATAACTAGCAAAAAGAGGTCCAGCAAGAGCGAGCAGCCCTGTCTCGTGCCTCTGCCTATTGTGCCTGTCTTAGTTAAACTGCCATTAACCATGACCCTAAATGACAGTTCATGGTATAGAGATGATGGACCCAACTTGTGAATCCGGCCCCAAAGTTCCTATGGTGAAGAACTGCAAAGAAAACATCCCAAGTTTGCAATGAAGAAGGATTTCCTAAGACTGAAAAGGATAATGCCATCTTGAACATGCATTTCCCACGCTTGTTTAAAAAGCAGATTAGTTTCATCCAATTTTCCACTTTCTCCCTATCCTTGACAAAGTCTGCTTCTCCCTCAGCTAAGGTCCCCATCCAATGTTCAAGGTGCTTAGCTAACATCTTGCCAATATTTTGAGATAGACATTAAGTAAACATATGGGGCAGATATCTCCCAAGTTCAGCTCCTGACTTTTGCTTTAGGGGAGTATTGTAATAATAGCTTGCTTGCATTGGGTTGATGCATATAACATGGCTACTTCAAAGTTAAAGACATCATGCATATGATATCTAGTCGACCACACTTATTGAACTCTTTGGGGAAGCCATCCAAGCCCAGAGATTTATGGGATTGTGTAAATGCTTCCCTAATTTCCAGGAATGAAATACAGATTTCCAACTCATTAGAATCTTCATCACTATCTGCACATTTGTAAAATGGCAATAGTCCAGGAATTCAAAATAGCACTTCAGTCAGGGCTAGATAATGAACAATAAAAATCAATAAAGGCCTTGCTAAGCTTTTTGACCTAATTAGATGGTTAAACATACTCCTAAATGAAGGCACAGAGGATTTGTTTATTTTTAGCTTGATGATCCAAGCAACGCATCTAGGATCCCTCTCTATTTTAAGCCAACAGAATTGCCTTTTTCTTAGCAGTTCTGCTTCCTTGTGAGAGGTCTCCATCAGGGTAATTCTCATATGCAGGGTAATTCTGCATCCCTAATTAAGCAGTCCACTCCCTCTAGAACCAGTTTAGCCTAAGTGTTACTCAGGTCCCTGTACAAGGTTTTTAAGAGGCTGGCCTCTGTCTTCCTCCTGAAACATTCTTACTCCATGATGTCACACACAATTGCTGCTTTACGACCTTAACATATTCTAATATTTAATTGTAAGTTAGTTCTTCAAGAATTTTTGCTAGTAGGAAGTAGTTCATTTAATGATAACCAAAAACTATCCCTGCTGTATGGCAGTAGCTATGTGCAAAGATTTTCCCCTGCCCTCTCTAGCGACCTGCAGGTGAATTGCAATGATATACTTCTTTTACAAGTCCCTATATATGACAGAATAAGAAACTGTGATGAAGACAACTGACTCCATTACAAAAAAAATAGGTGAAATGGGAAAACTATTTAGTTTACTAGTTTAAATAGCTGCAAATACATTTTCTCTGAAGCAAAAATGATGGGAAGCTGTAAAAGTGGACTTCTGAAAAGTGAATACAACAGAGATAAGTGCCTTTTCAGAGTTGTTTCATATTAAAATTGTAATAATAAATAACTACCCAAGATAATAAAGCATACAAAAGTGACACTAAAAGCAGAAACAAAATAATGTTGAAATATACTGGAAGAAATGGCAAGAGAGGTTCAATAATTATGCTTCCGCTTTAATTTTCTACAGCTGAGAGACTAAAGTCATTACTTTTTACCTAGGGTAGACTAACTACATGCCATTTGCAGAGCCATAACAAGAACATACCCCACATTTCAAGGTGCATATGTCAAGCTAAACAGTCGCTTTGACTGCAAGAAAATGTAAGTCATGAAGCATATAAGTTCAGGTATGTCATGCAAAAGGAATATGAGACCTTATTCCTGGGTGAGTAAAGTATCTTGAAGCTGCATGAATATTTGCAGACCTTTTTCAGAAGAGGAAAATGATGATAACAGAATCCTGTAGCAATACATGAATATGGAGGAAAGTACTATCCGAGTCTGACATTATTTTACATGTTACTAGACTTTGTCAGATCACTTGAGATATGCAAGTGAAATATAATGAGGAATGTAAAGAAAAGACACAAGTAAAACAGCAGCAAAAAGAGAAAAAAAGAAAAGAAAGGCATAGTGAAATGAAAAAATAAGATCAAAGGAAAAGTACATAAATGCAGCAGCAGAAAACTGACAGAATGTAACATCTGACCTTCCTCAAGGCCTACACAAAGTGTGGAAAGAACAGTCACTTTGCAAAGGCATGTGAAGAAAAAAGGGCACATGCAAAACTATAATAAAAAGATCACAGGCATAGAAAATTCCAATAAGACAGTATAGAAAGTTATGTGTAAACAACATGTCATATGATAACAATAATAAAGAAGAAAGTGAACACAAAGACAGAGGAAATAAAAGCAGTATCAGTACCATAATTAAGAAAGAAAATGTGAAAAAGACAAAGGTTACAGTAAAAACTCAAGACCTAAAGATGCTGAGAGACGTATATGACTACCTGAATGCACTCAACACACAGCTTCAATCGACCACCCAGCACTACACTTTCAGTCACTCAATAAAAAATTCAACCAACACAAATAGATTGTGCACACTTTCTGCCAGTCAGAACACAAAGTCCCATGTACAACTGGCTTTTGATCATTCACTCCATTCCTTACCTGCATAGTATTTGTCAAACATATCTACCTGCAGAGAGTCTATAAAACCTCCTGCCTTCATAAATATTGTTGTGGCATGCCTGACCATAACAAATGCTTACTAAATAAGAGAAAAACAGTTTTACGAGAATGATTTACATGTATGCACATACTTTTGGGAAATTCAATGTATAATTTTTTATATATATGCATCTACATCAAAAGAATGAAAATCCACTTACCCGAATCTCTAAATATTGTGAAAACCACAGTTTAATGAAAACTCAGAAAACTGGAATGTTAATGTGGGATAGACACCACTTGGCCACCATGGTGAACTTTGCTCCTTTCCCCACTGTAGTGCGATCTTGGAGTTGGTATATTTAATTAGGTGGAGCATGGGGTAAAGCCCCCACATATGTGAGTGTGATTTGCTTCGATGTGTATTTTTTTGCATGGATGGATGAATGGTAAGTTTCTCTGAGTTCTTTATCGTTGATCCGAGCTTTCATTAAATTGTGTTTTTGGCAAAGTTGTCTCAGTGTTTAGAGGTTCGGGTAAGTGGGTTTTCATTCTTTTGAAGTAGAACCATATATTTATATATATATATATATATATATATATATATTTATATATATATATATATATATATATATATATATATATATATATATATATATTTCTGTCTAGCTATATGTAATGAGGGTGTGTCTTTAGTTTATAGGAAAAAAAATACATTTTATGGAAGCGAATATGGTATAAATGATGATATCCCAACAGCCAAACAGTCCTACACTGTTCAAAGGAGACACAAATTCCACAGGATAAGATGCAGTCTTAAGCCAAACATAACATGGGCAGCGGGATACATATTGTAGCTTCTGAAAACAGACCCCAAATGAAGTTAAAAAAGATGTATCTAGTTGAAAAGTGAATTATTAACCATTGTCTTGGAATGAAGCATTTATGATGCATACTTTTATGGAAAACCTCAATGCAATATACGAAAAGAAAGTTCAAGATTATTGAACACTTTTCAAAACATTTTGTAATTTTGATATAAAGTATGAAAAATGCAATGTAAGAAATGCACTTGACTGACTGAATATTATGACGGCGTGATTGCTGATGCTAGGCTCATAGTGCTAACATTAAGATTCACTGACAGTGCAACAGATAAAGACACTTGTGGATTTCAAAAAGTGAATGAATAATGTATGAAAAACACCTGGCACAAAACAGACACTGATGATCCAATTAATGAAACAGGAAATGTTTGGCAAATGCTGCCAATTCAGTAAAAGAAAAAAAAGTTTTAAGTGTTCCAGGTTATAACATAAATGGCAAATCAGAGTCAGAACTCAAAGCTCACTTAGGGACAGGGAAAACAAAGTTAGGGTATAGGAGAAAATACTTTTTTCTACTATGGATGGAGTGGTAGAGAAAGTTCAAAAAAGTTGTTCACTGTCTCTTGCAAGTGTACAGTACAACAAAGTTGTAGTCATACAAATGTCTGAACTACCAAAGGAAACAAGGACTGATAAGCACTGAATTTGTGGTCTACAAAGTAATAAAGAAAATGATTCGCTGTTGTTTATGACTACTCAAGGTCCCTACTCTAGAATCAGTGCTTTTCACATTCTCACATTAAGTGACACCAGCTCTTCATGAAATGTTTGCAAATTGTGCATTCCAAAAAAGGGCATTATCTACAGAAAAGCTAATCAAGTTTGTCCATGAGCCAGTAAACTGCTGGAATAATTTATGTGTGTTAGCAAATCAGTAAAGGTTTCCAAAATTATTTATTACCACTGGAATCAGGACAGGAACAATATGTGGTATATGTAACAACTTGAAGAACAGCAGCAAGAAGAAATCCACAACTGGCCACAGTACAAACACAGGTTTAATAAAGAACTCAGAACTCTAGCGCCTCAGCTTACAGCCTTCCAGGAGTAATACAAACACACAACATTACACAAACTTTTTATAGCACCATTCATTAATTAATTAATCAATTACATAATAATTGTTTCTAATTAATCTCTAAGTTTAAACCTACAGGTACCATAATATTAAACTTTAAAATATAAACAGACTCTTTATAAAGAAGTTTTTCCTTAATGTCATATACTTCACCAATTTTCATAAAAACGTGTTCTTATACAGAAGCTTTTAGCAAAGAATAATCAGCCTTATGAACTATTTTAAAGTGCATTGCAATATTAGTTATTACTTTATCATTCTTTATATCCCTTATATGTTCCTGTCTTCTTACTTTTAATTTTCTTTTAGTTTCTTCTATGTAAAACAAATTACAGGGGCATCTAAGAACATATATTACCCCTTCACTATTACATGAAAAACTGCCATCAGGAGAAAACCTAATACCATTTATTTTCTTAAAATCTGTAACAATACAGGAACATATAGAGCAACCACCACAAAGGTGAGTACCCCTCATGGCAGGGGTTACATACAATGTTTCAATAGGCATTGAAAAAAAACTACAGACTAAAAAATCTTTTTTTTTTCCTTGTTTATAGGAAATACAAGGACTATTTGCTATTATTCTTTCTAACTCCACATCCTGAAGTAAACATTTCCAACAATTATGCAGTATTTTATTAATCCTACTACTCAAGCTATTATACACGGAGACAAAATATACGTGATTTTTACCAAATTCAGTGTTATCCCCCTCTCTATGCATAACATTTTGTGGTGTGTATACTGAAGTTCAATACACCTTACTGCTGGGGTTACACCAGCAAGTTTACTATTCACACCTCTTTCTAGAAACAAGATTGATGTGTATGTCTAAAAAAAGGATGACAACGAATGAAAAATATCCAAAAGATAAAAAAGATATGATGATGCCAAAAGAAGGCACAACACAGATTTATTTTCCATGGAAGACAGATTGCGCCAGGGAAGGATGGGATGTAACATAAACATGACACTATTTTTATGGGGTAATCAGCCCATTAACCCCCCCCCCCAAAAGGTAACATAATGTTAAAGAATAGATCACAGCAAGATCCACATTTCCTCAAGAATGATCTGGATAAGTTAACATTTAAAATCCACTTCAGAGTCATCTAGCAGCTTTAACTTGAGTAATGGGCTTTTCTCTGTAAAAAGTCAATAGCCAAGTACCCATCATTTACTGGAAAAACTCACTATAACTAAGGGAGTCATTTCAAGGGTTCAAATCATGAGACAACCACTTGCAAGTAATTTATCAGGAAATAAGAACCAGAAAGCACAGTTGATAAGTTGGGTTGGAATGTGGCATGATGGTTAAGGTCTTACTCTCACAGATAAAATATACAGGGTTTGATTCTGACCCATGTTTATAGGCTAGGCTTTTAATAGTCTGGAAACTGCTAGCCTAGCAGGAACTTATAAACATAAGCAAAAATATGTCTCTTTCAAATAGTGGTGAGTTAACTGAAGAAGTTAGTGTTTAAAAGGATGAAAGTGTTAAATGTCTTAAGTGATCTTGTGAGTCCTGTTGTTTTGAGTCTTTTAAACATATAAATTCCAACGATGGTTTTAATCTTCTCTATTCAGAGCCAGTATAACATCCAAAAATGAAATAAGATAGAAAACTCACTTTATTTTTAACCAAAAAACAAAGCTTTCGGGAGTATCCCTTCCTCAGTGTTGATTAATACATTTCTAATTAAAAATGAACACATTATATAACAAATGGACAAATACCACATGACACAGCCAACCTATAAAAAACAATACATAAAAAGTTCAATCATAGTATTAAAGCTGTAGGACTCTATTTTAAAATTCTTATTAAAAAATATATTTTCAAAAAAATCTATAGAATATGTTTATATTACATATAAAACAACTAAACATAATTTATTACTAAAACTTTATATATAGAACAGTGTAAATAAATGAAATATGCTTAATGATACTGTTTTTGCTTAAATTCCAGCATTGGCTTAATAGTGACCATATTATTCAGCCCAGGTTTTTTGTCTGCATTTAGCCTAACTATCCATTTATATTAAGCAATATCTATATAAATGGATATATACATATAATGAATCTATAAGGATTTTGTAATGAATCTAGTACCTCAGCTATAGTAACTAAAATGGTTACAATTCCTTGTTTTTCATGTAGCTGTTGTAATGACATTTGTAGCTAGAAAATGTTTATACACCCACAAAGTAAAATTAATTTGATATACGATGCCAAGCAACATGTAAAACTACCTTTGTTGTATATTTAGCTATGTGCACACAATTCCCAGGGTTTTACAATGGCAAATGCTCACGATCTTTAAAAGTTAGGATCATAGAACATAAATTAGAAATGAGAAGACATGTTCTCACGAATGCTTTAGCTTTACATAGGAGAGATAGGAATGAAAAACATACTTTAAAATTTAAAGTTCTACAGATAATAGAGAGAAGTCTAAGATATAATTAATAAATTAGATATCGCTGAATATAAATGGATAGTTAGGCTAAATGCAGACAAAAAACCTGGGCTGAATAATATGGTCACTATTAAGCCAATGCTGGAATTTAAGCAAAAACAGTATCATTAAGCATATTTCATTTATTTACACTGTTCTATATATAAAGTTTTAGTAATAAATTAGTGTTTAGTTGTTTTATATGTAATATAAACATATTCTATAGATTTTTTTGAAAATATATTTTTTTAATAAGAGTTTTAAAATAGAGTCCTACAGCTTTAATACTATGATTGGACTTTTTATGTATTGTTTTTTATAGGTTGGCTGTGTCATGTGGTATTTGTCCGTTTCTTATATAATGTGTTCATTTTTAATTAGAAATGTATTAATCAACACTGTGGAAGGGATACTCCCGAAAGCTTTATTTTTTGGTTAAAAATAAAGTGAGTTTTCTATCTTATTTCATTTTTGGATGTTTTGAGTCTTTTAACATGAATATTCTTTTCTTTTGATACTGAAATTAGGACACACACACACACACACACGCACGCATATATATTTAACATTTATTTACCAGGAAAGTCGGACTGGATACAAGTCCTTTTTCAGTGGAGGCCCTGGGAGAAAAGCTCTATGAGTATCAGTAAATTTTAAAGCACACATTACAATAATCAATAAAGTATAAAGTAAATAAAGTGTAGAATACATAAGAAAATACAAATTTGTTACATCTTGACAACAAAACCTAGGGTTTGAACATAGCTAGTACTATTTGTAAAGTATGAATTATGTCAAGATATAAGGTTAAGACAGGACAGTAGGAATAAAGGATTAAACACATATGTGTGTGTGTGTGTGTGTGTGTGTATATATATATATATATATATATATATATATATATATATATATGGAACGATGGTGTAGAGAGATGTGCCCCTGCAAAAATGCTTCCTTTCACTTCTGTGATTTTAACATTCAGCAGTGACTTTCACAATTCACTGTTACTTCTTGTTTAACTGCATTTGTCAGACTTTTCTAGCTTCAGGACTCATATTATCATGTCTTAAACTTCTGATAAGGTGCTAGATAAAGGCATGTGTGCTTTTTAGTCAGCAATATTGGGTGGAATAGGAATACACACCTTCATACATAATAAAATTAATGGTTGAGTATGAAATTCATGTGGTTTACCAAGAAGGAAATATGCTAGAGTGTAGAAAACATACACTTTCAAGAAAAAAAAAAATCATTCCTTTTACTTTTCATGTTGTTGACAGCACAAAAAATTGTGAGCTTGTTCTTCAGATTAAACAGGATATATGAAACATACTGTCAATGCAGAATCAATATGTGTCATACACTTGAACTCTGACTACTGTGGTATGTTTCATCAAAATGTGATCTTTTTTTTAGAAATGTTGTTCAAGAAACAAATTAAGTAGGTGACATTTTTCATCTTGTTTCCATGGTTCCTTAACTTTTCATGCATCTTCTGATTATGAATACTCAACCCATAAAGGTACAGAATACATAAATTCTCAATTCTGTGTGCAGAAAGCTTTGGCTCAGTGCATTAATACAGAAAATCAAACATTGTAATATTAAGTAATTTTGTGCTAAATATATTCTCTTTTACCCTCATTATCTTCACTAATTGCCACACAGAATCATGAATTTCTTTTTTGTTCACTCATTTCTTAAAGTGAAATTAATAAAAAAAAGTTATTTTTAAGTAATAACTTGTTTTCATGGGGGTCGCAGAGAGCACACTCGTAATCAACAGTTGATGCAGTTCATCAGGAAAGATTACTTGCAAGTAGAGTTTTACTGAGTACTACAGATGTTCCCGTGATCATTGCTAAGAGTTGCAATTACTTTTTTTTAATGAGGACATAACCTATGAAATTTTCCTTTTTCCTGTATCCTGAAACAAAAAAATAAGTACACACTGCTGAAGGTAGTCTTGCCAAAAAAGAACCAAAGTAGAAAACAAGGCAGATGAACCAGCATAGACACGATAAAAATCTGTGATTTAGTAAAACTTTTAAAAGGCAAAACAAATGAAGAGAATGTAGGATAAGTGCTTTCGGTAAATCCTTTTTCAGATGCTTTTTCACTTCCATCAAGGCAAAACTTTTAAACTTCGCCTGACCCCGGGCAAAGGGATACAAACCATGATTTTCAGGAAACATACATGGCCAAACCATTTGCTACATCAGACCAGCATGCACCCAAGGCACATCTTTCAGAATTTAGTGGGAAATCAGGTCACATGTATCTCAAGTTATGTTCTAGGGACATCTTCTTAAAAAAAAAAGAAACTCTGGTGAGGGACATCTTCTTAAAAGAAAAAGAAACTCTGGTGAACACCTATAAGAGAAGAGGATATAAGGAAGAAGATACCAGAATGAGTAGAGAAGAAACCATGCAACTCAGAACTCAGAAGGGGTATCCCCTATACTCTAATAGGAGTTGTGAAGAGACCAGATAACCACAAGATAATAGGCCTTCAGCTAATCTGAGGTGAACACTGACTTACAGCAGAGATAATGGGTTAATTTGTAATACTATTAAGAAGTTTTGGCCAGTCCTAACTTCAGATGAGAAATTACAAAACAGTGGGGGATAAACCTAGCTTTGCATTTCGTAATAAGAAGAATCTGAAATGCTTATTGTGTGAACATGATGGCCTTACTATTAGCAGATATAGTACACAGAGCCAACGTAAAGGTACCTGGAAATGTGTTTTTTGCAAAACCTGCCCTTTTATATGGACACATAATATATCTGAACACCCAGTCACAAAGAAGAGTTATTCCATTCATGGTTATGCCACATGTACCAGCAAGAACATTGTATATTTAGCCATTTGCGAGGCATGCTCTTCCTACTATGTAGGTAAAACAAATAGGGCTTTTAAGGAACGGATTTTACGCCATCTATCAGACATAAGAAATCAAGTAGTTTGATTTTCTACTACATTGTTTTCTACTTTTTCCTACATTCTTGGAGGCGATTATATTAAGTAAGATAGAGTGGTCATAACGCTTCCTGCATGGGTGAATTGTTAGTCTGCTCTTTGCTTCTTAAAGGAACACAGAATTCTAGTTCTGTTTTGAACTTTTTTATTTATTTATTCATTTATATATTTTTGGTAAGGAAGATTTCTAAATGATGACATTTGCAATTATGATATGGCAACATGGAGTCCATAATTTATGACATTTTACAGGAGAAAATAAAACTACACAGATGACAATAAAGGGCTTGTTTGTGGAATAACATTACTCAACGACTGGCAAATAATTTCTTGATATATGATTTAGGGCATTACATAACAATTGCACAAGTAATGTGAGAGATTATTTAAATAAAAACAATCTTATTTACAAGCCTAGTCCCATTACAGTTAAGAAGTGTCTGTGTTTAAGGTTGGTTTACCAGCAACTCCATAAATGGTTTACCTGCAAAGAGTTGGTTGCCTGGTTAGGTGCATCTATACTGGAGATGTGTTCTACCACCTGTTCAAAATGTATTGAAGGAAAATACCAGGACAATTCATCCTGGTAAACAAATGAATAACATTTCTCAGAAAAATGAATCTGCAAGTTCTTTTAATAAGGGAGGTACAAATGGGGAGATATGAGGAAATCCTGTAGGACTGGAATCCAGCTATGTCTTTATTACAAGAGCATACAGAATTATTGTTGCCTTAGAACGTTGCAAAATAATTTGGTTAACAGATATAGAAGAGGGAATACATAAAGAGGTCCATTCAGTCAAAGTGGGGTCAATGTATCCTTGCTATTGTCACTGAGATAAAAAAATGAAAGAGACAAGAATCATACATTAGATCTCAATTAATCAGAACATAAAGAGGTCAAACGGTGAACAAAACTATTTCTTGAAGATCATCTTTACAAGGGATGGATTCTGTGGTAATGCATGAGGCATGAGAGGTTTCCTTCTCAGACTACTAGACTATTGTTCTGTCCCAGAATGGGAATAGCTAAGAGATTAGGAATCTAAAAGTCCATTCCCATAACCTCATGGCATATATCTAAGTCACCTTGCTTGTCATAGATGACATCTGCCATGGTTGCTAAATGAAGTAATATTAGATCCCCTGGATTTCAATGCTCTAAAGCCTGAAGAGACAAAAAGCCTGATTTAATCTTTAATCTAGCACACTGATATGTATTTTTGATTCTGCCTCAGTCCCTTGAGATATATGCCAAATTGATATGGGCCACTGTCCAAGCAAGAGATGTCTGCATTCAAGGATGTTCTAAGAGCAGCTCCACAAATAGTTTGGCCATAATGAATTGGTTGGTGGATCATTTGCACCATCCACTGAAGACGCTTTCTGCAAATTCACGAAAATGTATTGAGGAAAATAGAAAACACAATTTTTTGACTGCTCATTGAAGTACTCTAATCAAATTTCATAGGATTATATCTCATGAGCAACCAAAACTATCAATGCAGTCATCAGTCACAGTTCCAGAATATAGAGTCAACAGGGAACTTTTGCTGAAACAGAATTAGAGACAAAAAAAGGATTTCATTTGACTATTCTAAAGGAAAATGATCCACATCTTGGGAGCTAAACAGCAGCGTATGAAAGGCATGAGATGGTCGATGTGGTTTTGTATAATTCCCCAGTGAATATAAGGTCAAAAAAAGAGAATTCATGCACTTGAACTTGATTATCTCTGCTACAGACCACCAACACTGAGTCATTTGGTACAGAAAAAGTCTTGCTCCTTTTAGATTCATGAATGCTGTCACTGTTGCCATGCATTTTGAAATAACCATGGATGTCAGTATGATAAGAAAAGGGGAGAGTCTTGAAATGCTAATGACCGGTTCCTACCTTAAAGCTATCAAACCTTCTGGAGTGCTTCTAGATTTTTATGTGCAGGTAAGCATTCTTAAGGTATAAAGACACATTCAGTCTACCCTGCATTGAATAGGTAAAAAAAAAAACATACTAAATGGTGAACATGTGATAGGAATTTATGGAAATAAATAAACAGACCAAATTGTGAACTTGTGACAGGATTTTATGGAAATGAATGCTTTGAGGTTGCTTAGATTTAAAAAGTGGCCAAATACTAGTCTTTGTTTTTGGAAGAGAAGTGACTCAGGAATAATATCATAGAACTTCCTGGTTTAATGATACTTCTTGGAAAGTACTTGTTTGGGACTATATAGCAGCTGGGAAGATACCGTGCATCTCTCAAACTCATGCATTTTTGGTTAGAGACAACCATAGATTTAAATGAGGGAAGCAACTGCCCCCATAACTTCCAACAAGCGGTGGCCATACTAGAGGATGGGAATGTTGCTGGATGTTCTGGAGCTGCATTCATCTTCTTTGAAATCTTGTGACCTCACCTTTAAACCAGTATCCTTACTGGGAACCAATAAGAGCTTGTTCTGCTACTAGATGTGTGGTGGAAAAACATGTCATCTGGCTCTTTTTTTAAACTTGGAGCAATAAAAGATTTGCCTTTTTTGATATGTTTTAATAAGTTTCTGCAGTTTTTTATTTTATTTATTTTACATTTGTTTACTGGGCTGTGTGTGACTGGGCAAGAAGCCCTTTTTCAGTGGAGACCCAGGGAGAAAGGCTCCAAAAAATACATTACATAATGATTTACAGTGACATGATGAAAAAAAACACTAAGCATTACATATAAAGTTAAAATATACACACTAAGCATTACTCATACTGTTAAACTATGCACCTCAGCAAGTACACAGTATTCCAAATTCAGGTACAGAGAAAAAATCATGAGAACATCTAAGCCATATTTGTAGAGCACATATAAAATTATTATTATTTTTTTTATAAAACAGTCACAAGTGGATAGGGGCCAGTAATCTCATATGATAAAGTTTATGCTAGTGATGTAAGGTAGCTTATTGAGAGTAGAGAAGAGTGTAGAGTGAAGTGAGATTAGCCATGAGATGTGCAGAACATAGCCATTGTTTAGAGTGATATTCTTTTAGTAGTTATTTGAAATTGTGATTATCAGGATTAATTAGAATATGCTGGGGAAGAGAGTTCCAGGTTTTGGCTGTTTTAAAGGAATATAAGGATTCTCAGTGATAGTTGAGAAATTTAGTGACATTTGAGCATTAATTTGTCAGATGATCTAAGGGACTGAAGGTTTGTGTAAGATTGTGTATGGTTATAGAGAGCGGGGCAATTGTCAGGTTTGTAGATGACTCTATGAGCGATTATTAGCTGGCTGAAAGATAGTAAGGTGGGCAGTTTGATCCAGTTAAGATGGGGAAGATCGGAGCAGTGATGATGTGAGCTGTGAGGTAGGCTTGAGGCGAATTTGGTTATTTTGTTATAACAAGTTTCAAGGTTATGCAAATCTGATTTACATAGGTTGGTAAAGATTTGGGAACAGAAAAGTAGGGTGGATAGGAGGCAGGAACTGGCTGTGATATTCTGGTGTAGTTAGTTTTATATGGACTTTTTTGATTGTTAGAGCTATATGTTTATCAAATTTTAGACAGTTGTCTAATTGTAACACCTGGAAGTTTAGTTTGCTCGACTGGTTCTGATCTAAACAGTAGGGTGCACTTGAAGGTTCACTCCACCAAGTATGCAGCGATTTCGTATGCAAAGTGCTACTAGAAGTAACAATGTAGAGCAATAAGAGTTATTGCTATCCTGGTAATCCTATATCTAAGGTATCATTCACTACAAGGCTCAACAGGAAGCCAACAGTTGACATGGTAGCACAGTGATGCAGCAGGTAGTGTTGTTGCCTCACATCAAGAGGTTCCCTGGTTTGGTTCGGAGCTGGTTTACCATTTGTGCAGAGTTTGCATGTCCTCAATGTACTTGTTTGGGTTTTCTCAAGGTGCTCTGTTTTCTTCACAAATTCCAAAGACATGCAGTAGGTCAACTGTATACTCTAAGTTGCCCATAAGTGTCATTGTTTGTGTATGTGTTGTTTGAAAGTACAACAGTGGCAGGCTCAGCCACCAGATGGTATGAACATTGGCTCTAGATGATTATCATTGCAGAAGTGACATCCTGATCTCATGTGCAAGAAAAATGATAAAAAAAAGGTTGTAGATGGATGGATGAATAACATTGTCTCTTATCTGTCTTACAAACCCTCTTCAAATAGTCAATTTTCAACATCTGCTAATGCATAAGTATCTTTTATACTGAAATATTTGTGTCTACTTTCATTGAATGTAATCTGAATAACAAATGTATGTGCAATAGTTAACGTATATTATTTAATCTCTGTCAATGTATATTACTAAATGCTTGTTTAAAAATGTTTGTAATATGTTGGAGTTTTTCTCCCCAGACCTCTATTGAAAAGGAATTTTTTGACTAAACCCAGTGGGACAAGCACAGTAATCAAAAGGAAAACAAAATAAAACATAATAAAAAATAAAATAGAATCAAATAAAATAATACTACTTCAACTAGGCTATATTTATAAATGTTTTATGTTTATAGAGCTTTTCTCTCCAGACCTCCACTGAAAAGGGAAAGGAGTATTACTTGGTCCAGCCGGCCAACTCTGGTAAAGAAATGCAATGAGTAAATAATACCTGGAAAAGATAAATACAGCATTTTCTTTTGTGAAAATGGAGCAGGGTAAGAGGCGGGTATGAAATGGAAATGGTGTGGACCTGAAGTCTGAAACAGAGAAAGTTTTCAGATGAAATTGTGTCAGAGTGAGCTGAGGCAGAGAGGTACTAAACTGCCAAGAAAGAGACCAACGATGAAGTGGTGTATAGTATCCTGAACAGCAGACGCCAGAATCAGAATGTCGGTAACCCTAAAACGGTCCATTCCTTGCATGACACACTGAAGCTGTTTAAATGACAAAAGCAGGCTAAGAAAAAGGATAGCTGTAAATGTCTAACCTCATCTGCTCTACTGTCACCAGGGAGATTATCACAGTGCCTCAAATACACATACACACAAACACACACATGCATGCAGTTGTAAATGCATATCAGCATTTTGAAACTGAATATCAGACAGAGGCAATAACCACTTCAGACTTTTCACATGAAGTTAGGTACCACACAAGAAACTACCCCATCATCCTGGTACTGATCTGCAGTGTTATCTTTAAGAGTAAGTGGAAGTCCCCTAGTGTGGAATTCTAACATAACGACATTTGACCTACTGTACAAATAAGAAACTACTAAAGATGTGTTACTGAGACTCCATAGAAATTTGTTTTCCCTTCCCTGATACCAACTTACTAGGCAAGAATAATCTAATGCATATATTCCTTTATAAAGGAGCCTGGTGAAGGGCAAAATTAAACAGCATATTACAAACATGATGGCCTAACATATGGGAACATAATCTAGTAAAATAAAAATGGCATATGTCACCAATTAGAACAATAATAAAGCAGATCGGGATCTATATTTCCACTTAAGTGGCAGAGATATAACATAAGGTTAACACAGATGGCAGAAGTAATGCAAGGTCAAAAATGCAATGCTAAGCATGCAAGAAGTATAATATATAAGGGAAAATTAAGTATAAATACAGATTCAGTTTTGATTAAAAACTGACAGCACTCTACAGAGAACAGGAGCCAGTGTGGGAATACTAATGGTTTGATAGAGTCCCATGAGAAATTACTTGACACTGTTTTTATCTGTCTAGCTATATATATATATATATATATATATATATATATATATATATATATATATATATATATATATATATACACACACACATATGTATGTATATGTGTGTGCGTGTGTGTGTGTGTGTGTGTGTGTATATATACATACATACACACACACACGTATACATATATACATATAGATAGATATAGATATATCTATATCTATCTATAAATAGATACTGATATGTATATATGGCACTGTCAAAATAAATTGCTAGCAGGATCAGTACTGCTTTTTTTCCAGTTTATAATGTTACATTTAAATCTGAATGATATCAGAGTATTCTGTAAATCGGCAGAACACTTAAATAATTATATTTACAAAACTAATAATAAAAGGAAGACTGTATCACTGCAGCAAACAAATTCAAATAAATAAAGGAAATAATTTAAGAAACACATGCACAAGTAAACATACAGTCTTCCTTTCTTTCATAGTTTCACAGTTTAGTACTAGGCTATCTGCCCTGGGGCATTTGTAAGCCTAGCCATAGTGATGTGGCTTTCGCCACCCCATGAAATGGTACAGAAAATGCACAGAATAGATTTAGAATACTGTGCCTCTGACTAGTAGTGACACAGTGAAGGTCCCCTTATATAAAAGAATTAGTTTACTGTGCCCCTGTCTAGCAGTGACACAGATGTGACCCCTGGGGTAAACTTACGATCTCTCATCCACTCATCAAGATTTCTCTTGAAGAGAGTCAGTGAGGGGCTCTGCCTAACATGAACTGGGATCTTGTTCCAGAGCATGGGAAGCCTCTGGGTTATGAATCTATCCCTCCAGCATGTCCTATTCATACTTGTGCTGAGGTTTAAGTCTTTAGCTCTCATGGTTCTGATGGATTTGGATTTTTTGAGGTGGAGCATGTCCATCAGTTCCTGAATGGACATGGCCTTGTACGTCAGGCAGAGATCACCTCTGAGCAGGCGGTATGCTACTGAATAGAGCTGGAGTTTCTTTAGTCTGGCAGAATAAGGCATATGTTGGAAACCCTTGATCCTCTTGGTGAGGTACCTTTGTGGTCTCTCCAGCTGTTGCAAATGCCGGGTGAGGTACATACCAAATGGGGAATTGTACTCAATCATGGGTCTGATGAGGGAGGAGTATAAGGGTGCAATGACATCCTTGGATTTGGATGTGAATCCCTTCATGATAAGGTGTGCAAGGTAGAATGTTTTTCTAACCACTTTGGCAATGTGGGTATCAAATGAGAGGTCGCTGTCGACTTGGGTCCCTAGGTCTCTGATTACTTTTCCCGTACTCAGTGGGTTGCTGTCTATGTGATAATTTGTGGGTACTTTGTTTTTCCCAAAGGGGATGACTGTACATTTTTTGGCATTTAGTTTAAGGCCATGATTCCGGCACAAGTTGTCCGTTTCCTTTTTGTAGGATGAATGTGTCCGCTGGTGTATCGACTATGGTACCTAGTTTGCAGTCATCTGCGAACTTTGTCAGCCACAACCCTCCCATGTTTGCTTTAACATCTGAGAAATAAATGCCGAACAAGAGGGGTCCCAAGACAGATCCCTGTGGGACACCACTTGTGACTGGCTTTGAGTCAGACATTGCTCCAGTGATTTTAACTTTATGGGTTCTGTCCTTTAGCCAGTTTGCAACCCATCTAGTGACATAAGGGTTTACGTTTAAGCTGTTGAGCTTATCTATGATGCCTGAGTGGGGTATTGTGTCGAAGGCCTTAGCCAAGTCCAGGTAGGCTGTATGGACTGCTTTGCCCTCATCAATGGCTCTAGTGACTGTTTCGAAAAAGTCAACCAGGTTCAAAAGGCAGGATCTGCCCTTTACAAAGCCGAACTGGGTGGGGTCAAGTGTCTGTAGTTCCCCAATGTCTCTGTTTATGAGTTCCATAATGATTCTTTCCATAGCTTTGCAGACCAGGCTGGTTAAGCTTATGGGGCAGTAGTTCCCAGGGTCTGTAGAGGTACCCCCTTTGTGGAGTGGGACCACTGTTGCTGTACGCCAGTGTTCACGTACATATCCTGTAGTAAGGCTAAGGTTAAATAGCATTTTTATGTGTGGGTTTAGCTCCTCTTGGAGTTCACGTAGCACGCAACCCGGGATACCGTCAGGTCCCATTGATGCTGTGTTTTTAGCTTTGTTGAGGGTGGCTCTCACTTGGACATCTGAGATGACAGGGAGATTACATTCAGCTGGGATAAGTATTTCTTCTTTTGGGGGTGAGGGAGGGGAGAAATTTGCACTGAACCTGTCAGCCAGAATGTTGGCAATATCTGTGGGTTCAGTGTATTTTTTGTTGTTGTGAACTAACTCTGAGCATATCTGAGGGTTTCCGCCCAAGTTTCTAACATAGCTGAAGAAGGCTTTGAGGTTATCTTTAGTGTCCTTAGCGATTTTTCTCTCAAAGTTGGCCTTGGAAGTTTTTATGAGAGAACGTAGTTTTCTGCTAGTGTTGATCAGAGATGTCTTCCCTTTATGGGATTTTGCTCTGTCGTGCAGTAGCTTCCTTCTTTTGTTATACAATTTGTTAATGGCTGAGGTCCACCAGACAGGACGCTTGCCTTTGGTGGAGAGGGACTTGGATTTATTTGGGATTGCATGATCCATGCATTCTTGGAGATGTCCATAGAAAGCATTTGTGAAGGATTCGGCATTGTGGGACGTGGTATCCACTTGCCCAGTGGGCTTAAAGGATGCCATCTCAGTCTTAAGAAGAGTGAAGTCTACTTTTGAGAAGTTTTTCACTGTGGTCTTTTGTGCTGCGGGTGGAGGTGGGATATGTATATCCATGGTGATTAGTTTATGGTCAGATCTCAGGGATATACCTCCGGTGTGGAGCATTTTGTCCCCATGTTTGTGATGATCAGGTCTAGTATATTATCTCCTCTAGTGGGAGAGGTGACTAGTTGTTCCAGTGCATTTGAATTAATGAATTCCAGGAACTTTGGGCTAGGGTGTTAGGACTAGAATAATGTACCCAATCTATGTTTGGGTAGTTGAAGTCTCCCAGTATGATGGTATTTTGTGATACATTCATATCCTCCAATGTCTTCAGGAAGGCTGAGTGGGGTTCCTGAGATTGGGAAGGTGGTCTGTAACATGCTACCAGTTGTATAGCACTTTTGCCTATGGTTAGTTGCACCTGTATCGTCTCCGATGCTTCATGTGTTGCTACTAACCTGGAGGTGTGGGTGTCCTTGATGAATATGGACACTCCCCCTCACTTTGTGGTTCAGCCCTGGTTTTGGAGCCGAAAAGCATGATACGAGGTATAGCCTGGTAGTGCTGGAGTGCTCTCAGGAGCCTTGAACCAGGCTTCAGTTACTGCACAGACGTCGATGTTCTCCATACTGAGGAGTGCATCGAGAGCCTGCATCTTGAGATTTAGACTTCTGGCATTGAGCAGCATTACCCTTAGTTTTTTTCCTTTTTTGTTTTCTAAGGAGGTGGGTTTGTCTTTTGAGCCTTGCCTAAAAAAGGCACTATGGGGATGGCAAGAGCCTTAGCCAATATCCGGAAGCCCAGTGGTGACAGGTGCAAGCCGTCCCTTGAGAAGCAGCGTGGCTTGTCCAACATGTCATCCCAGGCAGACAGACATTGGATCCCCTTAGAATGACACCAGTACTTGAGCCAATTATTAAAGCATCATTCTTGGTGAGGGCAAGATGCTGCTCAGGGTCAGAGTCATACCAGCCTGGGCTACATAATCAGAGAGCTCCTCTATGTCTTTTTTCATGTAGTCCAGGGAGGTACGTCTCAGGTCATTCATGCCAGCATGGACAATGACGGAGTCATATTTGTACTTTCTTTGGCGTGACCTGAGTGCGTGTGTTATGTGGTAGATCCTAGCTCCCGATAGGCAGCTTACAGTCACCCTCTCCTTGTTTAGCCTGGTAAGTGGGACATCAGTGTGTCTGACTATAGAGTCACCTATTACTAGTGTATCAGGCATGGTGTTTGGCCTTAAGGGCTGTGATTGACTGACACACTGATTTATTGAAGTATGTGTTACATGTGTTTTGTTTTGAGGTGGTGGGTTTTTGGATGTCTGCTTTGGGAGCCTCTGTTGTTTTGGTAATTTTTTTATTAGAGCCACCGAGTATGTCTTTGTGTTTTTATGTGTTTGGTTTGCAGTTGTGGTAGGTCTATGTGGGACTGGGTTTGTTGTGTGTGTGGTTACCATCTCCTCCTGTCTGGTCTTGCCAGCCCTGAGTTGAGAGAGTTCAGCCTCCAGTTTGGCTATATAGTTGCATCTCTCACATGTATTTGTGTTTGTTGGGAGGAGGAGAGGGTTGTCTGTGTACACGAGACAATTGTAGCATTATCTCAAGATACCCAGATTTACCAGCTGAACTGAAGTGGATGCCAGAAATCTGCCACTCGACATGCTAGAACAGTATAAGGGAGTGCTGTCCCTTTAAGGGAAGTGGATATTCACAGGGGTGGTAGGTGGATGTAGTGCTTACTTAGTTCGAGAGTGCTTACTTAGTAGAGACGTTTTGAGAACAAGTGCTAGGCTTATAATATAGCGAGTAGTCTGATTATACTAAGAGTAGAGCTTCCTTAAGGGAAAATTTGAAGAGCAGACTTAACAGAGCCAGAAGAAGTTTAACCCCGCGCAAAGCCGTGCAAATGCGGATTTTAAACAGGGAACTTCAAAAGAGCTAGAAATGGTCCAAAACAACTAATTACTACAGCTCTTGTGCTGATGTCACTTCCTACAGGGACAGGTAGGCTGCTCAAGGCTCCCCACTCCCACTGGTGAGCAAAGAAACTTCCTTCTATCCAAGTAAGGTAATGGACAACACAGGAACTACACCTTACCCCAGAATACAGCAATGCCTGTAAACTGGTCTAAACTAGTCGTGGAGAGGTGGGAAAACAAGGATTATTTTTTTGTTTTTTTTGTTTTTAGATAGAAACACACAGAAAATGCAGAGGCAGTAATAAATCAGTTACACAGGCTAGCACACTTTAGTGGGCAGCCTCAACAGTTAAATTAAACAAACAAACAAACAAACTTTCGATCAAATTTGACTAAAATGTAACTTTAAGTGCAGATATTATAATAATGCAGCAAACAGCTAAAAAACAGTTTAAGCTTGTTTAGGGTAAGCTAGAGAAGCTATTCCAAGTAAAAAAACAGCAAAGATACTTAAATCCAGAAAGTAGTCGCTTATCTGAGTTCTCTGTAGCTAGGACCACTCTGCAGGACCACGAGGAACTTGTCTGAGTAGTATAGCCAGAAAAAACGCCCAGAGGCAGATTTTAAACAGGGAACTTCAAAAGAGCTAGAAATGGTCCAAAACAACCAATTACTACAGCTCTTGTGCTGAGGTCACTTCCTACAGGGACAGGTAGGCTGCTCAAGGCTCCCCACTCCCACTGGTGAGCAAAGAAACTTCCTTCTATCCAAGTAAGGTAATGGACAACACAGGAACTACACCTCAGCCCAGAACACAGCAATGCCTGTAAACTGGTCTAAACTAGTCGAGGAGAGGCGGGAAAACAAGGATTATTTTTTTGTTTTTTTTGTTTTTAGATAGAAACACACAGAAAATGATTATTTGCAGTGTTTAAACATCTTTCAAACATCAGCTTATTCCATTATTCCATTCCATTCTTATTCCATTTTTTTTGTAAATATTGCAAATAGGGGTTCTACTCCTGAGTATCTTATTGTTTGAGTATCTTATTGTTTTACAAAATTGTTCTAGTAATTCTTTGTTTCTCTTACCTTGTATACCCGTTTTTTATTGTTATCTAAACCATGTATGTACTATGTTAACTTCCTTGGAGCTTTTCCCCCCAGGACTCCACTGAAAATGGACACTTTGTGTCCAGTTGGATTTATCCTGGTAAAATAATGTTAAAATAAAATAAATAAATGAATACATTAAACTCCTCTATCATTTTATATGTCTTCTCCTGTGTTTAAATGCAGCTCTGAAGACCTCCTTTGAGGTGAAAAAAGGTTGACAGGGTTGGCTAGGAAACAACAAATATTACGTATTGTACAGTTCAGGAATGCTGATGGTTGCATTTATGCCTGCTCTGTTTTGTTTCCCTATGATTCCTTATTTTTAACTTATCATGACTCCTACTCCCACAGAATATTAAGCATGAGACCGGAAATACCCTGACTTGTAAAATAAGACACTTTGTGAATATGCCTCCGTTGACTGATGCCTCCTGCCCTGATCTAAAACACAACTTCAGGTTACCAAAAAAAGTCAGAAAGCCTCATTCTTCCTAATGTTGTGGAAAGCTTTTTGTGGGTAGTTCCTTTCAAATTAAGCCAGAAAATGTCACAACACTGGTTTCATAGATGATGGATGTTACTATTCCACTAATTATCAAATCCATGGTGTGACTGGGAAATCTGTAGATATGTGCATTTTCAGTTTACCTCGGATGACAACAGTAGAGCCAGTAGAGGCAGGATCTGAAACTAACCACAGAACATACATGGGATGGGGTAGCCAATCAACAGTTGGTACAGGCTGAAGTGTAGGACTGGGGAGTTGTGGCATACATTCCATCAGCATGCTATTCACTGCCTAAAAGGGCACTGTTCACTACTCACACCTGATGTCATGTTTGTTTGCAGACACCTGAGGCTTCTGTACATGAAATCCTTGACTTACACTGCCGAAACTGTGTGTTTTCCTGTGTGTCTGGTATTCGGAACAGTATCTGTATTAAATACATCTACTATAATGTAGCTAGTAACCTTTCAAAATATTTAAAATTGATTAGTTAACACCTCAGAAATGTTGAACCTTTAATTCTGAATAAAGCCTAGTAAAACAAGGATGGACAATCCAGACTTACTGAATAAAATCACATTATGCAAAGATTATTATCAGCTCCATAATCCTTTCATTAAAATACAGAAACAACTGTTTCAGTTTGAAAACTGCTAAATAGTTATCAAATACCACAGTATGACTACTATTTTGATGTCTGCCAAAACAGCTACTAAATACTAGGTTTGACAGCTATCTTGACAGCTGTCAAAATAGTTAAAAAACAGTGACAGCACAAAGTTTAACAAATGTAATTAGCCCATATTCAGAGAATGCATGAACAACTCTCCCCGTTTCATCTTTTGTGGATCCTACTTCTTCCTCTATCTATTAAGTGCAATGTCAAATGACACAACTCTACTATGCCACCCACACAGGTCACAGCTCCAGTCAATTGAGGATAGTTTGGTTACAGTGCTTATTATCACAGAATTGTTCTAGACTATCAATAAGTTCTCTTTTTCATCAAATGGAAAACAGAATGTCACCATTCCAGACAGACAGAAAAGTATTACTATGCCTAATGTTGCTTTTCAAAATTGTTTTAAAATATGGTATATTGTTTTTCTGTTGCTATAAAGTAGAATGTAAGATAATACAGCTCCATTCAGAGTTTCCCCTGTCCTCCCTGCATGTCAAAACTCCAGTCGGAGAAGCACAATTCATGTATTTTAAAATATTGCTTGTTATCCTAGCATAGCACGATGCTGAAGAAATATGTGTTCTGTGTAATAACATGTACTAGAAGCCAAATATTGCTTTGTGGAATTATTTTGAAATGCAAACAAAAAATCAGAAACACATAGACACATACATATAGAAACCCCCAAACACATATCATAGACACATACAAAGATACACACCCAGATACATCCAGGCTCTCAGACACACACACACACACACACACACACACACACACACACACACACACACACAAAAACCCTTCCTACACATGCACAATCATAAGGATCTGCAAATTTGTAAAAAAATATATATATATGTATTGACTCTATTACAGTAGTTTTGAAATGTACAATATGTGAAATATTCTGATAAAAATTAAAGGACAACTTTTTGAATAAAAAATAAAAGTAAGAAACCAAAAACATCTAAAAAAATAAGAACCAAAACTCAATAGAGAACAAACACAGAGGTAATTTGCTAATAATAACCACCCCTTCAGGGTTGGTATAATAGGTTAATTACAGATGTTATAGGGAGTCATGGCCATCTGCCAAAAATATCAGACCTGATATCAACTTTAGGTGATCTGTTACTTTTCTGTAATGCCTATCCTATTAGTCATTCATATTTACATATTTATCAAATAACCAGAACATGTTTTTGTATTGTTTGTGTTTTTCCTCAAATGAGTTCTTATGTTATATCTAACATTCAGAATATGCCACCTGACTGTGGCCTATATATAACTTAGTGGCCTATCAATGCCCATTTCTCTGCGTTAGACCTTGTGCTTCAACTTTTGCCAAATGAACCACAAATTAATTAGAATTAAATGTAGAAGGCAGCCAGAATGTTACTCAAATAATTTCACAAGAACATTCTTCTGACATGTATATCTTCTCTTTTTTTACTCATGTTCTGCTCAAACTGACAAGTGAAATTCAAAGGGTAAAGCCTCTAAACTAATTAATGGCTCTCTTCTATGAAGATTCAGACTGTGAATCCATTCTCAAATGCAATGTGACACATGTATACAGCACCCTTTACAGCTCCTGAACTATCAGAAGCCATAGACAATTACAAATTTTATTTTCTGAATAAACCAATAACGGCAGTGGGATTATACGAAGCAGTGTGTTAAAACATTTCTAATTTTTCTGTTCACTTAACTATCTCACATAATGCTGTAAAAGATAGATGGATACCTTTGTGCTCATATTTCTGTGCTTGGTCAGTCTTTCTGACCAGCACTTGCTTGTTGCAGTACAGTTTTACAAGGCAGCCATAATGTATATATAGAGACTGGACAGTGAACTCGCTTGTATTTGGCCAAGATTTTTGACAGTTCCTCGTAAGAAGTGCAACACATGGTAACGCAAGTCTCAACAGTTTGAAAAATAAACTGCAAGTCAAACAGAACAACAAAAAGTTTGAAAACTCGCCGTTATACTTTTGTGTTTTTGTAAGAGACACTGATCTCACATACCCCTTTCATAAGGGGTGGTACCACCCACAAACCTGCTAATTATAAATACTATCGCTAAGACTGCTATAGCTTTGAGTAGGGGGA